>NC_052059.1:62761960-63071960 GCF_903992535.2 Arvicola amphibius | reverse complement strand
ATGCCTTCTGTTAGCTGATGCTCATTCCCAAGAACCTACTCTAACCTCTTTCCCACTCATTTCATAAGAATGAGATGTCTTATTAGAATTTATACTATGCATAAAAAATTCTTGCTCTGATGTTCCCACTCTCCCCCTCCTTGCTCCCCATTTCTTCTCTTTTAGACAGGATCTCATGATGCGACCCTGGCTGGCCTTGAATTCACAGAAATCTGCTTGCATATGCCTCCTGAGTACCAGGATTAAAGGTGTGCACCACCATATCCGGCTCCAGTCTCCCCAACTTCAACAGCTGCTTGTAGCATCTCGGATGATTAAAGGATGGAATTAACGGGAAATAGAGATAACGTACACTGATGGTTGGAAGAATCAGAGGCCTGGCTAACAGCTCCAGTGTCTATTGGCAAGTTACTTCACTCTGAACTATGTGTAGAAAACAAAGATGACATTTTCTTTTTTATATTGGGCTAAAGGACTACATGAATGACAAAGATCGAGTTGACTGGTGTGGTGTTTGCCTTGAATTGAAGTGGTAGTTGCTGTGATTTTTGACTCCTCATTCAACTAAGTGCTAGACTTGAGTCCTTTAACTCTCTAGCTGAGTCCTTGTTAGCGTACTTTCTTTGGGTTATGAGCCTCAAAAGTGACATCACTGCTAAAGGAAATTATAATACTATGGTCTTTGCAATTGTCAACATTCTCTGTAACAGCGTTTTCATTTACAAAGTATTTAAGGTTTTTTGATGACTATAGATGAAAGGAGATTTTAGCATTAAAGCAAAGATATTCCTTAAGAAGGACTTTTAAATTCATCTTACTTGAATTCTTCGGGGTGGATGTCTTTTGATAATGCTTGATTCTTCATGTTTCAGTGGGATGTCAAGATACATGGACCTGGATACTTGAAGGATGGGGGCAATAATAAAGCATTAAAATCAATTTATTGTTAAACTAAACATCTAGGCTGATCACTGCTTAATAGTCCTCATCTACACAATTTTTTTTTTGTTTTTTTTTTTTTGTTTTTTCGAGACAGGGTCTCCCTGTAGTTTCTAGAGCCTGTCCTGGAACTAGCTCTTGTAGACCAGGCTGGCCTCGAACTCAGAGATCCGCCTGCCTCTGCCTCCCGAGTGCTGGGATTAAAGGCGTGCGCCACCACCGCCCGGCTCATCTACACAATTTTGCATCTTCAGTTATACATGCCTGTCTCACTGGGTGAACGTACAAATAAGACACGTGGCAAGCTTTCTGGTTGGACTGTCTTTGGACTGCCGGTCTGTACATAATGATTCAGAGACTTATTATTAATTATGAAAGCTTGACCTTTAGTTTAGGTTTGTCTCAACTAGCTCTTATACCTTAAATTAGCCCATAGTTTAAAGCTATGTTCTGCCATTAGGCATTACCTCTGCTCTATCTTACACCTCCTGTCTCCTCTCCATGTCTGACTGGTGACTCTGCCTTCTTCCCAGAGTTCTCTCTCTGCCCAAAAGTTCCGCCCATATCTCCTGCCTGGCTATTGGCTGCTCAGCTTTTTATTACACCAATCACAACAATTCATTTCCACACAGTGTACCATATTCCACAACGGATACACAAAGAAGGGTCCTCACATGAATGCAAGTGAACACTTTAGTCTGTTTTCTTTTTTTCTGACCCTCCCACCAAGTTAATTGAAAACAACAACAAAAAAAGCAGTTAGAAAAGTCACTGCTGATCACAGGTGTTACTCAAACACATAATTTAGCCTGGAAAATAGAAACTTACTGATTAGTCTTATGACTCCCCCACACCCCCTCTACTGGAGATCAAGCCCAGGGTCTCACATATACGAGATTAATGCTCTATCTTTGAGCTCTGTCTCCAGCTCACTAGTTAAATACCATGAAACCGTCTCCCAAATAAAGGGAATCAGAAAAAAAATACTTAAAAGAAATGAAAATACCTTCTCAGAGTAAATAGGAAGTTACCAGGGGACAGTCCCCAAGTTTACGCTAGGATACAACATGTTACTGTCCTTCCCCATACAGTAAGCCAGGGATACAGAATTGCTACAGAATTGCTCTGCTGAGATTCACACTACACTTGCTGTGTTTGGCTTGATTAACTGGGCCACTCAAGAGCGCTGCCATGACCAAGCTGCATGGAGTCACTGATCTTCTCTTAGAGCAATCAGAACGCATTCTGACATGGAGGCTGTTGTTGAGAGTAGCCTGTACTCATGCTCTACACTTTAAATAAAAAATAAATAAAACAGACAAGTAGCTATGGATCCCTATCCTTAAACCATTTGTGCGGCCCCGGTAAAGCTTTGCTGTCTCCAGCTTTGAAGAATGGAAACTCTGACTTTCTTTCTCTTTCTTTCAGATTCAGCCATACTTTGAGCGGGATAGAAACATTACCACCATCACACTGGGTTTTAAAATCTAAATTATTGAAAGCATTTCCCCCAGAAACTTCGGGACTCATCACCTTTCTCTGATGTGAGTGATGATATCTTGTGTTTTAGTTGGACGGTCCCATATGGTGAAAGCTGTACCAGACATGCTCTTCTGCTCCTGACCACAAGTAAACAAAACTGCTAAGTAACTAGTCTAAGGTTGTATGATGTATTTAGTAGGGCTGGGGTTAGAACATGGGCCCTTAAAACCAGCACCCAGAATGCCTTTGGTACAGTCAGTATTTGTAGAGAATGTTCTCTACTTGTTATTATTTATAACGAATGTGACTTTTGTTTTTCAAATACAGTTTTTCAGCTGGGACTCCAATGTACCCAAATCAGCTTTTGTCATGTAGCTACCAAAACCTTAGAACTCGGAAGAGGATAAAACCACATGCCTTTAATCCTAGCAACTTGTGAGGCAAAGGCAGGCAGGACTCAGAGTTCTAAGCCAGTCTAGGCTACATGGAGAGTTCAAGGCCAGCCCACGGCTATACAGTGAGACACTGACAAGCACAAAACCAAAGCAAGCAGAGAAATGAAGCAGTGCCATAGGAAGAAATTCTCATCCACAACGAAGAACATTAGAGGAGCTGTGTGAGTCAACTCCTCAGTATTTTCCTTGAACAGAAAGGAACCACGGAAACCACCCTGGGTAGATCTGGCAGTTGGAGACATACAAGGTGTTCAGACAGAGTCGTCCTGGAAGGAGAGCCCGGTTTTGTTACTGATGTGGGGTGTGAAGAAGAGAAAAGATGATTCAAATATACGGAATGTGTGCCAGATGACACTCATAAGCATGAATTTCTCATCCCAAGTTAGTAATCTGTTTAATTATCACTATGGCCTTCAGAAAAGAATACACGAACAATTTGAGCCATCTCAGGTCAGAACTCCCCTCCCCCCCCCCAGTGGGGAAAATTCCTTTAATTCACGAGTGACGCTCGTGAAGGGCATGGGGTTAGGGAACCGTGACTTCATCTGCTTTCTTCATGTAGTAAAGTGATTCTATTTGGGTTGGTTTCAAATCCACATTGGAGAGGCTTACTCCTGAAGTGCTGCTCTCGAAACCACAAAGCCCGATGCATTAAATCTCTCTGGAGACAAGGACAGATTTAGAACCCAGCTGGAGCATTATTGCCACCACCAATAACATCTGTGCCGTCTCAGCGATCTGATGGAGGTAGGCACAAGCTTTGGTATCACTGCAGACTGAGTGAGACCACCCTTCTTCCCTTCTTATATAAAGGGGTGAAAAGTCCCTTATCCAGAATCGACACAAGCATTAGAATGTACTAGAAGACAGTCAGCTGACAAACATTCAGCCCTCACTGGAAAGCATTCCTCTGCATCTCAAAATCTAGACTTTCTGAGGTCACAGCTACCGTCAGGTAAGAGTACCCACAGTTCTCCTGAGTCCCAGACATGCAAATGTCATGTTTGGTTTAGTGTACCTGCAGGATGTCTTCCATACCAGGTTTCTCGGAGAGGTGGTAGCTGTCTTTCCAGAGCTGGATTTTCGTGCTGCAGTCTCGAGAATGGGTATGGGTTCTTCTCTTCCGGGTTCCGATTTAATGCATAGAACACAGGGCCAGTTGAGGGAGTCTCCGCCTCTTGGCTTTGTAAAGGTGTGACTTTGATCACCCGAGGCTGATGCTTGGAGTGGCCCAGGCCCATTTCTCTTGAAGATATTCAGAAGAAAACCATGAGGGGTGGGCTTGGGGGTCCATATGGAGCTTGATTTAGTTCAGTATTTTCAGGAGATTACCTCAGCTTACCAAAACAGGTGTTTCCTTCATGACATCCTTCCAGTTCTGTCCCCCGACACTAACGTCTCTGGCCACTTCCTGGGAGGCTAGTTTCCATGGAGACTTCCCTCCAACTTCTACTTTGCCATTCCAGAACTAAAGAATGTGGTTAAACATTGACTTGGTTATTCTACTGAAAAACTCGGTGGCAGGGCCAGAAACTTCTCTTGATCATTAAACAAATATCCAAGGCTAGACTTAACTGAGATGCAGAGAAGGGCTTTAGGGAAGTCCGAGAGCCACCCCTTCATAGCGAACACATTGGGAAGAACTAGTAGCTGAGCAGAGTTAAGTCACTGGACAGAGAGGACAAGAGCTAGTGTAGCAGGGCTTTGCTAGTCTACAGTTTCGATTAGAGGATGTATCTTCCAGTTAAAAACCACAGGAGGCTGGATAATGCTTCCTTTGGTTTCTCTGTTAATGATTTGACTGCCTTTGAAGGCTAGGAGTACATGGCAGGAGAATGGGAAGACATTAGGGTCCCTTCCCTGCCTCCCTGCCAGTGGTCCAAATAAAAACAGTTTTCAAACAGACTCTATTTAATATGTTTTTTTTTTTTTAAGTAGAGAAGAAAACAGGGAAATATGCCAATGTGTTAAACAGTGGTTTTTGAATGATGAGGTTATGGCTAATTTTTATTTTGGTTTTTTACTCAGATTGGGATTCCCTTTCAAGATTGAATTGTTCATAACTACAGGTTACAGGGGTTTTGGCTTTTTTTTCTTTTTTGGCTTTTCAAGACGAGGTTTCTCTGTGTAGCCCTGGCTGTCCTGGAACTTGCTTTGTAGGCCAGGCTGTCCTGGAACTCAAGGGCCTCAGCCTCTGCCTCCCGAGTGCTGGGATTAAAGGCGTGTGTGTCACCACTGTCTGGTGCTTTGGTTTTTCTAATTCCATAGAAGAATTAATTCTCCATATTATGACATCCACTTGCTAAAGGGATAGTATGGTGATTGGAAAGTCTCGATAGTCAATAATAAGGATTTAGTTCTCATTTTTTGCCTTATTATTATTTCATTTTGAGAGCCTGCATATGGAGAATATGAGACTTATTTGAGGAAGCTGGTCAGTTGTAGAATTGATTAAAGATACAAAAGTGCTACTTCCAAACTTACAGACAGTTACAAATCATTTAATGTCCTGGCCTGAAAAGTGGGGTTACTGATAAGACTCCTCCGTGAAGAATGAATCAGTTGGTTCCATTTATAGGCCTTAGACTAACACCCGACGCCAGCCTCTATGCTCTTCCCCCTAGGCCAGTGTTGCTACATGTCCGCATATGCAGAATAGTCCTTGCTAACAGGTTAGACTCCACTGAGACAGACACATTCCTCATACCTAAGGATAAGAGATTTACCTAAGGATAGAAAAAACTCCAGTGAGCATAAATGAGGGCAAATTCATTGATTTTATTGACTAGAAAATGACAGACCCTAAAATTTATTATTTAAAACCAAGCGTGGTGGTGCACACCTTTAATTTCAGCACTCAGGAAGCAGAGGCAGGTGTTCTCTGTGGATCAGAGGCCATCTGGCTTACACAGCAAGCTATAGGATGGCCAGGGCTACAAAGTATAAACCTGTCTCAAAAAAGAGGTTATATTACAAAAACTTCCTATGTAGGATCTTATTAGAATAATAGTGGGAAATAAACACTGTCATTTCAGCTACAGAGTTAAGGATAAGACGTCATTTCTTAACTAAAAGAGATGGAGCACGGACCTAAGCAGAGAACTCTCAACAGAGGAATCTAAAATGGCTGAGAGACACTTAAGGAAATGTTCAACATCCTTAGTCATCAGAGAAATGCAAATCAAAACAACTCTGAGATTCCATCTTACACCTGTAAGAATGGCCAAGATCAAAAACACTGATGACAACTTATGCTGGAGAGGTTGTAGGGAAAAGGGAATACGTCTGTATTGCTGGTGGGAATGAAAGCTGGTACAACCCCTTTGGATGTCAGTGTGGCAATTTCTCAGAAAATTAGGAAACAACCTTCCTCAAGACCCAGTAATCCCACTTTTGGGTATATATCCAAAGGATGCTCAATTGTGCCACAAGGACATGTGCTCAACTATGTTTATAGCAGCTTTGTTTGTCATAGCCAGAATCTGGAAACAACCTAAATGCCCCTTGATCGAAGAATGGATAAGGAAACTGTGGTACATTTACACAATGGAGTACTACACAGCAGAAAAAATAACGACATCTTGAATTTTGCAGAAAAATGGTTGGAGCTAGAAAACATTATTTTGAGTGAGGTAATCCAGACCCAGAAAGACAATTATCACATGTACTCACTCATAAGTGGTTTTTAAGCATAAAGCAAAGAAAGCCAGCCTACAAACCACAATCCCAGAGAACTTAGATAACAATGAGGACACTAAGAGAGACTTACATAGATCTAATCTACATGGGAAGTAGAAAGTGAGCCTAGTTCAGGACCAAAGCTATGACGTTAGTTGCTTTTTCTCAGAGAGAAATCTTAGCTTTTGATCTGGGATCACTGCAACTAGCCTTGGGGCAAAACTATTAAGCAATCTTGTTTAGTCATTTTAGGTTCTAGAGAAACTTAGTGCACCCTTACTAGGAGACATATGGCTTTTTCTGCTGTCTAAGAAGTCTAAGAAGTTTTTCATTCGAATGACAAGATACAAGATCTAAGCTTTAAGTGTCAGCTTGATGAGAGAGAGAGAGAGAGAGAGAGAGAGAGAGAGAGAGAGAGAGAGAGAGAGAGAGAGAGAGAGAGAGAGAGTTTAAAAAATTCCAACAACCAGCTGGGTGGTGGTGGCACATGCCTTTAATCCCAGCACTCTGGAAGCAGAGGGAGGTGGATCTCTGTGAGTTCGAGGCCAGCCTGGTCTACAAGAGCTAGTTCCAGGACAGGCTCCAAAGCTACAGAGAAACCCTGTCTTGAAAATCAAAACAAACAAACAAACAAACAAACAAAAAAACCCTAACAACCTGAGAACAGGTTAGAGCCAGCAAGAGATTTTCTTCTTGGGTGAAAACATTCAGCTCTGTCTTCAGGGCTGTAATTTGAACCCCTTGTCCTCATTTGATGGACTTCCCCAGTCATTCACTCTCACGGCCCCACCCTTTGCTAAGAGAAGGGATATACCCAGGATAAAGAATGTTAGATTGATTTGTATGAATCCAACAGGAAACTGTTGCTACAGTAACATGTAAGAGACCAGACAACCAGTGACTGGCACTGCCTATTAATGAGGAGTAAATCTTAAAGTTTAAGTAATCTAATATTGAGCAAATAAGGTTCTGTTTTTAAAAGAGCTGTAGGTAACCACAGTTGGATATTGAGTGTAGTTGCCCCTTGATATCTCCTGGAGACTGGCTGGAGGATCAAAACTTGGGGAATCCATAAATTCCTTATGAAAAATTGCAAAATGAGCAGGGATACCGCATGATGGGAGGAGAAACTAAGTCCTGAAAGTTGTCCTCTGACCTTCACATGCATGAATGCAGGTCATGACACTCACTGTCCACACATGTACATACACCACACACACACACACACACACACACACACACACACACAAAAGCAGAACACACACACGTGAATAAATAAATGTAATAAAACCTGCAAAGTATTTACATTTAACCTGCAAATATACCCCATATACTCAGCTAATCATGTGTACTTTGCATGACTTATAACACCAAGTGCAATAGCATGCTATATGGAGAGGAACTTTACTATAATGTTTATGGAATGACAGGAAATATATCTGCACATTCGGACTTTTGCTTAAACCATTCCTCCACTGAAGCAAGGTTGGATCTATGATGTAGGACTGGATAAAGAGAGCCCAGGATACGAGGCACACGACTCATGGGCAGCAGCAGTCTAGGCTGGAGCGGTTGCTGTCTCCAGCCAGGCTAGTTAAACTGTCTTTTGCTCCACTGGCATGTGATTTTCACAGATATCTTCAGAATTTAAGACAACCTGCACATAAATATTCCTTGGGTTGTATTTAATTTCATCCACAGATTAATTATTGTACATTCGGTCAATACAGTGTAAATCCCAAGTGCTTGTAGGACTCCTAAATTGGGCTCTAATAAACTTACAGCCTCTCCTGCAATTGATGTGTGACGGACAAGCCATCACAGGGGGCTTCGCAGCAATGGGAATTATGTGTTTAGTTGCCAGCTAAGCAGGGCTGACGTACGATCCAAGCCTTAATGTTCCTGCCAGTGATGACTTCTCCCTGTATTTATCTACGCATTGGGTACAAGGTAACAATGGTTTGGAAAGTGTTCAGCCAAAGCAGCATGCCGAGGTTTCTTGTAGAGGCTGCTAAATGAATGCAGCTGAGTAAAATCAGCATCTTTGGCCTAAAATCCATCCTTGAGGTCAATAGTAAAATCAGGTTACCACGTGATGTGCAGCCAGTGGATAAATTCCTTAAAAGGGATTGCTAAGGGATTTACTTTGATGAAAGATTTTTTTTGCATGATTTTCTTCACTAGAAGTATTAACCTTTACTTACGATGCTTTTTAAATATATCTTTAGAAAACTTCTTCTCGTCCTCCTTCTCCTCCTCTCCCTCCCTTCCTTCCTTTTCTTCTCCACTTCCCTCTCTTTCATTTTAAGTATGTTCTAGCAGTGGAGATGTGAGCTTTTAACTCCCAGGACAGACAGTGGCAGAGTGAGTATGAACGTGATGTATCAGATGTGCCAGGGTTCAGGGTGGGCTATGTGGTCCAGAGAAAGGCTCCAGTTGTCATCACTGACTACCACTCTGGTCATTGCTAGGAATAGGGATTCCAGAAGTTTCCACCTGTCAATTGTGTGTTTTAAAACACGTTGGCACCAGGATTAACCCAAGAAAGGAGGTCACCAGGCTCCAAGAAAGCCTTAATTTTAAGTTAACAAAACAAGGCAAAGCCAAGGCTGATGCAAAGTTTAGAGGACAGCATACGTGCGACCTGCCTTAGAAGGCTTCTCCTCCCCATTCTTTCCTTTTTCTGCTTAGTTTTCATTAAATGTAATGCCAGGCAGTGCCACTATGCCACCCTCCCTGCTCTCGCCCTCTGAATGGCAGTGGCATTCTTTGTCCAGGTGCTTAGAGCCCCATCTGGCCTGGGGCACTTGGCACTGCAGGGAGAATAGGGGCTTCAGCTCTCTGGCAGAGCTGGGCTGGCACAGTATTCTGACTGCCCTGGTGCTATTTATTATTTTCCTTAGTGGCAGAATTTATATCCCCACGACGACACCCAACTCTAACTCTATGATCTCTCTCGGGGCTCCAGAGAAACTTTCTGCTAGTTTTTGTTTTGTAATCAGAAAGCCAGTCTGCTTTATTATGAAGCAAAAGGATAGAAGCAAAGATTTGCTGATCTTCAGCTTGCTTCTCTGCTACCAACCTAAGGCCTGGGAAAGATCACAGGTCTTGGAGTATCTGACTTTACCTATGGATGGATAGAACAGCAGGCCCCATCTGCCTCTCATGAGACAGCAAAACATGTCAGTTACACGGAAGTGTTGCAGGGTATGTGCTACAAGTTCTACTGAAGGATTTGTCGTCAGAGACTTTTCTATCACGGTATCCACATGGACCCTCTAGTATTCCCAAGTGCCGTGCGCAAAGCATCATTGGTAATTAGACCAGCTTCCTGCTCTTGTTTATCACCACGTCTGGATCTTTTCGGCTGCTCACAGACAAGCTGCCTGAATATAGATAAGCAAGTGGTCATAAGTTATCATTGCTCTGATGACACCATGGGCAAACACAGCTTGAGGAGGAAAGGGTTTTTGTGGCTTATACTTCCATATCAGTGTTCATTACAGAAGGAAGTCAAGACAGGAACTCAAATAGGGCAGGAACATGGAGGCAGGAGCTGATGCAGGGGCCATGGAAGGGTGTTGCTTACTAGCTTGCTTCCCACGGCTTGTTCATCCTGCTTTCTTATAGAACCCAGGACCACCGGCCTAGGGGAAGCCACCACCCACAATGGACTGGGCCCTCTCCCACTAATCACTAATTAAGAAAATGTTCTACAGGCTACAGCCGATCTTGTGGAGGAATTTTCTCTATTGAGGTTCCCTCCTTTTAGATGACAGGATCTTGTTTCAAGTTGACATAAAATTAGCCAACACAGCAAGGCAGAGGGTTTGGGATTCTCTTTATCAAAATAGTGTGACAACATGTATTTTTTTTCCTTTCCAGGGGTGAGTCCCCTGGCACAGATTTGAAGGTAGTTAAATAGGAAATGGCACTTTCCATAGGTTAGGTAGGATATCATATGTAAAGAAGCTGGTAAAGATGAACAGGAAGGCTACTGTAATCGCAGACTCAATGTGTTTCACAGGCAGGGGAAGTGTGGTTATTCCACAGATTTCGAGAGACACCAAAGCTAGTTGTGGATACTATCTCTTCAGATGTGTTACTGTTACTGGCATGGTGTCATTGCAAGATTGGGTATTTAGGCTATAGGCATCCCCAAACAGAGTCAGCGCTGATTTACAGTTCTTTGTAGTTCATCTGGCTAACTGCATCGAGTAACCAAAGCCTCTAGAGTACTCCAGCTTCATAGCCTGTCATTCCTGGTAGAGAACGAGGTGAGAGGATGGCTGTGGAGATAGCCAGCTAGGCTTGGTCCTATCTGAGGGATATCTGTGGTGAACACAACATGGCTTTTGCTGAGCTGACTGGATTTGAAAGCAAGCCCGTACAGCAGAAAGCAGGGACCAACCACCTCGGAACTCAGGGAGAGCTTGCATAGCTACCCACTGCCCCTCAGGATAGAGTTCAAACCCACTTAGGTGGTACGGGTTCCTTTAGAACAAGATTTGAGTACAAGTGGTTTATTTGAAAGGCCATCCTAGAAAGTAGGCAGCAGGTGGAGAAGGAGCCTTGGGAGAAGAGGAAACAGGAAAAGAGGTATCATCCAGCATAGCACGCCACGAGGAAAGGTTAACACCGAGTCAGAGTTCTAGAGACAGTATGGTGTGCTTCAGAGACACTCACCACAGGGTGACCAAGCTCCTGGTCAGTCACTGGTAGGGGACCAATGAATAGATATTAGTCCTCTAGAACTTCTACAGGGCCACAAACATGAGGTCAGAATGGGCTCTCACGGGTGGACAAGTGCTGAGGCAGAGACAGATGTGAGTGCTGGCAGCTGACTAAACTGGGCCCGTCAACATCTGTTGAACGTGGTTATGCAGGCTTCCCCTCCAGCCTCATCTCAGGATGGGGGGAGGGGGAAGATAACACTCCCTATAGATTATGTTGGGTATCATATGTAGAGAGACAGATACGGATTTCCACTGGCAGGTAAAGTGTGGTCAAAACACAGATCTCCAGAGATATCAAAGCCTGCTGGTTACGAACACTTAAACTCACAGGTTCTGTGTTTAAGTTTTTGGCATTTTCTTTGGCTCACCTACATAACGTCTCTGTGAAATAGAGTACCATTGTCCTTGTACAGGTGAAGATGTAGGTGTAGAGATGTTGGGAAGCTAACGCTGCTTGCTTATGACATCAAGTCTACCTGATTGTTCGCTAAAATGTTCAAATCTTTTAATCTGGGGGAAAGGTTTCCCCTTCTTCCTGCCTCTTGCCTATTGAGGAGAGTGTGGATTCCACTGATTATTGAGGAGACTGTTAGATTCCACTGACTACTGAGCAGACTGTGGGTTCCACTGACTATGACTATTATGGGGTCTGTATCTCCAGTCCCCCAGAGTTCTGTAGGCCGGGAGTTTAGCCAAAGGCTTCTTGACACGTTTGAGCAATGAACATCGCTTCCTTCTGTCGCAGTCCTTACATGGTTCTGCTGCATGGTTAGCTGGTTGGTCAGCAGGCTGATCCTCCCAGTATGCAGTCTGTGAGGTGGTATTTCCACAGTGTGCTCTTAACCATACATGATAGTGATGTGGGAGTGTCATCTGTCTATCTGTTGTTTCATTGGTTAATTAATAAAGAAAACTGCTTGGCCTGATAGATCAGAACATAGGTAGGCAGGAAAGACAGAACAGAATGCTAGGAAGAAGGCAGTAAAGCAGATGCCTTAGACAGACGCCATGGAGCCAGCCGCCAGGTCAGACATGCTGAATCTTTCCCAATAAGCCACCACCTCGTGGTGCTACACAGATTACTAAATATGGGTTAAAGCAAGATATGAGAATTAGCCAATAAGAGGCTGAAACTAATGGGCCAGGCAGTGTTTAAATGAATACAATTTGTGTGTTGTTATTTCGGGACATAAGCTAGACAGGTGGCTGGGAGCCAGGCGGGATGAAAAGCAGGCCTGCTCGTCTCACCACTACATGATAGGACTGTTGGAACATCTACATTCAAATCAGGCAGGAGTTCTGCCAGTGCCGATCATCAGGGTGCTGAGCCTCAATGAAGACTAAAGTTTCTTACAAAGAAATGAGGAAGGTACAGGCCAAATATGCCCCATTTCCATGACCATAGATTAGCCATGCAGGAGACTTCATGTGGCATTAACTGCAAGGCTCATGCAGACTACAGAGTTTGGGAGACCAGGAGGCACAAGACAGGAGATACTGGTGCAGAGCCCCTCACCAAGGACAGCACCTTCCTGACCAGACCACCAACAGAAGGAACATGCCCGTTTTTTTCAGAAGGAACTAGCTTTGTGTCTTAAGTCAGTCCCTATAGGTCAAGAGAAACTGCCAGCTTCCACTCCCAGTTATGTTAGGCAGGTGTAATCAGATTTGGTTAAATTCAGAGCTAGACTCCACAGCACCAAGATGGCGACTTCACTTCCACTCTGATCTCATCCGCTCTCTTACTGACTTGGTAAACAACGGCCCTCAGGTATGTCTCTGGATCTGCAGCGGCTACCCTGAGGGCCCTAAGGGAGGATGCTCTGCTTGGGCCTTTCATTTTCACTGCTCCGCTGCTCCATTTCCTTGTCATCTGAGTCCCTCCACCCTGACATACAAGATGCAGTCAGTGATAATTGTGCTTTGCCTGAGTATGAAACAGAGTAATCTGTAGCATGTGAATGCTACTAGCTCTCCTCTCAGACCCCAGATTTTGCTGGATGAGTGAAGAGCACGTGGAAGTATATGCAAGAAAGAGAAGTAACTGCCTAGACTTCCGTTGCAGATTTTAGTCTCATTTTGTTCCTGGACGGTAGCCTAAGTTCTGCACAAGAGGGGCATGTTTCAAAGAAAGATTTTGAGATGAACTGAGTTTTTTAGTGTGAAGAATAGTCATTGACTTATAGCTCTAGGCAGGAAAACCATGAAGAGCGGAGTGGAGAGAGCCTGGTGGAAGCATGTGTGGGCCTAGGATAGATGGCATGTAGGCAGGCCTGCAGCAAACCAGCATTGATGAAAGAAGGGCAGGCCTTAACTTGGGAGAACTTTAGATCTAGGGTTTTCACGTGCTTTAGACAATGTCCGGTCTCACCGGAGGCCATTCCACTGCAAACCACATACATATTTGTAAACCCAACTTTTACCTTTAAAAATATCAATGGCTGGGGCTGGAGAGATGGCTCAGAGGTTAAGAGCATTGCCTGCTCTTCCAAAGGTCCTGAGTTCAATTCCCAGCAACCACATGGTGGCTCACAACCATCTGTAATGGGGTCTGGTGCCCTCTTCTGGTGTGCAGGCATACACACAGACAGAATACTGTATACATAATAAATAAATAAATAAATTTAAAAAAAAAAATATCAATGGCTGAAGTGATTCTCATCTGTGTTTGGCTATTTACAATGATGGCAACAACCGATAACACCCAACATACAACACTCCAACTATGCACTGGGTGTCTACACAGGCTTGAGACACACACGGTGCTAACTTCCCACTGCTCGGCATGTCCAAGTACCTGAAAGCAACCTAAGAGGCATAAGGGTTAGCCTGGCTCAGAGTTTCAGAGGCGTCAGTCTATGAAGTTGGTGTCATTGCCTGAGCCTTGTGGTAAGGGGTAGGCACATGAAGGGGGACAGCTGTTCACTTTGTGGAGAGAGAGGAAGAGAGGGGGCACATTCTAACATTGTCTTCAAGAGGCACACTTCTAATGGCCTGACTACTGGGTTATGCCTCATCTCCTAAAGTTCTCATCACTTCTCAGCACTGCCATTAGACACTGGCCAAGCCTTCAACTGTGGCCTTTGGGAGACATTCAAGATCCAGCAATAACAAATGTTTTTGTTTAACTTTTATACTAGTGATGTGATGGCAATCCTGTCATTGTCTTCATTTTAACAACTGTAACATTTTAACATTAAGTAAAGACAACTGAGAGGGATTAAGTCACCTACTCTGAGTCACACAGCCAGGAGTGAACAGGAAAGTTATGGGTCTAACAGCTCAGCTCTCTCTATGTTTCGATGTAGAAAACCATAAATACTTGAAGGGTAGTGATCATGAACTCTTTTACCTTTATGTAATCTTTTTTTCTCTCTCATTCCCTCCCACCCTCCTTCTCCCCTCCCTCCCTCTCTCCTTCCCTCTTTTCCTTCCCCCTTCCATCCCTCTCTACACTTAATCCAGAACCCAACTTCTAAAGTTTCCCCTATGTGTTTTTTTGGAAGAATTTGATACCTTATTCTCTCATCTGCCCCAGGCTCTTGGGAAAGAACTCTTGGTTTCTACTTAGTGCTAACTCTTCAGAATGACATAGAGAGAAAAGAATCTCTAAATTCTCATCAAGCTGATAATGAGCTCTATCGCAGCACAAATGAAGAGCAGGGACCATCTGGATTGGCAGCTGTCAGTCTGTGATGGTCTTCCTCACCACACAGTTGTATGGCCTCTAGTGAAGCCTTTGAGTTATTCCCAATGAAGAAAACCTCCCTGGAAGCAGAACTTTGCTTTTAAGAAGTCAAAACCCATGCCAAGGAAATGTGCCAGGAAGAATATGGCATCTCCATCCTCAGAAAACAGATGGATGACTTCCCTTCCCGAGGCTGACCTGCATCTTCCCTGGATGCTCACCACACATTTCATTCCCCCCTTGTTTCATCCACTGAGCCTGTGGAATAGGACACATATTTTGAACTAGGTGAAAGGAAGTGTCAGCACATTCCACAGTTGTTAAGAGACTTCTAGATGTTCCTGTGTGGGATCGACCTGGGAAGCCAGCTTAGTCTAGAAGTCTTGAGTCATGTTTCTGAACACTCACAGTGAACTCACACAGATACATGTATCAATAGTGCTGCAACCAGGAAGCTGGGTGAAATACTCTCTCACAGTTAGAGTGGTAACTAGCCTCAGACCCCCTTATTCCCTCAAGTCAAGCAGTATTTGATTTTGCCCAATTCTAATAGAACAAAAGAACTCTGAACATGTGTTTGGATGGGCTTGATCTTTAAGCACCAAGGTCCTGCTTTGCCCTCGGAAAAGTTTCATTCTGTTGCTTCAGCTCTGATGTTCTTTGCCAAAAGAGTAGCTTTTTTTTTTTCAATAGAGAAGTTAAAAGCAGGGTAACTAGTGCAGCATTGTGGACAGGAATGAATGACCGTGGCACCAGGAAGCATGTGTCTTGAGCTATCTCTTTCTCTACTAGCACTGCAAGTTACTCATTTTCTCACCTCTTACCCACACAAGGCATTGGATCATGTGAGTCATGTGACCTGTGACCTGAGTTAGAGGCAGTAACTGATGAAGACTTTGGATCCAGGAGCAGAGCCAATCCAAGTGCCATTGCTTTCTGGCTGTGTCCCTATGCACTTCTGAGGGTACTAAAGACTAATTAGAAGAGTACATCTTTTAGGGTTATTATGAAGATTAAGTCAGGGCATGAAGCATGTAGAGGAGAGACTAGTATGGTGGTGGCTTATAAGTTCATTAATAATGATAATACTATAAGAAATAAAGCCTTGCAGATCTGTTAAGCTTTGACACCTGTTGCTAGGACGAGGAGATAATGATTCAAAGCAATTTCTAAGCCTCTCAAGACGAAGTCTAGGTTTAATCAAGCTCTTACCTGGTATAGGAGGCCCTTCTGTCTATATGTTGCTTTCATTAGTTAATGAATAAAGAAACTGCCTTGGCCTAGTAGATAGGCCAGAACTTAGGTAGGCGGAGAAAACAGAACTGAATGCTGGGGGGAAGAAGGGCAGAGTCAGAGAAGCCATGGGTCCCCCACCTGAGACGGACGCCGGTTAAAATCTCGCCGGTAAGCCACAGCCAAGTGGCGATACACAGATTAATAGAAATGGGTTAAATTAAGATGTAAGGATTAGCCAATAAGAAACTAGAGCTAATGGGCCAAACAGTAATTTAATTAATTCAGTTTCTGTATGGTTATTTCAGGTGTAAGCTAGCTGGGTGGCTGGGACAAACAAGCTACCCCTCCTTACAACACTTACCTGTGGTTCATGCTCGGGCTTCACTTTCCCAGGCTGGACAATAAGAAGAAAAGGGAGCCTGTGAGATGCCTTGAGCACTAACAGTCTATACACTAACTGCTCTTTGTCCTGTTCTCTGATTGATGTCATCAGTTTTAAATATACTCAGATCTCGGTTCGTCTACCAAGTTTTTATTTTGCCTTTCTGTGGTAATTTTTCTCATTGCTGTGATCAAATATCTGGCATAAAAGCAACTTCCAGGAGGAAGTGCCTATTCTGGCTCATGGTTTGAGGACCACAGTCCCTCATGACAGGGAAATCATGGCAGTGAGCATTCAAAGCGGTCGCCAGGCCTGGTCCACAGTTAGGAAGCAGAGTGGTGCTCCATTCACTTCCTCCTTTATGTTCAGTTTAGGAGTCAGCCCATGGTGTGGGGCTGTCCACACTAAGGATGGCTCTTCCTGGCTCCGTTAAATCTCTCTCTGGAAATGCCAGAGCAACATAGACATGTTCAAAGGCATGTCTGTGTATCTCCTGTGTGAGTTCAGTCAAGTTTACATTGAAGAGTCACACCCGCTGTCTTCGAAGGAACAGTTATTGGTTACAGAAAGCATGACCCCTCTTACCTTCTCGTTTCCCTCCCCCCATAATGCTTTTCTCGCCATTAGTGCTCAGCTGGGAGCACTCTCATGAAGGTAGTGACGACTTCCTTTGGTGTGCCCATTTTTAGTTTCTCTCTGACTTGGTATCTTTGTAGAATTCAACAAGTCAAAGGGTAAGGATCCATTGCCATTTGCTGGGTTTCTCTTCTCTAGAACCCTACCATGTTTGGCAGACCTCCCACTGAAACACAGAATGAGTTCCATGTGGCTAGTAATTGCATGGCCCTTCCTCCCACTCTTCCATTTTATGTTGTTAGTGGAATTCTTTCCGCAGCAGTCACTGACAACTATCTCCAGCTCCTGTATGGCCGTGCCTTCTTTCAGCATGCACACATACTGGATTCATTCCCTCTGGATGACATTAAGGTTGGTTTTCCTTTCCTTTCCTTTCCTTTCCTTTCCTTTCCTTTCCTTTCCTTTCCTTTCCTTTCCTTTCCTTTCCTTTCCTTTCCTTTCCTTTCCTTTCCTTTCCTTTCCTTTCCTTTCCCTTCCTTTCCCTTCCTTTCCCTCCCCTCCCCTCCCCTCTTCTCCCCTCCCCTCCCCTCCCCTCTCCTCCCCTCTCCTCTCTTCTCTTCCCTTCCCTTCCTTTCCTTTTTCTTTTTTAAAACAAAGTAACATGAACATATTGCATATTTATTTTTTTATACACAAGTGTGAATGTTTTCTAGGCTATCTACCAAGACTGACTTTATGAGCTGTAGAGCATTTCTGTTTACCAATTTGCAGCACCTTTATGTGAGTTGTCACCTTTCAGTTCAGATTTAGATTGAGGCATGCTCACAGAGCTGGAAGCTGTTACATGATTCTGCTGCAACAATGGCTCATTTAAGACAACTTTACCCAGTATCTGCCTGTTGAAACCCCGCCGACTTCTTGCTTCTCTTCTCCACTGCATTAATGGGAGACACTTATCAGTTCTTTAATTTTTACTTTCATGTGTGTGGATGTTTTGTCTGCATGTATATCTGTGTACTTTGTGTGTGTCTGGTGCCTGAGGTCATCAGATCCCATTAGGACTGGAGTTACAAACCACTGTGAGTCACCATGTGGGTTCTGGGACTTGAACTTGGGTCCTCTGAAGAGCAACCAGTGTTCTTAACTGCGGGGCCATCTCTTCAACTTCAGCTGTTCTTGAGCCCTGCTCCAGCCTGGACTTGCTGGATTTGGTTTCCACTAGTCCTTATCCCTAGTGTTCTGATGTTGCAGATCTGACAATAGCCCAGATCCCATAGCTTTTGAAGCAACCCTTTATGGGCCTCTTGTCCTGGACTCAGCCTTTTTCTAGCCCAGTGGCTGTCCAAATCTCCACATTGGTAGTCTACATTTGCACACAATATTAATCATTTTCCATTTCTAAATATATCTGTTATTTTCCTTTGATATTATTCAATTCTAGATCTTCATTCTGCTATGTTTCCTAAGCACCCAAACTTGCAATATTGACCCCCTCTAACTTAGCTTAATAAACTCTAATAGAGTTTATTCTCACGTCTACACACCCAGTCCTCACCTTCTCTGCGCTCCATTAATGCATTTCTAGTTGTCCCTGTAACATCTCCATTTGGTTGTTACCCATCATTTTAGTTTCAATATGTCTAAATTCAGTAGGACCATCTGTTAGTGATCCCATCCCATCTGTTCACTTCCCCATTTCCTTATCTCTGTAAATGACACCACATTTTCCTAATAACCCAGACTAGAAATCTTGGCACTACATCTGATTTCTTAATTTATTTACCACTTATAAATAATCTATCACTAAGTATGGATAATTTTTCTTCTTTAAAATGTCATCATAACCCTGATATGAGTTATATTTAGAAAATATTGATGATGAGAATTTTTGTCATTTTTTTATTTTTCTGCATGGAGTTTAAGACAAGATTATGGCAGAAAAATGATAGAAAAAACCCAAACATTGATGGTGGCTTCTAGTTGAAAAGTGAATTGTGTGCATGTGTTTTTCATACTTCCTGTCTGAAACATCACAATGATGGCTGTAAAAGTATGTTTTATAAAGGCAGAAAGGTACACTAAGAAGTGATAGTAAAGAAAGGGCTAAGGAGAAGCATAATTGGGATCTTCTTGAGGTAGTTAAAACCCTGGTTACCTTTCTTTAATTCAGCCTAACCCAAAAAAAGACTAGTGGTTTATCCTCTGCAACATGGCTGCAGGTGGATCCTACCAAGTTCAGAGAAACACTTGTATTTAGAATGCTGAAGTTTTGGTTCCCTTCCCAGAAAAGTACTCAGAGTTCAAAATTCTTTGAGGCAGGAGACAAGGAACCCCTGTCTGGGTATTCTAGCCAGCTTAAGAGAAAAGGCATGAGACATTGACCTAGACACTCCTGAGTGATATTACCTGGCCTCATCATCTTCCTGGAAGAGCACAGCTCACAGGACACATCCTAAAAAACAGACAAGTATACACACTTCAACAACAAGGAGTTTATTACCTCACAGTTCTAGGCATTGAACCTGGCGTTGAGGTGTTGGCAGGGTCATGCTTCCTTTGTGCTCATTCATCTTAAGAACAGGTATATTGGGTGGTGGTAGCACACATCTTTAATCCCAGCACTCGGGAGGCAGAGGCAGGTGGATCTCTGTGAGTTCGAGGCCAGCCTGGTCTACAAGCACTAGTTCCAGGACAGGATCCAAAGCTACAGAGAAACCCTGTCTTGAAAAAAACAAAACAAAGCAAACAAAAACAAAAACAAAAACAAAAAAAGAAAAGAAAAAAGAACAGGTAGATAAGAATCATTAGAATTTTTCAAAAAGCATTGACTATTGGAGGCAGAAGTGGAAAAAACAATAAGGTAAATACTCTAACCTATTACTACTCTGAAAGAAACAAATAAAAGAGTACTTTCCATCTATGAAATAATACAAAGAGAGGATACAGAAACTATGGGTGAGAACAAACACAGTGAACAGAAACAAAATTCAGAGAGAAAATTATAGATGCCATGTGAGCAATAATAAAAAAATCGAAATTAAAAAAAATTATGATGTGAATAGTTGCCAGTGAGGCACCTCAAGGTTCTAGCAAAATAAGAACCCCCCAAATCAGGAAATGACAAGAAAATTAGTGAGATAGAGACCCAAAGAAAAAGCCATAAAATTGATAAGAGAATTTGTTCTTTGAAAAAATTAGACTACCAAATGCCTAGTCAAATTAACCAAAAGGAAAATAAAAGACTCAAAATGATATGAATAGAAGGTTATCTATAAAATACAGAGAAAAATTAGAGGATACTTTGAAAATGAACAGTTCCCAAACACTAGGAAATTCAGAAGGCGTACATGAACTCATAGACACACATGACTTAGAAAAATCAAATCAAGAAACTATTAACAACTTAAAGAGACCCACAAATCAACAAAATTGAGGCAATAATAAATTTTTCCAACAAAATAAAACCCAGAACTGAATAGATTCACTACCAAGTTCTACCAAATTCTTAAAGAAGTGCTCCTCTCCCTGCCCCATGACTACCCCAGTGGTCCTTTGCCTGCCCCATGACTACCCAGTGCTCCTCCACCTGCCCCATGACTACCCCAGTGGTCCTTTGCCTGCCCCATGACTACCCAGTGCTCCTCCACCTGCCCCATGACTACCCCAGTGCTCCTTTGCCTGCCCCATGACTACCCAGTGCTCCTCCACCTGCCCCATGACTACCCCAGTGCTCCTTTGCCTGCCCCATGACTACCTAGTGCTCCTCCACCTGCCCCATGACTACCCCAGTGCTCCTTTGCCTGCCCTGTGAAGTAGAAAATGGCTTACCAATCCTAAGAATCTGACATTACTCTGATATTAAAACTAGATGAGAACAAAACAAAGAGAGAAAGCTATAGACCAATTTCCCTGATAACAAAAATTCTCATGAAAGTCTGATAAACAAATATGATAAACACACTAAGAAGTCATATGCCATGATCAATTTGGTGTAATTCCTGTAATATAGGATGGTTTAACATATCCAAGTAAGTAAGCATACATACATAAATAGCCTTAACAGAAATCATGTGATCATTTCAATCAAGGAGGAAAGGCCTTCAACGAAGTCCAACATTCCTTC
The DNA here is from genome assembly GCF_903992535.2 of Arvicola amphibius. Taxonomy (NCBI): domain Eukaryota; kingdom Metazoa; phylum Chordata; class Mammalia; order Rodentia; family Cricetidae; genus Arvicola; species Arvicola amphibius. Next base: position 63,050,665 of record NC_052059.1, on the reverse strand, counting down.
ATGACAAAAGGCCCAAAGAAACTAGGACTCTAGCAAATTTCAAGATAATAAAGGCCACATGTAACTAATCTATAGCTAATAGTATACGAGGGTGTCATGAATCATGAGTGTCCACTTCTCCCACTTTTATTCAGTATAGAGCTTGAAGTCTTAGCTATAGCAATAAGAAAAGAAAAAAAAAACCAACCAAAACTCTACCTGCAGGGAAAAAAAAGAAGTAAAATTATCTCTATTTGGGTGATATGGTCTTAAACTTAAAGATCCTAAAGATACTATGACATTCTTCACAGAACTGAGAAAAATTGTAAAATTCACAAGGAAGCACAAAAGAGCCCAGGAGGCTCAGCAGAAAGACCACTGTTGGCAGAATCATAATATCCGATCTCAAATTCTGTAACAGAGCCATGAACATAAAAACATGGTACTGGCACAAGAACAGACAGACATCTAAACCCAAGGAATAGAATGCAGGACCTAGAAGTAAACCCACCAAGTTCTAGAGGTCTAATTTTAAACAAACATGTCAAGAATATGAATTAGAGAGAAGACAGTTTCTTTATTAGATAGTACTAGAGAAACAAGATCATCACCATTGACGAATGACACCAGATCCATATCAAATTCAAAAGTGATCAAAAACTTTAAAAAGCAAAATGCTGAAACTTCTAGAGGAAAACATGAAACACTCCAAGACATAGGCATGGAAAAGAAGTTTCTGGAAAGGACACCATTGTCACGGGGGCATCAAGTGCTAACATCCATGTCCTTCCTCCCACTTTTTTTGAATTTTCTATCAGTATCTCCCACTAGCCAAGATTCATCTGAAAGCCAGATGGCATGGAATCCAAGCTGCTGCAGCCCCTGAGAATCTGACTTTCAGGTCTTACTGTTGGTTCCTAAGGAACCATTCACTGAGCACAAAGAACCCAAACTGTCTGAGGGAAAAGTTTAAAGGAATGGTTGACTCCCTTGGGCAAGACACACTATTGAAATGCTAAAAAAAAGTTACTGTATCAACATAGGAATAGGAACTCCTTATAAGGGGTCTGTAGAGACAGCACTTGCTGCTCTGTAGAAGAGTCAAGTTTTGGCTTCCAGCAGCTAGTACTCACAGCTGCTTGTAACTTTAGAGGATCTGATGCCCTCTTATGGCCTCCATGGGTAATTGTATACGTGTGGAGCACACACATTGGGCACATACACATAAGAGTGAAAAAAATCCTTCTGTGGATTACTAACTCTGTGAGTGAGAGTAGCCACTCCAATTTGCATTTTTTTGCTTCCTAATAAGTAAGTATTTTAGAGCTCTGAGAGATGGCAGTCTACACATCTCTAGTTCAAGGCATGGCCTCTGGGAATTGTAGGAAGGCACTTGCCTACAGAGTGTTAACTCTGGGTCCCTGTGGATGTAGGAAACAGCATCATTCTGGGCAGTCGTGGAACCTTTCTGAACAACATTGCAAACCTGTAAAGCCCTCAGCTCATATTCTCTTATGTTTCAATTGTGTGTGTGTGTGTGTGTGTGTGTGTGTGTGGTGTGTATTACTGCAAGCATATCATATATGTCATAACATATTATAGAGATTAGAGGACAACCTTGGGTGTCCTCACTTTCTATCTTGTTTGATATAGGGTCTGATATTGTTTGTCATGACCATCATGTCTCTACCACACATGAGTCCTGGGATTACAGATGTCTACTGCAGCCAACTTTCCATGTCTGACTCATTAACTTTTAAAAAAAATTTATCTTATTTTTATTTTTTAATAAAAGACAACAAACTATTTTTTTCATTATATATACCAATCCAAGTTCCCACTCCCTCCCCTCCTCCCTTCCCCTACACCTACCTTCCCCATCCCACCACGTATCCACTCTTCAGAGGAGGTAAGGCTCATTGCTTTGAGGAAGGTCCAAGGCCCTTCCTCCCCCCCTCCATCACGTTAGCAGCCTTCCGGTTCCCCCTTGGGGCCACCCGAGAGTGAAGGAATCCCATTAAATCTGGATATTTTTTAACTTGGCTTGTTGTGATTTGGCTTGATTGGGATTTTTGTGTTGGCAGAGAGAGCTCATGTTAGGAAAAATTCCTAGCAGTCAACCTTGTGGATTCGTGCGAATTTCTCTAAAGACACATTTCTTGCTAACCCCATAATGGCTCTCTTAATCAAGATATCTCTTTCCTTGCTCTCATATCTGTCCTTCCTCCATCTTGACTATCCCATTCCCTCAAGTTCTCCTCCCCCTCCCCTTCTCTCCTCCTCTTCCCCATCCACCCTTTCTTCTCCCCCCATTCACATGCTCCCAATTTTGTCAGGTGATCTTGTCTATTTTGACTTTCTAGGTGGATCTATATATGTTTTTCTTAGGGTTCACCTTGTTACTTAGCTTCTCTAGGATCATGAACTATAGACTCAATATTCTTTGTTTATAGCTGGTATCCACTTATGAGTGAGTACATACTATATTCATTTTTTGGGTCTGGGTTACCTCACTCAGGATAGAATTTTCTAGTTTTATCCATTCCATGCAAATTTCAAGTTGTCATTGTTTTACATCACCGAGTAGTACTCAAATGTGTAAATGTGCCATATTTTCTTTGTCCATTCTTCAGTTGAGGGGCATCTAGGTTCTTTTCAAGTTCTGGATATTACAAATAATGTTGCTATGAACATAGTTGAACAAATGCTTTTGTAGTATGATTGAGCATCTTTTGGGTATATGCCCAATAGTGGTATTGCTGGATCCTAAGTAAGGTTAATTCCAAATTTTCTGAGAAATCACCATACTGATTTCCAATGTGGTTGCACAAGTTTGCCTTCCCATCACCACTGAAGGAGTGTTCCCCTTACTCCACATCCCTATACAGCATAAGCTATCATTGGTGTTTTTGATCTTAGCCATTCTTACTGGTCTAAAACAGCATTTCAGAGTTGTTTAGATTTGCATTTCCCTGATGGCTAAGGATGTTGAACATTTCCTTAAGTGTCTTTTGGCCATTTGAGATTCTTCTGTTGAGAATTTTCTATTTAGTTCTGTACCCCATGTTTTAATTGGGTTATATGAAAATTTGATGTCTAATTTCTTGAGTTCTTTATATATTTTGAAGATCAGTCCTTTGCCTGATGTGGGGTTTGTGAAGATATTTTCCCATTTGGAAGGATGCTTTTTTTGTCTTATTGACTGTGTCCTTTGATTTACAGAAGCTTCTCAGTTTCAGGAGCTCCCATTTATTTATTATTGTTCTCAGTATTTGTGCTACTGGGGTTATATTTAGGAAGTGCACATGCCCAACGCATTGAAGGCTACTTGTCACTTTCTCTTCTATCAGATTCTGTGTGATCAGATTTATATTGAGATCTTTAATCCATTTGGACTTGAGTTTTGTGCATGGGAATAGATATGGATCTATTTTCATTCTTCTATAGGTTGACATCCAGTTATGCCAGCACCATTTGTTGAAGATGCTTCCTTTATTTCCATTGTGTAATTTTAGCTTCTTTGTCAAAAATCAGGTGTTCATAGGTGTGTGGATTAATGTCCGGGTGTTCTATTCAATTCCATTGGTCAATGTCTCTGTTTTTATGCCAATACCAAGCTGTTTTCATTACTGTATCTCTGTAATAGATCATGATGTCAGATATGGTGATGCATGCAGAAGTTCCTTTATGTACAAGATTGTTTTGTCTATCCTGTTTTTTTCCCCATATGAAGTTGATTATTGTTCTTTCAAGGTCTGTGAAGAGTTGTGTTGGGAATTTGATAGGGATTGCATTGAATCTATAGATTGCTTTTGGTAGGATTGCCATTTTTATTATGTTGCTCCTACCTATCCAAGAACATGGGAGATCTTTCCATTTTCTGGTATCTTCTTCAGTTTCTTTCTTCAAAGACTTAAAGTTCTTGTCGAATAGGTTTTTCACTTCTTTGGTTAGTACCCCAAGATATTTTATGTTATTTGTGACTAATGTGAATGGTGGTATTTCTCTGATTTCTTTCTCAGCTTCTTTATCATTTGTATATAGGAGGGCTACTGATTTTTTTTGAGTTGATATTCTATCCTGCCTCATTTCTGAAGTTATTTTTCAGCTGTAGGTGTTCCATAGTAGAGTTTTGGGGGTTACTTATGTAGACTATCATATGATCTGCAAGTAGTAAAAGTTTCACTTCTTCCTTTCCAATTTGAATCCCCTTGATCTCTTTTTTGTTCTCTTATTGCTATAGCTAGAACTTAAGAACTATGTTGAATAGATTTGGAGATAGTGGGCAGTCTTATCTTGCTTCTGATTTTAATGAAATCCCTTTGAGTTTCTCTTCATTTAATTTGATGTTGGCTGTCGGCTTGCTGTATATTGCTTTTATTATGTTTAGATATGTTCCTGGTATCCCTGACTTCTCCAAGACCTTTACCACAAAGTGGTGCTGGATTTTGTCAAAAGTTTTTTCAGCATCTAATGAGATAATCATGTTTTTTTTCTTTCAGTTTATTTATATGATGGAGTACATTGATAGATTTTAGTATGTTGAACCATCTCTGCATCTCTGGGATGAAGCCTACTTGATCATGGTGGATGATTTTTTTATGTGTTCTTGAATTCAGTTTGCCTGTATTTTATTTAGTATTTTTGCATCTATGTTCTTGAGTGAAATTGGTCTATAATTCTCTTTCTTGGTTGAGTCTTTGTGTGGTTTAAGTGTCAGGGTATCTGTAGCCTCATAAAAAGAGTTTGGCAATGTTCCTTCTGTTTCTATTATGTGGAACACTTTGAGGAGTATAGGTATTAGCTCTTAGAAGTTCTAAAACACTGAAACCATCTGGTACTGGGCTTTTTTTGGTTGGGAGGCTTTTGATGACAACTTCTATTTTTTTTGTAGTTTATAAGTCTGTTTAATTTGTTCACCTGATCTTGATTTGATTTTGGTATTTGGTATCTATCCAGAAAATTGTCCATTTCTTTTAAATTTTCCAATTTTGAGGAGTACAGGCTTTTGTAGTATGACCTAGTAATTCTCTGAATTTCCTCAGTGTCTGTTGTTATTTCCCCATTTTCATTTCTGATTTTGCTAATTTGGATGTTCTTGCTCTGCCTTTTGATTAGTTTGGATAAGGGTTTGTCAATCTTGTTGATTTTTTTCAAAGAACCAGCTCTTTGTCTCATTGAGTCTTTGTATTGTTTTCTTCATTTCTATTTTATTGATTTAAGCCCTCAGTTTGATTATTTCCTGTCTTTTAGTCCTTCTGGGCGAGTCTGCTTCTTTTTGTTCTAGGGCTTTCAGGTGTGCTGTTAAATAATTAGTGTGAGATTTCTTCACTTTCTTAATGTGGGCACTTAGTGCTATGAACTTTCCTCTTAGCACTGCTTTCACAGTGTCTCAGAGGTTTGGGTACATTGTGCCTTCATTTTTGTTTAATTCTAGGAAGACTTTAATTTATTTCTTTATTTCTTCCTTGGCCCAGGGGTGGTTCAATAGTTCACTGTCAATTTCCATGAGTTTGTAGGCTTTATGAGAGTAGTGTTGTTAAATTCTAACTTTAAACCATGGTGATCTGATAAGATACAGGGGGCTACTCTAATTTTATTTGAATCTGTTGAGGTTTGCTTTGTTACTGAGTATGTGGCCAATTTTAGAGAAGGTTCCATGAGGTGCTGAGAAGAAAGTTTATTTTTTGTGTTTGGGTAGAATGTTCTGTAGATATCTGTTAAGTCTATTTTAGTCATGACATATGTTAGTTCTCTTATTTCTCTGCTAAGTTTGTGTGTGGTTGACATGTCCATTGGCAAGAGTGGAGTGTTGAAGTCTCCTACTATAAGTGTGTGGGGTTTGATGTATGATTTAAGCTTGAGTAGTGTTTCTTTTACATGTGTGGGTGCTCTTATATTAGGGGCATAGATGTTCAGGATTGAGACTTCATCTTGATGGGTTGTTCCTGTTATGAGGATAAAGTGTATCTCTTTTGATTGATTTTAGTTTGAAGTGTATTTTGTTAGGTATTTCAATAGCTACACCTGCTTGTTTCTTAGGTCCATTTGATTGGAAAATCTTTTCCCAACCTTTTACTCTGAAGTAATGTCTGTCTTTGAGGTTGAGGTGTGTTTCTTGTATACAGCAGAAGGCTGAATCCTGCTTTCATATCCATTCTCTTAGCCTGTGTCTTTTTATAGGCGAATTGAGTTCACTGATACTAAGAGATATTAATGACCAGTGGTTGTTTATTCCTGTTATTTTTCAGTGGTAGTGTGTGTGTGTTTCCCTTCTTTGGGATTTGCTGATTGGAGGTTATCTGTCGCCTGTGTTTTGTGGGTGTAGTTAGCTTTCTTGGGTTGGGGTTTTCCTTCTAGTACTTTCTGTAGGGCCGGGTTTGTGGATACATACTGTTTAAATCTGGTTTTGTCATGGAATATCTTTTTTCTCCATCAATGGTGATTGAAAGCTTTGCTGGGTTTGTATCCTTGGTCTCTTAGTGTCTGTAGTATATCTGCCTAGGACCTTCTGGCTTTCATGGTTTTCATTGGGAAGTTGGGTGTAATTCTGATAGGTTTACCTTTATATGTTACTTGACCTTTTCTCTTTTCAGCTCTTAATATTCTTTCTTTATTTTGTATGTTTTGTGTTTTGATTATTATACAATGAGTAAACTTTATTTTTATTTTTTTGATCCAGTCTATTTGGTGTTCTGTAACCTTCTTGTACCTTTATAGGGAAATCTTACTTTAGGTTGGGAATATTTTCTTCTATGATTTTATTGAATATATTTTCTGTGCCTTTGAAATGGAGTTCTTCTCTTTCTTCTATTTCCATTATTCATGGTATCTCAGATTTCCTGGATGTTTTGTGTTAAGGATTTGTTGGATTTTATGTTTTCTTTGACCAAGGAATAGATTTCCTCTACAGTATCTTCAATACCTGAAATTCTATCTTCCATCTCTTATATTCTGTTGGTTATGCTTGCCTGTGTAGTTTCTGTTCCTTTAGCCAGATTTTCCATATCCAGAATTATTTCAGTTTGTGTTTACTTTACTGCCTCCATTTCAGTCTTAAAGTCTTTAACTGTTTGCTTCACCTGTCTGAATTTTTTGTTTTTGTTTTTCTTGTGTTTCTTTGAGGGATTTATTAATTTCTTCCAAATTTTCCATTTCTTTAAGAAAGTTTTTCATTTCCTTTTAAAATGTTTTCATCATCCTCCTAAAGCTACATGTAAAATCATTTTCTTCTGCTTCTTCTGGGTTAGGATGATCAAGTCTTCCTGTTGTATGACCACTGGGTTCTGGTGTTACCATTTTGCTTTTTAGGTTGTTGGATGAATTGCATTGGCGCCTACCCATCTCTTCCTTCAATTGATGTCAGCAGTATCTTTGTGTCTTGGTCCAGTCCTTGCAGTGGCTGTCTGCATTTTTGAGAACTGTTCTTGGTCTGCTCTGTACTGTCTCTGTCTGTGTCTCAGGGAGCCACTGAGGTCTCTCTTGGTTCACTGCCTTGGTCCACTCTGTGCAGTCACAGCTTGTGCTTCAGAGTTCCTCTCTCATGGTCCTCTCTTGGTCCTCTCTGTGTTGTTCCAGCTTGTGTTTCAGTGTTCCTCTGAGGTTGCTTGGCAGCAGGAGGGGTGGGTTGGAGGATTTGGAGGTGGAGTGGGACTTGTAGCTTTCAAGGTCTGATGGATGGTGTGGGGGTGTTGGAGCAGCCTACATGCAGGAAACTCTTGTTGGCTGACTAGAGAAGCCGAGGCAGGTGGGGTAGGTACCCGGGATTTTACCCGACTAAGGAAGGCCTAGAGAGTGGGGTGTCCCACTGGGCGACTGGTTATTCACCTCTTGGTCTTCTCTGTATTGTAGCAGACTGTGCTTCAGAGTTCCACTGAGGTTGCAGGAGGATAGGTGAGTTTGGGGGCGCGGTGGGACTTGTAGCTTGCAGAGTCTGATAGATCGGGGATTATTGGGGCAGCCCACCTGCAGAAAACTCTCCTTCTAGCTGGCTAGAGAAGCTGAGGCAGGTGGGGCAGGGGCCCAGGGTTTTGACCCCTGTAAGGAGGACCTAGAGAGTGGGGTGTCCTGCTGGGTGCATGATTACTTACCTCTTGGTCCTCTCTGTATTGTAGCAGGCTGTTTTCTCCAAGGCCCACCTTTTAAAAGGGAATCTCAGTTGAGGTTTATGTAGAAGAAGACTCTCAGTGAGACTTATTAGAGATGTTAGGTCTTTCATAGTGATGTGGGAGAGACATAAGTGAGCTCCTGGCTAAGTGTGGGGATCAGAGAAACCATGAACAAGCAATAGGACCAGGCAAGCCCTTTTAGTTGTCCTTACAATCAGTGTTTGTGGGAAGACATACAGGAGGCAGGGGTCTCCGCTTAATCAGCTCCTTGTTGGCCCTTAGCCAAGCCCTTGGCAGTACTCTGAGATCTCTGTGGATTGGGGGAGTGGGCTTCATCCGGGAAGAAGAGAAACGAACCAAAGACCTTCACAGGTTAAGGGTGATGCTTGCATTTCTGTCTTTGCGTTTTTCCACTTATCCATTGTTTCAGCTCTGAACTGAAACCACACAGGGCAATTCACAAACTGACCAAGCTGACTGCACAGTTTACCTGCTGTGTGACTTTACCCGGAGAACACGAGTAAATTGTATAACTAGCCCAGTTAAGGCACGGATGACAGACCAAAGAATTCTGAGGTTTTGTTGTCAAAGCTGCCTAGCTACAGGACTGGGATGTTTAAGCATTGGCACCATGGTTTTCTTTTATGGTTTTCTAATATAATTTTCTGATTGATATGATTTTCTGATATGATTTGTCCTGCAATCTTGGCTGTTCTTACATTGCCTTTTCAGGTTTAGCATTCCTGATATTTGGACTAGAAAAATCTTTGTTGTGGAAGATTGTCCAGGGCAAGGTCAGATAGTAAGCAGTGTCTCCCCTTCAACTCTCCGCAAGGCGATAACACCTCTTCCTTGGTTACAGGCAGCAGAGTGTATCCCTAGGCATGGCGAGGTGTTTCATGGGGATTGAAACTTCCCTCCCCCTTACTGAGAACCAGTAATCTCTAAACCAAATATAAATATAAGAGCACTAAGAATGTGGAAATGTATTTGACAGAGCTAGAATAAGTCACTTGGGACGCTGTGCTTAGAAAAGGAAAAGTTTCAGTGATGGGGAAAGAGAAGTCATGTGATTAACAGCTTTAGCAGATTCCTTCATATGTCTTGTATCACAGTCCCTGACTGTATCTGATTTCATGGCAGCTAAACCCAAGAGTCCTCCATGAACATGGACTTACCTCGCTCTGGGGCTAATTTTCATCAGCATATAATTTTCACTGTTTCGTCTCAGAGCCCCCTTCCTTCCAGGAGAGCCTGCAGGGCCATGACATTAAGCATATCTTGTAAGTGCTTTGGCTGTGTGTCTGTCAGGTGAGGGAGGATGCTGACTATTAGGGGTGGGCAGCTAAGAAGATCAGGAGCCAGAGACGGGACTCTGTCTTCCCATTCATTAGGCAGACAGTTCTGGGAAACATTCAGAGTGTTTCTCTACAGGCCCTTTCCCTATGCCCTTGAGCCCAAATGCCTACACCAATGATCTCAATGTTGTACCCTCATATTAATTTTTTCCTTTGTTTCATATTCCTCAATCCCGCATCATCCATTAATCCAAGTGTTTAACCCTATTCCAGGGAAAGCTAACTAAGACGAACCCTTCACCATTTTTATAACAGGTTGGATCCTATCCTAGCTAAGGCTACTATTGCCGGGATGAAGCATCATGGCCAGAAGCAACTTGAGGAGGAGAAGAGCTTGTTCTGCTGACACTTCCACAGCACTGTTCAGCATTTAAGGCGAGGAACACAAGCAGGGCAGGAGCCTGGAGGCAGGAGCTGATGCAGAGGCCATGGAGGATGCTGCTTACTGACTTGCTCACCACAGCTGGCTCAGCCAGCTTTCTTGTAGAATCCACAACTATTAGCCCGGGGATGATACCACCCACAATGAGATGGGCCCTCTTCAATTAATCATGAACTAAGAAGATGCTGTCCAGGCTTTCCTACAGCCTGACATTATGGAGGTCTTTTCCCCATCAAGGTCCCTTCCTGTCAGATGACTGTAGCCTGAGTCAAGCTGACATAAACTAGCCAGCACAGATTCATCAACTAAAAATACATTTGCATTAAAAATCCAGCCACTAGAAGAAATTGTATGTTGTTATTCTCCAGTTAATTCCCATAAATTCCCTGGATGAGCTTAGAGGACGCTGTGTTCCTTTCCCGTTCTAGCTAGCTACGTGCTGCAGGTCTGTATCCAGTATGTCTTTCTTAGATAGTTACTGGTCCAGAGTGGAGGATATATTCTCTGAAAAGAATCAGCAAACAATCTATGCCTTTTAAGGAGCTTACGCTTGAGTTAGAGAACACTGTGACCTATGCAACTCAGTTATCATAAGTTAGATGATGCAGCATTCGTAGCCTTAGAGCCCAAATCCAAACCAGCTTCCAGCTCAAATTATCTTGCTCAACCTTGCGTGACAGGCACGGTTCCCCAGCCCAATGTCGTGTTTCTCTCAAATGACTTTTTCCTTGTTCTGCAGGTCTTCAAAGCCGCTGAACTTCGAGCACCCCCAACGGTACCAGCTTCAGCACCTCCCACTTTCTGATGTTCTGCAGGAGAACAATTTCCAAAGCTTCAGGTCTCACGCTGAGCAGGCACCTTCCTGCGGCATCCCTCTTTGCCGATGGGTATTAAATCCAGCTGGGTTTCAGCCTGACATATCTCCTCCTATCACCACATATGCACTTGGCATTGATGTTGCGGCGACTGCTTCCGCAATTTGCAGATTTCCATTTTTCGTGGGGCAGCTCTCAGGCAGGGCTATTGAAGTGAAGCAACACGATTGTGCTTTAACAAAAACTGTGCCGGGTTACTGGGTCCTGGAGAATGTGCACAGGTGGGAAATGTAAATAGGAATAGGGTGCAAGAAATAGGATGAGGTAGGGTTGCGGCAATTCTATGCAAGTCAGCTGCATGTATTTTCCCCTAGGAGAAACCAGGTGCTCTCAGCACCCACCCCAATGAGGTTTTGATATTAATTCTATCTTGGGAACAAAGGAGTCTTAGAAAAAGCATCGAGCATCCTTCTCTCCTCAATAGGAGCAGCTGGTGGTTTCCAGGGCCTGCAACAAGGTAAGGCTCATTCGTAGTATTGGATATAGGTCTTGGAATCCACTTCTCATTTCCTGGGCTTGTGGAGGTGACAGCTGCCTTTGTGTACTTAGAAGATCTGGCGTCGGTTTGTGGCCTGAAGCTTTGAAAACTTCCCTTGCGTCTGGATTAGAGGTCTATTGACTCCTGCTGGATAGGGTGATCAGGAGTCTACAAGACGTGTGAGCACACCGGACTGGAGCCCGTTGTGGGGTCCACTTAGGCCTCACCACTGCCCATGAGTCCCGCTTGCTGTGGGAGTCCAGAGGGGGAGGTTCCTGGGCAAAGCAGCCAGGCTGAAGCTGTCTTCTGTATACTCTCCAGTCAGACTTTCACAGTGGAGGCAAATCTCAACTCCGATATCAACTCAGAAAACTCTCCTGGGAGTCTCAGAAAGCAGTGGAAAGTCATAAATATAGGCTCTGTTCCTATTAATATCTCTGGAGTACTTTTAGCAGTTATAAGGAACTTTCATAACTCAGCCATGGAAGATCTTTCCACTTAAGAAATAGGCCCAAAGAAGTCATAAAGGGAGTACAGAGAGAGCTCAGGGCTTCTACTGAGGTGGTCCGCTCTGAGTCCACTCTTCCTGGGCTACCTCACACTTCACCTACTCATTTGTCAGTCATTCTACCTGGTGCGTTATTTTGTCTGGGACATTGTATTCTGTTGATTATGAGCCTCCAATTCAAATCTCACCTTGGCTACAACACAACAGGATGACCTTGACAGGACTCTCAGTCTTGCTCAAGCCAGATCTCTCAGTTGAGTTTCCCTTCTGTGTGAGAAAGTCCTGCAGAGAGCACTGAGGGCGGCCTTACTGGAAAATGAGCTCCAGTTTGCAAGAGGCCTGCCAGGGGTTGGCCAAGTTACAGTTTAATGTCTGTCTAAAAGTCCCATGGTCCTGGCCTGTCCTAACTGGGCCTGTTGTCTAGCATAATGTGGACTAAAGTAGAGGCTTCGAACCATCAGACATGGTGGCAAATGCCTACAATTCTGGAATTTAGGAGGTAAAGGCAGGCAGATCTCTGTGAGGTCAAGACAAGCCTGGTCTACACAGTGAGTTACGGGTCAGCCAGGGCTATGTGGCGAGACTCTGTCTGAAAAAGAGAACAATGCAAGGAGGATTTCATAATCCGAACAACTCTGAGTTGGCTGGACTCATCTGTAGAGCTGCCACATGGGCCATGGAGGGCTGCACTGTGGGTGGGTTGAGGCTAGCATTTTCAAGGTGGCCTTGTTCATATCCTAGGGCATAGAGTCTGGCTACTGAGTGAGGTCTTAGCTCACTTTAGACTGGCTCTTTACAAGGATGCCTGACTTCTCTGCCTAACAGCTCAGGGCTTTGAAGAGGAGGAAAGGCATAGGCTACGGGGTCTATCAGTGTCGAGACCAGGAAGTCAGACAGCACGCCTGCTGCATCTGGGCATTGCAGCAAGCAAGGTGCACTGGGAGTCATGAAGGAGAGGGAACCGACATCTAGCTCGTGAAACTAGCTGGATTCTAGACAAATGCTACTGCTTTACACCAAAGCTGCCCTTCTTCTATTTCTCAGTTATCTCCCAGGCCTCTGAGGGCGTCTTTGAACACTGATCTGGTCCAATAGCCCAGGTAAGAGAAATAAGACATGAAAGGGCAACACAATTGACTTTTGTGAACAAAACCAATCAGAAACCACCTAACCTTGGCTTTAGTATTGATTATCTGTTCGTTCTTTCAGCACCTCAGTGGAAAAGTTGATAGATGGGAAGGCCAGTATTTTGTACATTAAGAAAGACCGACTCCGGGTATCCTGGCTCTTCTGCAGCATCCTTTTAGGAGAGAACAGGGGATTGGTGTGGAGCATATGGAAGAGCGCACTTGCTGGTCCTTGTGTTTGGTCCTTGTGTTGGGATAGTGATAGCTCAAGATCTCATGGGGTCCGCTCCACTCCATAGGCTCAGGCCCTCAGGACAAAGTGGGTTTCATTTGATGTCCTTGGAAAACCCCAAGGAAATGAAAGTGTTTGCAGAATTATCCCTGGGAAGCACTTCATCTATTATCTTAAAACAAATAATAAAAGCAAAAGCTAGACTTAAGTGGGCAATATTACTTTGTGCAAACATTGCAGAAAATGTCTTTGGTCTTGCATTGCAGACTCTGACAGAGCAGCAGCCAGGTTGTTCGGTTGCTCGTTATCTGGAACAAAGAGTAGAAATAGTGGGTGTGCAATCTGCGAAGACACAAATGGAGTCTGAGGGGCACTGCCAGTGAGATGCCTTTGCCTCCTGCATGGGATAGTGGTAGGGCTTGGTATGCTGGCCAGCCTCTTTCTAAACCTAGCCTTATCATCTTCTGAGAGTCATTTAACCTCCCCCTTTTGTCTCTTGTGTTAGCCTCGATTCAAAATTCTATACCTCTTTCTTAAAATACTGCATCGGGAAATAGGAAAAACACATCAGTATTCTCTGGATTTTCTCATTTCTTGGTTTCTAAATTTTCCTACTGAAAAATGAAAAAGCAATGAATAATTCCTGTGGGGTATCTTTGCGAAGTGAGGCTTGAGTTGAGGAAATGTATTTGTGGTCACTAGTCAGCATGGATCCCTCTGCTTCATCTATTTTTTACATGTCAAAATCTTGGAGTATGTGAGTGTTTTGGGAAAGACAGAGCCCGAGTTTATACACTGGATCAATTATTAAAAATTTAAAATAAATTATTTTGTGTGTATATGATAGGTCTCCAGTGGGGAGGCAGACACGCTTACAAGTGGAGGTCAGAGGACAACTTTGTGGAGTTGGGTTCTCTTCCACAATAGGGTTCCAGGAATTGAACTCAGGTCATCAAGCTTGAATAGCAATGCCTTTACCAACTGAGCCAACTATTGAAAATAGTTTTCATTTGACAAGAAAAAGCCAACTAATAGAACAAGAAACAACAATAATAACAAAAACAAACCCAGGAAATATTATTCCTAGATTAGGGAGAGAGTCGCCCACTGAATGCCCCACAATAGAGGTTAGGGATATGAGGCCTGGCATTTGGTACTTGGTAAAACATAGTGAGTTAGTGAATATCTGAACAAACAAATCATCTAGGTTATTCATTTTCTTTTCTTCCATGACAGGATTGAATCGATTGTTTCTTTCATTCTCTCACTTTTTTTCTGAACTGAAAAGTGTGCTTGCTTTTCATTCTAACTAGTGACTTCCCTTGGCTTTGCTTTCCTCACCAAGCAGGAGAGCACTAAGTCTTTGTAATTTGTATTCTCCATCTCTCCCTGCTTTTGGAAGAGACAGATGAACTCATTATTCTTTCGCCAGAGACAGCAGCAGATCTTTAGTGATGCTAATGGGTTTGAAGTTCAGGGTCCCTTGCTTGCACATCCTTTAGTGTGTGTTTAACAAGCAAGTGTGATGCCATCACCATCCTCCTATGTAAAGGTACAATACACACGTGAATAACCATGTGTCTTCATTGTGTGTAAATGGAAGCTTGGGCAGTGGGTGCGAGAGGGGAAATCAAGAGTGTATGATTAAAGTGCAAAACACCAAGTCGATAAGCTTTGGAATGTGAGCTAAGACTTCTGACAGAGACAAGAAGGTAGAGGAAGACAATGAGAAGAAAGGCTGATGCGGCGGAGATTTGAAATAACCAAAAATAGTCCTTTTCGAATAAATCAGTTTTAATAAAGGGAGAAAAATGGGATAAACTTACGCAAACCAAGAGGAAAAGGGAAAAGAGAGAGGGCCTATCCCAAACCCGGTTCCTTTAAAGGTATCCTCTGCCCCTTGGGCGGCCACGCCCCTCAAACAAGGGAGTGGTCAGCCGCCCTAACAAAAGGGGAGGCGAGGTGGGAAAGATGACCACTGTGAGGAGTCACACAAAGCAGCCCACCTAGAGCAGTTTCTGTGGGTTTTGCACTGATTAGGCCGCCACCACAGCTGCAGAAGCCCGTTTCTTGTATTTCCGTGAACCAATTCCTAACCTAGCTCTCTTAACGACTGTTCTATGGCGGTGATGACTAAGACGGCTTATGGAGACAGTGCTTGCTTGCTTGGGCTTATGGGTCCAGAGGGTTAGAGTCCACATGATGGAATGAGTGCCTGATGGCTGGAGCTCGACGCTGAGAGCACACAGCTTGAACCACAAGCAGGAAGCAGAGGGAACAGAACGGTAATAGCACAAGTCTTCAAGCTCTCAGAGTATTTCCCAGACCTTACTTTCTCCAGAAAGACCACACCTCCTAAGCCTATCCAAACAGCACTGCTACCTGGGAACCAAGTATTCAAAGGCTTGTGACTGGGGGGACCGTTTACCTCCCACACCACCACAGTTGTTTCCTGGTTGTGCTTCCCTGGTGGAAGACACTCAAAACACTGCCCCTCTACCGAATGCTCCAGACTGTGATGTCTTTCCTCAGTGGACATGTGGCCTGTGAATTCGGTTACAACTTCAGCAGTGGTTTATGGTTCAGAAACTTAGATCAATAATTTATGCTTAAGATCACTTCAAAGGCATCCTGTATTATCCCCAGATAATCTTTCTCTTTCTTCCAGCATGTTTTCTTCTAAAAATTATCCATCATCTTCAGATAAACAAATAACATGCACTTTAATTTCCACTGTAATCGTTAATCTTCGTTTGTTTCTAGTGTCCACTCTTTTGGGGATGAGAACGGGCAAGATGATGGTCACTTAAAGAACTTTATACCAACTTTGTCTTTAACCAGAAGGACAATTTTTATTCTATTTCACTTTTGAAAGGTCTACACACCAGTTTTCCTATTTTTTTTTAATGAGATGGAATCATTGCCTGCTTTAAGGAAGCAGATTTATTTAAAAATTTTTGTTATTATTTTTTTGAGACATAGACTGTGTTCCTGAATGGCCTATAACTCTGTACATGGTCCAATCTGGCTTGGAACTCTGGGAGATCTACCTGCTTTTGCCACTCGAGTGCTGCTATTAAAGGTGTGTGCCATTAGTCTTAGTCACCCTGATCTCTAAGTTTTCTTCTCTCTCAAGTCCATGGCAGGGAAGCGATGCTGAGAAGATCCAACTAGAAGTTGTAAAGAGGCTGCTTCTGTTCCTCC
Organism: Arvicola amphibius; assembly: GCF_903992535.2. Lineage (NCBI taxonomy): Eukaryota > Metazoa > Chordata > Mammalia > Rodentia > Cricetidae > Arvicola > Arvicola amphibius. Next base: position 63,034,414 of record NC_052059.1, on the reverse strand, counting down.
CTTGCTTCCCCTACTCTGAGCCTCTCATTCTGCCCACCTCCCTGAAAACAGATGCTCACTCTCTTGGCTGAAAGAGAATGCTCAGAATGTCAGTGACTCAGCAGACTTGAGCCTTAGATGGAGATTCCTATCTTCATGTTTATCCCCAAACGAGACTGTCATGTATGTACAAAGGCTACAGAACTAGGTGAACCCTTACAATACAACACTATGTGGAGGTAGATAATCTTAGCAAAACATTAACTCTAGGTGTGGACATAGATTTAATCACTGAGGCTAAAAGGGTGAGCTGTCATTCAGATCCTGTGTCTCAAGACATTTCTCTTGTACTTTACTATAGGGAGGGGATAAACTGACCCCTCCTCTTTCTGTAAATTCAGGAGGCCTAGAGAAACCAAATAGTTTGTTTAATTTCCAGTGAAGGTAAGATGTGGGGGTAGCAAAGAGTGGAAAGGCAGATGACGGGGTGGGAAGAGCCTAAAATCTGGAGTAGTAAGAGAGGTGAAGGGTGCAAATGGAGGGAATGGCAAAGTCTTCTGATGAGGATTTCACCTCAAAAGACTAAGGACAAGCTCCAGTGTCCAAAGAGAGAGCCTGGAGACATACCGAGAAGACTGGGAGCGCCATCCTGACTGAGAGCATCGAATGACAAAGTCAGAATTCCTTTGGATCGCCAGCTCCCAAATAACGACATGGAGACATCTTATTAGTTACAAAAACTTGGCCTTAGCTCAGGGCTGCTCCAGCTTTTAAAACTTAAGTTAACTCTTTTATATTGCTCTATGTTCTGCTACATGGCTCATTACCTCTCCTCGGTACCATCAGTTCCACTCCCTCCATGTCTGGCTGAGGATTTCCTCTCTCCCTGGAAGTCCTGCCTATCTTCTCCTTCCTAGATATTGGACATTCAGCTCTTTATTAAACTAATCTGAAGTTGCCTTAGGCAGGTGAGCTGAAATAGACACATCTTCACACAGTGTGATCAACTATCATGCAACAGAATGATTAACTTCAAAAATTAGCACTGACTAAACTTTCCTTGGGACTCTGAGTGCTTTGCTTGTTGACAGTAAGACCACTGTGTTCCATTTTGTTTTAGGTTTATCTCTCTCCACATCCACCTTGATTTACAAGAAAGAGCTCCATGGCAAGGTTATAGTTGAAAAACACAAGTCGTGTGCTAGAAAAAAAATTAACAGGTCTGGGAGATTCTAAGTCAACCACAGCACCAGATGTCAAGTCTGTTTGGGGCTCCTTAGCTCTACCACCCACTGCAACAAGTTTGACTTCGTGAGTGTGAGCAACTAGCAGCAAGCCCTGGTGATTCATTTAACTCCCTACACCTGCCAAAAGCACATGAATAATTCATTCTGCACTTCACACTCGAGGAAGAATGCAAGAGCCAAACCCAAGTGTGACTTTCTGGCCAGTCAGCTACTATTTGATCAATGGATTCGTCAGCTACCTGTCCCCACTGGCTAAAAACATAGGTGGTGAAATTAAATTGGAAGGCTTTGTGAGACAAGACATTTATATTGATAAAAATTCTTTTACAAAGTATAAAACTTTCATCAGTAACTTCTGAGCAAGAGAACACTTTAAGAATGATGCTCTACTAGAGAAGAATAGCAGGGTACAGTGATTTGAAGGGAAAGTGGGGAAAGGGAGGGCTTTAACTAGGAAGGGAGAAGGTGAGATTAATGCCAAAAGTGTTACTGTAAATGTAAGTGCTGAGGATAAATGTAGGTGTAATTAAGGAAGTCCATGAGAGCCCGTGATAAAGGTTTATTATTGTTTATTATTATCTTATAGCAATAAGAAAGCCACTGTGGTCCTCTGCTCTATGGGCGCTGAGAGCTGAGAACAGAATCCAGACAAGCCAAGAGAGCAAGAGAGCATACTTTTTGTCTGTGCTTATCGTACCTCAGACCATGGCCTAATGGGCTGATACCCAAATGGTTATTGACTGAATGAATTCCCATAGCACCTCCCCCCTTTGTCTAAATAAGAGGGTTTTCAACCTAATACAAAACTATATACAGTAAGAACAAATATCAAGTTGTCTAGTAAAAAGAAAAGGCAAAAATATATACAAAAATAGAACTACAACCAACATGAACAACATCAAGCAAGAAACACAGGCTAAATGTACATTCTAGGGTAATTAGCAAGTAACAGAGATTATTTCAATAGTTGTCCTATTCTGAGGGGTCTAAGTCTTATGCTAACATGTCTTAGCTAAGTTATGAGAGGAAAGTAGCTATGACTATCTAGTCTTCAACCCCAACAAAGACCTGAGAAGAAAAATAATATTACCTGAGTAAGCAGGAAGTGCAAGCAAGCACCTTCCAAAAGAAGCAAGAAATGACAGAGACAGCTGATTACCTGGGCAATCACCCAAAGTCTCATTTGCAACTTTGGGGCAACCAACTTTGGGAATCAAAGTTGCAGAGGTGCAAAAGCAGTATTGTCCTAGCCACGGAACTAACTGTCTCTTCAGGCCCTGGCATCAAGCACTTGTATATTGTTGTCTTCAGAACAGTCTGCAACTGCATGACGTCCTATGGAATTCAGCCACCTTCTCTTTCGCAACTTAATTATAACATCTAAAGTCAGAGAGGTTCTCCCAGCACCATTTCTTATTTTGTGCTCTCACCCTCACAGGGTCTTTTTTGCCTTTCATTTGTGAAGATAATTTCTATCACTCTGCATGAGCAAGAAGGTGGCAGATCAACGCGCCTTACTAGTTTCATCTACTGCTAACTCTTCATAGACTTTGCCAACAGCTTGTGCTTCATCAGCCGTCCTTCTGCTTCTGTCCATTGCCCACGGCTGGTAGCGCTCATTTGTCTGACACAAGGAGAGCTCGGTGAACTTTGTCAGGTTCTGATCAGATCATTGTCTCTTTCAAGGCAGCTTTACCTTCCTGTCATCTTCCATTATTTCTTCATCTACAGTCCAAAGGTTGTGTTCCCTAGAATCCCATGTTGATATGTGAACCCCCAACATGTTATAAGGAGGGGGGCCTTGTGGGAGGGGATCGTGAATTCTGCTCTCACACAGAAGCTTGGTGTCTTTATGAAAGAAGCTGAGGTCATCCCTTCCCCCACACTGACAGAATTGCTTCTGTGAACCAGGAAAAACGCCTCCACCAGACTTGGAAGTGCTGGCTACTTGGTCTTGGATTTCCCAGCTTTGAGAACTGTCAGAAATACACGCTGTTTCTTAAGCCCAGATATTTCATTATAACAGCCCAAATTGGCTAATGGAACCTTGAAACAAATGATTCTTAACCTGGCAGAGCAGGGCTAGCCCACAGAAATATTGTGTAAGCTATAGATGGGAGTCACTTGTGTGACCTGAAAGTTTCTAGTTGCTACACTCAACAAGAGAACCAGGCTTAGGTTTTGGTGTCTATTGCTATGCTGTTGCCAGGGGCCATGTTGATGTAAGTGGCCTGTCCTGCCACCTGAGGACTTGGTGATGCCCTTGTTCTGTGCTGCTGCCCAGGGCTCTGATGGGGTCCACGGTCCATGCAGTGGCAGAGGGCCAGGCTGATGTTGGGGTGTGTAATACCACCAGAGCCTATGCTGAGGTTCACGGCATGTGCTGATGCCAGAAACCACGGGGAACTCCATGATCTGTGCTCCTGCTGACTGTAAAGGGCAAGGAGGCTACTTTTGCCATGGTTTGATGACTGCAGACTCACAGCTGAGAAAGAGGGGCATAGAAGGCTTCTGTGGCAAGTCTCCTCCTCAAAAGGGTAACAGTCTAGACAAGCCCAGACAGAAAACCATGGAATAGAATTCCTAAGAACTGTGGTAAGGAGCTGAGGTGTAGCTTGCTCTCCACAGCTGATGGCTTCCGGTGGGAGTCCAGGTGGGGAAAGACTCAGTTTTCTTTAAGGGTCTGGCCACCAGGAGATTTTTTTTTTTGTGTGTGTGGGAGAGAGGTCCCAAGGGTAGAGGGGGATGGACCTGGGCAAACTGGTAAGTGAGGGTGCCTGGGATTCATGATGTGAGACTCCCAAATAATTAATAAAAATATTATGGAAAAAGAAATTAAAGAAAGAATTGACATGAATTCTATAAAAAACACTCCAGTTTTAGTAGAAAGTGTGCTTTCAAACTTGCTTGAGGATGCCAGCATCCTTCTAATACCAAGACAAGACAAAGATTTTACAAGAAAAAAATGACTGTATTTCTCAAACATGATTATAAAAATTCTCAACAGTGTATTACTAAATCAAGTACAGCAACACATATAAGGATTACAAACGTCAGGTATGGGTGTGTGCATACCTGTAATTGCAAGACTTAGTAGCCTGGGAGAGGACAAATACCCAAATGAAAATATATTATAGCCACAAGTAATTTATTCTAGGAATATATTCATGAAATAGCTCATCAATATAGTCACAATAGGACGAAGGAAAAAAAATCACACAACTCTCAAAAGAGGTATAAGAAACATCTGAGAAAATTTAACAGCTTTTTATAATATTTCACAGAAAATAAGATGGAAGGAGACCTCCTTACAAAGAACACATACAAGAAAATTACAGCTAGTATCACGGCAAGAGACTGAACATGTTCCTTCTACGACTTGAACAAGTCTGCTCCCATCAATCCTATTCAACACTATTCTGGACAATCCAGTGTGATAAGCAAAAGAAAACCTAATATATTAAGAAGAAGTATGTGTTATTGTATGTTGGAAGTATGTGGTTTGCTTTTTTATTTAATAAGGGGTTACAATTAGGGGATTGCCTTATGTCTAAGAAGAGACATGGCACTTTTATTTTTTGAGTTTTTATTTTTTGCTTTTGCAAGACAGGGTTTTCCTGAGTAACAGCCGCGGCTGTCTTGGAACTCACTTGTTAGACAAGGCTGGCTTCCAACTCCCAGAGATCCACCTGCTCTGTCCCCTGAGTGCTGTAATTAAAGGATAAAAACATGCACTGCCAGGCCCTGCTGACTTTGTATTTTTAAGACGTATTGAGACCGATCAAGATTATGGGAACTTTTGATATTTGACTAAATGGATTTTTCATGATGATATGGCTGCAAGCTTATGACGCCAGGGAGTGGAATGTGGTGGTTTGAGAGAGAATGCCACCATAGGTTCATATACGTGTAGTTGACGGAACTGTTTGGGAAGGATTAGAAAGTGTGGGCTCCTTGGAGGTGTGTCAGGGTGCAGGGTATGAGGTTTCAAAAGCCTCCCGCCATTCTCATTCTCATTCTCTTTCTCTGTTCTCTCTCTCTCTCTCTCTCTCTCTCTCTCTCTCTCTTCCCCCCTCACACTTGTGAATGGAGATTGCCCTCCCCTACTGTTCCTGCATCATGCCTGCTTGTCTGCTTCCGTGTTCTTCATCATGATAGTCATGGACTCTAACCCTCTGGAACCGTGAACTCCAAATTAATGCTTTCCTTTATAGTTAAAAAAAGAAACAGGGCTGGAACTGTAGGTCAGTGGTACTGTAGCTCAGTGGTGGAGTGCTTGCCTAACAAGCATAAGGCCTTGGAGCTAATCATCGTTGCTAAAAAATAAAAATAAACAGATGAAACTGCTTTGAAAATACACTTTACTTAACCAAATATATTCAAAAATACTTCCACTATCTAATGAGTACAAAGCTAATACGAACCAGCTTGCATCCTCTTGAAAAAACACAAAGCCTTCCAAACTCATAGTGCTTGGCACAACACGTTTCAGTTAGCACTTGGCATATTTCAAGAAGCATACGTGGCTAGCTAGTGACTAATGTATAGGAGCATGTGCCCGCAGATCCACAGAGGTCTCTGAAGTTAGTCTTCCAGAATAAAGCAACTAAGTTCCCGCTACTCTGAAAATCTTATCAGGGTCCTTGGGGTAGCTGTTGAAGTCCGTTCTTAGAGCCAAGGTGAAGGATTTTTGCTCTTTCAATTCCTTAGACTCTGGAAGCATCCAGCGTGTCTGTCTCAAGCAAGCTGCTTTGTTCTAGGGGCATGCTACCAACCAGCATTAAAGTGTGCCTCCCCTTCTGTCTCTGGGCTCTTGGAACTACGACTGTACACCATAATTTCTCTTTTTACTTCAATTCCAGTTGCCACAGGGATGGAGGAGAAAATTCAAGAAACCAAACGGAGCCACAGTTAGCAGAGCCTTCTTGTTTTTGGTTGCCAGAGATAAACCCCGGGGCCTGCATCAGACACTCTTTGTGTTTCTGATAGGGGTTTATGGATCTGCAAAAAAGAGGATTTGTACTTAATTACCGGGACATTCTAATGCTCTGCTGGTTATATCATCCCCTCTTTTATCTCAGACATTGTCCTTCTCCCCATCATTTGTCCTCTGGATCTTGACAAAGCGCCTGCAAGAAATTAACAGGCGTGAAAGCCTGGATGAGCAAAATTGATTCGCCTGTAATCTGTTTGTGAAGAGATCAGGACGTGGTTGGAGTGATTTTAATTTCAGAGCCGAAGTTGCTAGTCTGTCTTTTTGTCAGGTAATTAGTTCCACTGGCTGGGCATGAATGCTGTGACTCAAAGTGCCGCGGGGACCAGGCTTGAATGCTGCAGGAGCCTGCTTGGCCTCTTCCAACTTTGCCCTATGCCAGCCTTCTTTTGTCTGGTTTATTTTGGTAAAATTCTCTGCTCAGTACTAGGCTGCATGGCTTTGTGAGGGCACCCTGCCATGATCCCAGTGGCCAAGGGAAGGGCCTGGGAGCCAAGCTGTACACAAAGGTTGTGATAAGGACCTAGAGGGAGGAAGACAAGCCCTACCAGGGCTGTCGTTTCTGACTCTGGCATTCTGTTAAGATCGCCACATGTTATTTTAATTTAATAATTCAATATTTAATTCAATAATCACAGGCAACAGTACTGTCTTATTTTACTGACTGTGAAGTTGAGGCCTAGGGAGAGTCTACCATCAGACTCATCTGTCAGAATATTGTCTGGAAGAAGTGCATGTTATGTTCATACATGGGCACTCTTACCCCTGAACTCTACTGGACACTCAGTAATCCACAGAAGCCATTGTCTTCGGGGACTATAGACATGAAAGATGTTTCCGTAACGAGAACTTGGCAAGGTGCTTCTGACTGCGGAGCAAGGGCTAGTCTGACTTCCTCTAGTGTCTTCCACGATCCAGCCGCTGGCTTTTAAGGCACAACACAGACGCAATCCTATTTGCCCAGTTACTGAAGATACAGCATCACCTTTGATTCTCATGATGACCGTGAGTGGCAACAAGGAAAGGTGTTGTCCTTCCTTTCGAGTTCCTGAATTAAAGGGGAGGCCTTTAATCCTAAGGGTGATCTAAGTAGAGTTTGAAGCTATTGCTTTAATTGTCAGGTGACAGCTTACCTGCAGAGGTAGCAAGCGCCTACAACGCAGCCTAATCCCTGTGCAACTGTGTGCCCACCTCCCTGTCTATGAGATATAGATTAGTATATAGATTAGTGCTAAGACTACAGGAATCTCAGCCTCCAGTGCTAGAGAAAAGCAGGGACCAGTTGATAACCATCTCACATAAGAGCCAATTTCAAACAACTATAACGTTTGAGTGAGTAAATCTGTGAATAACACAATGGAAATATTTTCTTCAAGTAGCTGGGTTAGTTCTAGGGATCCATATAGGCTGAGTTCTAAGAGCTCACTGTATATTGAATGAGTGCTTTCTAGGGCAGGGGATACCATCTCTCAAAAGAAACCATGTTAAAAACCAAAAGAACCCATTGCTCTAAGTTGTCAAAATGCAATTTTAAATGTCATGTATATTACACAAATTTAGTGAGTTAGGCAGTGATTACTACAATTTAACAGTAATTTAATGAGGTAAGAACAATGTTTGCATCAATGTGGCATTTAAATAGCCCAAAGTGACTATCCGTAGATAAGGAACTAATTCAATGTATTAACAACGTTACATTTCCTTTGTATTATTTTTTCACGAAGCTAAAAACATGTCCTGGAGCTTAACATGTTCATTATCTGATTTAATACCGTGTCATTTAGCTATGCCAGAACACTGGCAGTGCCTCCTCCAAAAGGAACAGAAAAATCAAAGATTTGATACATTAAAGTTTTTATTATGATACCCAGCCAACAAGGCGCTCTGAATTTCTCTCTCTTGCCTGGAGATTGGTTCACTTACACTTTTAGAAAACTTGAAGGTGGTGGGGGCAGAGAGCATAAATGCTTGACTTGTTGTCCTAAAGTTCCTGTGAAGCACAGAATATCTTCTGTGCCAGAGGCAGAACCCGCCTCTCAGGGTCAAAGTCCCTCTTACCAGTTCAGCAGCCTTTCAAAGAAAAATGAGACTGTGGTGCCCTTGCCATCGTTTAGTCCCTAACTTAACCAATCTTATCTGTGTTAATCTGTCCCTCAATAGGACTGACCTCATACAGTTCAGGCACGAGGACATCCAACACAGAACTGAGTGCGCATTCTGCTACGGGATGTCTGCAGGTGCTGAAACTTGGGAACACAACCATGACTGCCACATAGCCCTGCTCACGGTCTGCTGGAAACCCAGAACAGCAGGCTGGCGGTGAGCATAGACAGGGCTAGTGTTTGAGCAAGTGCATCCCAACGGTTGATGGTCTCCAGACTGGGGCGCTATGGAGAGGTAGTGAAACCCGTAGGTGATGGGACAGATTGGAGGAAGTGAGGCCACTGGGCTTTGACTCCAAAGGGATATGGGAATTCTGGACTCTTCCTCTCTGTCTTTCAGCTATCATGAGGTGATCAGGTTTCCTCCATCTTGTGCTTTGCCACCGCGAACAACAGGGCCAAATGTCTGTGGACTGAGAGCTCTGGAGAGGCAAGCCCAGAGAAACCTTTCTTGTAAGTTGATTCTGTCAGATATTTTTTGTCACAGCCAAAGAGAGCTGAGTAACAAAGAAGGCAGTCATTACTACAGCGGGGCTAAGTAAGCCACATTATTAGACTAGGGATAAGAAAAGACTCCTTAGGAAAACAGCTGTAGGTAATATCTGGGGGTGTAAATAAGGTACCATGTTTCAGGCACTGAGAGAGGGAAAGAAATGAGCGTAAGTAAGTCAGCATGGCTTAGCTGAATGACCACAAGAGGCATAGTACCATGGAAGCGTCATGTGTCCAGGGGAACTATAGGGTGGTGGGGCAGAAGTAGGCTCTCTGCTTAGATTCCAATATTGTAACTGAATGGAAAATGCATGGTAAATGGATAAAAAGGAAAATAGAGTTTCTCCATTCAAGGTTTTTAATAGCCACTCATAGCTACTGTCTCAGACAGCATGATGGGCTACATACATCCTTGCATAAACAGAGACTATGTAGACAGATACAGACAATGCCCATCATCACAGAACATCCCAGCAGGTATGGAAGATGTAGATATCTTCCATTAACATAGAACGTTCTAGCGCCAATTACTGCGATATAAACTAGCCAAGGCCAGGCAATAGTGAGCTTTGGAGGATATGTCAAAATCTTTCGATCTGATTTTGTGTTCAATAAGATGCCACTGAAGTGTTTCATGGAGTGGAGATAGAATCAAATTTGTAGTAGGAAGTCACTCTACAAAGATTACAGAGAGGCAAGGCTGCCAGTCAGGTGTCAGTGAAGAGAAGAGGCAAGCATGGAGACGGATCCCTGGCTCGGGTAGCTGCTAAAGAATGATGTCATTAACTTAGACAGGAAGCAGAGAGGACTAGGTCTGGAAAGGAGTGTTGACTTAACTTTGCATTTGCTACATTTGAGGTGTCCAAATGAGCTGATGAAGGGATTCTAATGGATCTAAAGCTCAAAGTACAAACTTGGTTTGCAGAAAAAGAATTTTTTTAAGTCATCAACATTGGAAAAAATTGAACCCGGACGAGACAGTTAAGAAGTGTGACCAGAGAACCTTGGTGGCAATGGGACCAGCCTAGGAAGACAAAGGCAGGATAACCACAAGGAGGTGGTGGGTCCAAGAACTGAGACTATTTTAGCAGGTCAGGGGATAGAAGATCATCATATCAACTGCTTCTGAATGAGTAAAGAGTTGGGATTGCCAATATGACTTTGTTAGAGAAAGTCCCTTACCAACTTGAGAGAAGGGAACTCTAGAGCAATGGTGGGGACAGAAGGTAAAGGGTAGTGGGTTCAGGAAAGAATAGGGGTACAAAGCGGAATGATGGGAAGGATAGAAAATTCTCTCAGGGAACTTGGTGGTGAGGGTTTGTAGAGATCTGTGAGGTCTCCACACCTCTTCACCAGCACAATGTCTCCCTCGTGAAGATGTCAGTGTGTTTCTTGAGCATGCGGAGAGTTCAGCTGGGTCTTTTCTGTCTTTACGTCCTGGCCATTCCCAGTGTAGGCTTGTGTACAGAAGGACTCTGTGGTATTGTTTAATGACTTTCTGGCTTTTACATTTCCAGGCTGAAGTAAATATAAAATATCTATTGTTTTCATAAGTTTTTCTTTTCTTTTTTTATAAATTGATTTTAATGAGCTATACATTTTTCTCTGCTCCCTCCCTGCCTCTCCCCTCCCCTTCAACCCTCTCCCATGGTCCCCATGCTCCCAATTTACTCAGGAGATCTTGTCTTTTTCTACTTCCCATGTAGATTAGATCCATGTATGTCTCTCTTAGGGTCCTCATTGTTGTCTGGGTTCTCTGGGATTGAGATTTGTAGGCTGATTTTTTTTGCTTTATATTTAAAAACCACTTATGAGTAAGTATATATGATAATTGTCTTTCTGAGTCTGGGTTACCTCACTCAATATGATGTTTTCTAGCTCCATCCATTTGCCTGAAAATTTCAAGATGTCATTATTTTTCTCTGCTGTTTCACAGGTATTTCTATTTGGCACCCAGTTCTTAATGAGAAGGTCTCAGTTACACTTAAGAAAATGATGAAGAGTCTATGACTTAACCAAACCTCATATTTTTATGAACTTGTGTGAACTGTGTAGAGTCCTCTTTCCAAGTAGGATAAACAAAACAAGGAAATAAATTTTTAATAAAAAATTTATTATGATTATTTACATCAGTTCCTTGATATGCATATAAATGTAAACTTTTTATTGTTGGCAATATTTCACATATGGTTTATTCAAACTCAGAGCTGATACTGTCGTTTGAGTGTACAGGTAGTGAGAAAATTTTATATTCACAGAATATACACACATGTGCATCCAGACGCCATCTCCTTTCACGCCAGCGGTATGGACACTGTCCCGTTGGCCCTGCTTCTGCTCCGCAGGTGCACGCTGACATCTGCCAGGCCCTCTGCGTGCTCCTCGCTCTTCTTCTCCTTCAGGCTGTTGATAAATCTCAGGGTGACTTCGTCCCACTCCTCAGGCAGCAGCATCAGAAGAAACCCGAGACAGATAATGATGGTGGCCGCCAGGCGGACCACATTGAAGATCACTTCCTGCTTCACGAGGTCCACGGCTAGGGAAGGAAAGATAACACCATCACACCCGTCGTCATCATGGCCATCACACCCACCACGCCTGTCACACCCGCCACACCCACCACGCCCGCCACACCCGTCACACCCGTCTATGGCTGCGTCTCTGAAAACCAGAGACCATCTCAAGACTTCCAAACACCACGGTTACTCTCTATCGCTAACTGTGTTGGGGCGGCTGACCAATCCCTGCTTTGAGGGGCGTGGCTGCTCCAGGGGAAAAAGGTACCTTTAAAAAGAACCGGGTTGGGGATAGGCGCCCTGTTTTCCTCCCGCTTGGCTCTTTGCTTCGCTGGAACCTTGGCTTTGTAAGTGTATCTCACTTTCTCCCTTTATTAAAACTGATTATTTCGGATAAGGCTAATTTGATTATTTTCCATTGCTGCCCGACCGCTGCGCTACATAACTGTTTCTGTTCTCTATTGCTATGGCGTCCTGTTCCTTCTCTGTGATCCGCACTTGCTCAAGGCTCAGCTCAGAGTCCATGCAACTGGGCCAGGAAGGTCTTCAGTTTGCTTTCTAAGCACTTTTCCCAGGCATGCCTTCACCTTTCTTCTGCTGTACTGGGCCGCTGATTTATTCATTCATTTATTTATTTATTTATTTTATTTTATTTATTTATTTATTTATTTGAGTTAAACCTGTTCTTGTCTTGGCCTTAATATGCTGTACTTTTCCCGGGTTTAATTGAGGTGAAATTCATATAGTCTAAATATAGTCTAAAATTAACAACTTTAGAAAGTGAATTTAGTACACTCACAATGTTGCTGGCTTCACCGCCTCACCGCCCCACCGCCATATCCTCGCGCCCCACTTCATTCCGCTGAACTATTCTTTAGACCTCTGTACAAAGGGCTCCCGCAAAGAGTGCTCAGCGCATCTGCGCAAACGTCTACCAGAGCAATTGTTTCTTCGTGCTAGAGTTATCCAGTTCCTCTGGTTTCCCACTCTGTGCTACTCTCGTGGTCCTGAGGGTGGAAACTGTGCCATAGTCAGGATCTGTCACCAGTATCAGCATGGCTCCTGACATATGCTAAGACATTAGAAGTTATTTGTTGCATAAACGAATCCATGGATGAGTAAATGAACTTCCTGACAACTCCACTCCTGTCTGATATTTTTCCTCTGAATATCTTACAGCCCTTGGTGTCTGTCTCACACAATTTTACACTTAATAAAAAATTTCTTTGTAGAGGTCCTAGCTGTTTTGTGTATGTCTACTGTCTTTTCCAAATTCATCTGTAATTTTCTTATGGGAGCAACAATGTAATTTATTTTCTTTTCTTGTACACAGCCCCGATCAAATAGTAAGTGCTTAATAAACACTGACTAATTGGTCTGAAGAAAAGAAAGGTGGTTACTAGATACTTGGGACCACGGAATTTTAAAGTCAAAATGACTGAACGGTCACCCAGAGAACTAATTTCCGTGACTAGTTTCAGTGGCAGGTTTCACTAGAAACGTCCTAGGAAAACACTAATAGATTTTCCTCTCGGCCTTGAAGTGAGACAAATGGCTTTTCCTGGAGGGTCACCTGCTCAGCTCCCACGAGAGTGTCCAAGGATGCTCGGATGGGGAGCCAACGCCCTCGCATTGCTTGCTCAGCCCCCACGAGAGTGTCCACGGCTCCCCAAGGACGCTCTGATGGGGAGCCAACGCCCTCGCATTGCTTGCTCAGCCCCCACGAGAGTGTCCACGGCTCCCCAAGGACGCTCTGACGGGGAGCCAACGCCCTCGCATTGCTTGCTCAGCCCCCACGAGAGTGTCCACGGCTCCCCAAGGACGCTCTGATGGGGAGCCAACACCCTGTGCATTGCTTGCACTTTCATTAGTGATGCTGACTTCACAGCCCTGTGCTGCGATGCCTTTTGTTTCCATAGGACTTCCTCTAAAAATACCCACGAAATTAGGTCGTCAGGGAGATTACATGAAACCCAAATGATACATTTGGTATTTAATTCTAAAACCACGGCCAAGTAAAACAGTGCCTCTGTAGCCGCAGCTTTAAAACCTGCTGCGCACTCTGCTGTCTTCCACCTCGAGATATCTAAACACATCTTCCAAAGGAAGAGACGTAATATTTGATTGTTAGAAGAAACAAGGCAGAGCATAAAGCTAGTGCGTGGGCCAGTACCTGCGTTTCCAGGGACGCTGAGCACTGTGCCAATGGAGATGAGGATTGGGTATGTCAGCACTACTCCAACGTTCACCAGGATGTTGAATGCTGTAAAAAGAGGGAGATATACGGGATCAAGGGGTTGACACAGCAGTCACTCAAGATACAAGAACCAATACTTTTGCTAAATGTGCTTTCTCAGTGGTCTGCACCTTTGTTCAATTTTCTCATTTTGGTGATGGGAGCATGAATCGCTGGCTTAAATCTGTCAAATTCTTTGGTCCTCCTTTGCCACTCTGCCTGAGCTCTTGTCAGCTGACTGACAAAGGTATATGGAAGAGTGACGTCATCAATCTCCCACACCACATGTTAGCGCTGGAAGGACATTCTGGGGCTAGCTAGAGGCTAAAAACAGGTGGTTGGCTAAGTCTTGATGCTTTGTTCTTTGTTACTTTGCTATTTAAACTATAAACCTGGGCAATTTACAGACTCTGGTACTACTGTCTAAAATAAGGCTTGTCCAAGGTCAGTGAATCCTTTGTTTTTTTTCCCCCTTTTCTTTCAACGTAAACAAATGAGGATGAGCTCAGGGTAATTCTCTGGAGCCCAGGGACGATTTTCCCACCCTGATTGTATACAGGTCAACAGAGGTCAGAGCCACAGAATAAACTGACAGAGTAAGCTGATGCTCTTTAATTAATGCTGTTGAACTTCTTTAGTTAAAAGACCATTATTTAAAATAATCATCTATCCCCATTCGAAATTACCAAAATTATACTTTTCCAAGATTTATAAATTAGACTGCCATTTTAATAGAGTTAAATTAAACTTTTCAGAGGTTGTAGAGATGAATATTCACAAGTACAAAAGGTCCTTTAATATGAGATGGTCTCTATGAACACAGCTGAAGCATGTTGCCCATATTTCTGAAGAGTCTAGACTTGAAGAAAGTTCTAGAACTATTTCAGTGAGGATGTTGTCGTCTATAATTAAGCTCACCACCTTAGCAATGTAGAGTCATCTGTACCTGGAGATGTGAGGCAGTGGGTTGGATCTCCTGAGACTCACAAGCATGCAGGAACGACAGTAAAGACATGGGTCCTTCCTAGGTTTGTAAGGGCTCCTTTGTCATGGCAAGGCTCATTGTGAATGAATATTCCAGCACCTCGGGTCTTTCCTTAAGCTCATGCAGTCATTTGTGGAAAATTCTAACAAGTTAGGAATTTGCTAAATGCATCAAAACTCTTCTGACTTCCTCAATTATTTTATAATTGACAGATTGGATTTTGGTAACCGGAGTGAATGTGATGGTGTTTCCAAACCGAGCTTTTGGCTGCCGTGCCATGTGCTGTCTATTTTCCTTAGTTCTTCAGATGGAATCATCTTTGATAACCCAAGGGAAAGGATACCCAGTTCACTGTGCTCTCCATAGTGAGGGATCCAGCCCCACTTTAATTCCATCCTGCTAGGGCAGGCAAATGTCTGAGACTGAGACTAAGACATCTTCCTAGAGGGCAGGCCACAGCCGTAGCTTCAGGAAATGTGGAAGCTCAGAGCAGACACTGGGATTTCCGCTCCGGCTCTCAGACTGGTCCCAGCTAGACCATGTGTGATTCCCATGGAGAAGAGAGGACCGGGAATGAAAACACTGCGAGCAAAGCACTTGCGGATTCTAAAGCCCCAGAGTACACAGCACAGGAGAGAGGCTGTCTCCTCAATCTGTCACAGCTCTGCTTTGGCACAATGAACTCTGCTGTGCACTGGGGACAGCTGCAGTGCCAGCTGGTGCCATGCCTGGTGGAGTGTGGACGCATGCTGCTTGGGGAATGCCACGGGTGTGGCCCAGCCTGAGAAGGCTTACTTAGGAGGACACACTAGACAGGCCAGCGACTCTCATTGGGGGAGGGCTACTTTACAGCAGGCACAAATTCCACGTGCAAAGAGGTTGCTAAGAATAAGTGACATTTTGGTTATGATTGTTCCCAGTTACATTATTTCTGGCCAGAAAATAAACTGAGCACTTTTTAATTAGGATTCTTTGATCTTATGGCAACACTATGAACTTCCAAATATGTTATTGATTTTCACTCAGCTTAGAGGCGATGGGAGATGATAACCATGCAGTTTGGGCCCTGGAAAGTACAACTCCAGGGACTAACAATTAATGCTTGATCCTTCTCTGAAATGTTTTCCATTTAAGACCTCCCCTGAGGGTTCTAGGCTGGAGTAGGAAAAGATGAGCCAATCAATGATCTTCCTGGAATAAGGACATTGCTTTTCTTGGAACTGCAATATTGCTACTGTTTTCAGTGTCACCCTGGCTTAGAAGGTCAGTGGAGCCTGCAGAGTGGGTGCGTGTGGTGGGTAAATGTGTGGCGATGGAGGGGCCGACCTTGGGCAGTACATGGAAGGAGCAGAATGAGGCTGACTTCATTCTTCATTCAGAGGAAGCACTGGCATATTCGGCTATGCTGTTTTCAGTGGCTGGAGAGGAGGAGCAGGGTCTGTAGATATGAGACTCCTCGTACATCAGGTACTAGTCGGTGAGGCATACATACCCAGCGTTCCAGGAGGCCCGAGAGAAAGACTCCAGGTGACCTGTAGTTTGCCCTCAACTGGACACAGTGTACTAAGCCAGGGCCACCAAGCTCGGCACTCTCCTGGTAAGGGATTCCTGGTGCAAACCCATTCTCCGTACACAATAGAGTAGTGGTTTAATATCAGGTGTGAGCCTGTCAGTTCCAGCTCCAAGATGAAGTGGATTTTAAACCTAGCTTCTTCAAAATGGCTTTCCAACTTATTCATGATGTGCTTTTCTCTTGAATAATATCTGCCCCCTCCCTCCCCGCTTTTCTCTTCCTTCCTCTGTCCTCCCCTGCTTCCCTCTCAGTTGAACCCAGTACTCTGGCTACATTGAACACTTGACTGTATCACTCATTTTCACTTCTGCCTGTCGTACTATGCGCATGGGAAGCACACACCACACACCAGGTCACACTCCACATCATGATGGAAAGAGTGACCTGGGCTTTGACTGGATACTTTTAATCCATGGCAGTCACACCATGTACAGCCCTGAGATAACCAAGAAAGAGCCCACCAAGAAGCTTCCACATATTCAGTGTCTATAATGAGTACAATCTTGGTCATGGAAACACAAAAGCAGCCAAGGGAATAACTCTAGGATGAACGGCAGGCACAGGCAAGGGCCACTTACCAAGCCATAGCCCTGCCATCCCGCAGAGACAGCCCCAGGGCAGAGCTGCGAAGGAGGACCAGTGCTCCACTTTGGTGAAGTACAGGATGATGGGGGTGAAGGAGATGAAGACCAAATTGAAGAAAGCCAAGGTGGAGACAAAGTGTGCGGCTTCGCCAAAGTTGGCACTTCCAAGAAACATCTTAAACAGAACCTGGAAAGGAGAGAAACTCTTCAGCCGCACATTGAGAGCTGTTGCTACAGGACAAAATGAATACTACTGAACGTGCCGGCCTAGAGTGGCCTCTGTGTCTTCCTGCCCTGCCACCTGTGTGTTACTAAATGGGCTGGGATGGCGAGGCGTGAAAATTCCCTGTGTTGTTCACACGATACAGTGACTGCCACAAGGTGGTTTTCTTGTGTTATAAGTTTCCAGGAATATTCTACAGTATGATACCAAAACCACCAAGATGGGCACAGGGTGAAGGATAAATAAAGCTTATATGAGCCCATAAAAATTTGTAGTGTTGAGATGCCATCAATCCTTTCTAGCAACCCTGGGATTTGTTGCATCCTGATTATGACAGATGCTGAAAACTAAGTGGGCAGACAGCCATTATTAGCTTATTTTTTTGAGGGGGGTTTGAGACAGGGTTTTTCTGTGTAACCCTTGCTGTCCTGGAACTCACTCTGTAGACCAGGCTGGCCTTGAATTCACAGAAATCCACCTATCTCTGACTCCCGAGTGCTGGGATTAAAAGTGTGTGCCACCACTGCCTAGCTTGTTAATAGAAATATTGAGGACTTAGGTTTGAAAGCACTATCCTTCCTGAGCTTTAGATGTCTTCACAAACATTGTGTTGCTCTCTGGATTAAAAACTTTTCTTTCTGGGTGATAAGTCCCTGCGTAGAGGCCGATAACAAGCAGAAGTGATGGGCTAACGTAAGATCACAGAAAGGAAGGAGGAAGCCAGACCCGAGGCCTGCGTTCTTAGCTTCTTAACCCCGTCCTCCCTTTGCTAACGCACTAATACACACTATCAAACGGAGCAGATTTGTCTGCCTGGAGTTGGGCTCAGATATGACTTTGGGATTGTTTACTGTTGCTACTCCTAGAGTGAATGTGTTCTGTGATCTGGCTGGGAGGATTCTCTATAGAACAGCCATCCTGCTTTCCTGGCCAGGAGGATTCTCTATAGAACAGCCATCCTACTTTCCTGGCTGGGAGGATTCTCTCTATAGAACAGCCATCCTGCTTTCCTGGCTGAGAGGATTCTCTCTATAGAACAGCCATCCTGTTTTTCTGGCCAGGAGGATTCTCTATAGAACAGCCATCTTGCTTTCCTGGCCATTCCAGTGCTGTCTGGATTTTTAACCTCATAAATGTATTAGTGTTTTTCCTTAGAAGACAAACTTGCTGGACTTTGAGCTCATCAACAATTTTAGTAGAGTTTCCATGGGAGAACAAACTAGACACACGTGGTAAATGAATGTCAATACCTGCCAGAATCAATGTCTCTTCCCCTGCCCCCACCCCCAAATATGTCAATGTCCATGGGCCACAGTGGTGGTGAAAAAGCCAGCCTCCAGGAGGGGAAGTGAGGGCTGTTTCTCTCTTCCAGAGAGTTTGTTTCATCTATGATATTCATTTTATTGAAACTCTAAGAGGTGAAATTGGCATTGCCCTTTAGATTTCATCAGAAAGTTGGCTTCTAAAGAAGCTGAGCTTTGGGAGAATAACCTTTTAGATTTGCTGTCAGAGACCTCGTTTCTGAAGTGAGGTGCAGTGACCCTGGTGACATTTTCCTGGATGACAGGGAATTCAGGGGAGAAAGTACACAAAATCCACAAAGCAGAGCACGGTGTCTTCATTTTGCTAATGCCATGGGTTCTTTATCGTGTGGCCTCCCTAGTAGCAAATAGCATCCTCTCAAATGACAGCTTATTATTTTTAGTACTTCCATGGAGTTAGCACAATTAACATATACTTAGGCGAAAAAAAATATAGAGGAGAGGAGTTGCTTTCCTTACATTCGTGCTGTAACTGCCTGATTGGGGGGGAGGAGGAGGAGTTGCATTGTTGGCTCCAGTCCAACTTAGCTACCTCACTACGGCCTTGGAGAGTTAATCTTTTAAAGCTTCATTTCTTTCATCCAGTAAGTAGAATAAGGATCAATGGTATGTAAGGACATGTCAACACTGGTGAAATTTCCTGTGAGATGCCCACCACACAAGTATTGACAAAACCAGAACTTAGTTACTATTATTTAACACAGTATTTTTTTTTAGGGGTGTCATTGCACTTCCCTATTTTGTGGCTTCATCCTAAGCTATGAGGGACGGTTGACTATAGAGGACGACACGGACGTACCTTATATAACGCCGATGTAGAGGCTGAGCCCACTGCAAATGCCACACCGATGATGGAATCAGCATGGAAATTGTCTGCGTATGCCATCATGACAATGCCCGTAATTGCCATTATTGCGGCAACTATCTGTCAAACGGAATGAAAGAAGCAGAGAAAAAAATTATGTATTCACATCCCACATCATGCTAATCAAGCCCCCGAAAGCAGCTAAGTACTTCCTTAAGGCTAATTACCTCTTCTGTCATCAGTGCTTACATTTAAGAGGGTCAGTGTCAAAGAGACCAGTCTGCTCACGCCACAGGCATAGAATATGAAAAGCTGTGCTGATTAAGGGCAAGAAACTTTGAGCTTGTACTGTTCATCTTCCTGGAGATTAATATCCTTGTTGGTAAGATGGATTTAGCAGGAAGTCACTTCTAAGCATTTTCATCTACTAAATTCTTCAGATAATTCCGTATATATCTTAACCAGCTCCTAGGACCAGTGTGCGTTTCTGAACATGTCCACATCACCAAGACTTGATGAGGAAGCCCTGGATGAAGGGCAGAAAGACCTCTCAACAACATAGATGGGGAGAGCTAAATGGGCATCGGTCACTTGGAATGCCCTCTGAGGTCTCTTCTCCCTTTCTTCACATGCAAATTCATTGATTTTAAAAAAATAAACCACAGAAAGATAATTTAATTTAATTACCTTTTATTTTTATCACCTTGCTAGAGCATTCTTAACTTTACAAATAGAAATGCAAATAGTTTGACCAAGGCTGAAATGGTTTGTTGTCAAGGGTGTGTTGTGGGTTTGTTCAGGAGCTCATTCGGAGTGGCCTGTGCTTGCACCTGCTTTATCCCTTTTCCTAAACTTGTCCCACTGGAAAGCACTCAAAGTTACAGAAAACAGTAAAAAATAAGCACCCTGTAGTAGGAACACGACATTTCCTCACTGACTTTAAATTCAAGATGAGAATCTGTAAGGATCTGTAAGGAGATGAACTTCTGAGCATTTTTTTTAGGCATAAAGCTTTATTAAGAGAGAGAGAGAGAGAGAGAGAGAGAGAGAGAGAGAGAGAGAGAGAGAGAGAGAGAGAGAGAGAGGAGAGAATGGGGGAGAGCCTTCTGAGCATTTTTTAAAGATTGATTTTTTTTTATGTATACAGTGTTTGGTCTGCATGTATGTCTGCACACCAAAAGAAGGCACCAGGTCTCATTCTAGATAGATGGTTGTGAGACACCATGTGGTTGCTGGGAACTGAGCTCAGGACCTCCGAGCCATCCCTCCAGCCTCCCAGTTCTGAGTATTTCAAAACCAGTGCTCTGCAGGTACTTTTTCCACATTTGGGATCTTTTGGACCATTTTGAATGCTATTATTGCATTATTATGATACAAAATGAAGTAAAGCCTTGAAGGCAGTTCAGAGTGTGCTCCTAGAGGCTGTAACCCAGTGATGTTTTTGTTAATTACCCACTGGCAAGCACATGGTAGCCTTAGGACAGCTCTGTGTTTAAGTGTCTTTTATAAGAACCAGGAGGAACCCTTGAAAACAGATCATATATGTTAGAGATAGATTACCTTTATAACCAGGGAGGTGAGCAAAAGCTAGCTGCCTGGCTTTGCCAGGTATGCGTTCTCATTGGCACCTGTCCCTGTGTGTGTGTGTGTGTGTGTGTGTGTGTGTATGTGTGTGTGTGTGTGTGTGTGTAGGAATTAATACACACATTGGAAAGTACTGGGGACAGTCTACAAATAAAAGGTCATAGGCCTATAAGTAAATCCATGAGGGGGTTATCTATATCTGAGCACTCTGGAAGGCAATCACTTGCTTTGATTTGGGACTTATTGCTCAGCCATATAGAATGTAACCATTTGGGGCAGTGTCGTTTCAGAGAAATGAAAAGGAATATTGGCTAGCTGCGTTCTGATTTGATTTTGTGCTTACATCGCCTTTACCACCTAACATGTTCCTGTGCAGAAACAGATTTCCTTCTGAACATTGAACTTGGATGATTAAAATGTTGCTAGTCAACCATCAGTTATATTATTTGATCAAATATTATTAATAAAACAGTGTTATCCTAATGAACTTGAGCATAGTTAGCTGTGTTTATAATGTAATATTTGTATTTAGGGCACTGTATATTATATATAATATAGCACATATAATATATAATATAGTATATAGTATATAGTACATAGTACATAGTACATAGTATATAGTATATAGTATATAGTATATAGTATATAGTATATATATTATATATAATATAGTTCTCCTGAATGAAGAAAACTAGGGAATAAAAGCACTGCCCCCAACAATCGAATAAAGAAAACTCTTGTCTAGGAACTGTTAAACAGATGATATGGTTAATTCTAAGACAAGCACAGGTAGGAGCTTCCCTTTCCTCATTAGCCATTAGTAAAAAAAAATAAATGTGAATGAAGAGTTTTCTCAAAAAGAGACTTGAATATGGCTAAAGATGACATATTTTTATAGCAATTGGAAATTATAGCCGTAGCAAGCATCTTCAAGAGCTTGTGAAAATATTCGCCTGAACTACTTGAATTGACATGCCAATTACACCAGCATCTATTTCAATTGCTTGCATGGGGAGAGGTGGTTTTCCCCTTAGGGGGCCAGATAACTCTTCGTTAAATTCTGAAAGCATAAAATCTGAGTATTATGAGGGATTAAAAAAACCCATCTCATGGTAGGGGCAGTGATTTATAAGGCATATAGTACATTTCTAGTGAGGAGATAAACTTTTTCTATATTTTAAGTTTAAATTTGTAATAATCTGAATAGATAAATTCTCTACCTCATACTTTAAGAGACTCTCAGTGTATTTCTGGTGCACAGAGCTGAAAGCTGAGGAATGGATCTCAGCTCATCCTGAGCCTGCAGGAATGCATTGACTGGAAAGCCTATTTGGAGAGGTCACTTGGATGACCATAGAATCGCTCTGCTTGGTATCTCTGGTTTAAACTTCAAAGAGTAAACACTCCAAACCTTCATATAACAAATACCCTAAGCACAGATGTAAGCCACACCCATTTTCCAAATCAGTCTTCAAAGGCTTGGACACTGATTCAACAGGAACACAGAAGGACTCTACTTAGCATGAGTCAGGAACTCCCAGGAAGCCTACATCTTATAAGCTCCTCCACACGCTCATGTTGACCATCCAGTAAAACTGGGATACTCTATCTCCCCTGAGAACTTCCTTTGCCAAAAATTGAAGTATTTAGTGGGGTTATGTGTTTGGCTTTTGAAAAGCATGACTTTTCTTACAGATTATTCTTACAGGTTATACAGATTACAGATTATAAAAGCCACAGGATCTGATTCTCCTTGTATCATCTCATTCTCTGATTCCCATTCTTAAATGGTTCCCAGAATTACTCTATCTTGGAAAACCACCCATGTTAGGATACAAGTCATTGAAATAAACCTTCACCCACAATTTTCCTACAAAATTCCCATAAGATGCTTACAGGTCTAAGTGAGAAACTGTAATCTTAATGTGTTTCCTTGAGGATAATTCTGCTTTTGGAAGTTAGATGAGTGTGGAAAACTTCACTGGTTTACAAGAAACCCTTGAGCCTCAATGCCAACAAGAAGTCCTAGAATGAAGATACTAAACTATGTTGTTGACCATGTTTCCCTCAAGTTCAAGGCTGTATCAGCGGTTGAGACTGAGGCACCAATTAAGAGCTCAGCCATCAAGAGCTGTATGAACACAGCTTTCAGGTGGATTTCAATAGACCTCTTTTCAAGGACCCACTAAATCCTTAAACTTCTACAATGCTATATTTAAAGTTATGGAAGGAACTGTATCTTTTATTCTGAACCAGAAATTGAACAAGAGCTGAAATGCAAGAAAACAAAGCAGTGTGGGGAATCTATAGCCATCATGAAGAGGCAAGAAGTCCACAGAACTCTTGGGGAGCTGGGCCTCTACCTTTTCAATCCACCCAGGACTATTTTTATCTGCATAAAATCCACTTCAATGTGAGATCACTTTCTTTAAGCTAGGAACTAACATAATGGGGGGTTTGGTTGCCACAGGAACACATGTTAAAGGAACATAAATTCATTCCCTATATTTCTAAGAAAGTTGGAATCTGTTTCAGCATTCTCCAACCATCAGTTACCTAAGAACTCTCCATTTCACTAATTTGAAAATGAAAAAAATTAAATAATGATGCAAAATGTAAGAGAGGATCAAGATATCAAAAGAAGGTTCTAAATTTCTATTCTGGTAGCTAAATCTTGTTGGAGCGAGCAGGTGCCAGTGACAGGGAGGAAAAGCCCTAATCAGAGGGCTTTCCCGCCTGTGTTCTTTACTTCTGTGGTGCTGGTGACAGAGCCCAGGGTCATCGCTCTTTGGTGGAGCAACTGCAGTGGTGGCTTCCACAATTTTAAGAAATATAATTAAGTACACAGAATCTCAGAGGTAGGAAAACAGCCTCACGAAAGGCTGCAAGAGGTGGATTGTGGCTTTCTAATATCTTTTAAATATGAAGTTTGCAAATTTCCATGGGATAATCAAATTAGTTGTAAACTGTTCTTTAAAGAGCTGTCTGACACACCACAGATTACCAATAAATTGGATGAAATGACTTTGTAATAGAAAAATGGTGAATTATTTCTTTCTATGTGTACTTCAATCAGTAGTCGAAGGAGACAAGTATGAACAAGTGACTCACAACCGATAATCTGCCATTACATGAGTGCTACCCATCAGCGGTCCACATAGGCTGTGTTTACATGTCTGTTATTACATGAGTGCTCTCCGTCAGTCCACATAGGCTGTGTTTACATGTCTGTTATTACATGAGTGCTACCCGTCAGTGGTCCACATAGGCTGTGTTTACTGATACTGCTATAGCCGAAAGCATCTTCTGTCCATGGTGTTGTTTTGAAATTAAAAAGAGCAAAGAAATCCATCATTATTTATCTTAAACAGGATCTTTCTAGGAACCAAAAATGAGAGCTTAAATTCAAAGACACCTGCTTACATCCCTGTCACTCTCAAGCTTCCCCCACCAACTCCCAAGCTTTAGCCTGAGGAGGAAAGAGAAATATTAGCTTTGTGACTGGAAACAACCTTTTGTGTTTGTGTTTTGGAGTTGAGGAGAATGACTTGGTGGGGAGGGAGGGGGCCGACAAAGTCTTGGATTATTTACATATGGGGACAGTTGGAGCAGCATTTAAGTTGCTAGTTCTGTGAGTTCAACCTCTTTTCATTTCTCAAATGATCTAAT
The DNA here is from genome assembly GCF_903992535.2 of Arvicola amphibius. Classification (NCBI taxonomy): domain Eukaryota; kingdom Metazoa; phylum Chordata; class Mammalia; order Rodentia; family Cricetidae; genus Arvicola; species Arvicola amphibius. Next base: position 63,010,044 of record NC_052059.1, on the reverse strand, counting down.
TATATGTGTGCTCTCTATGCCTTGAGAGGAAAACGAATTGCTGATCTGTCAAAAGGTAACATGCGGAATACGTTTTAGTGCTTTCCCAACTCTATTGTTTGGTTGTGGGCATTACTAAAACTGGATCCCGCTATCCTTGAGGAGTGGATCACTTCCTAACACATCATGGTGAGACCTAGGTTTCCCGACACCTACACTGCTTTGACGTCTCTAACGTCTCCACTTTGTGGGCAGGTTTACTGACAAGTGTTTCTCGGCTACTTAGAATTTTCTCTTCCGGGTTTATTCTCTACCAGTCACTCAGATTGCTGGGACAAATTGCGCCACAAACGTGGTGACCCGAAACAAAAGAGATGAGGTCTCACACAGACCTGGAGGCCCGGAATCCAGACTTCTGCAAGGCTATACTTTCAAAGGCAAGTTTAAGAGAGAATCCAGTCCCTGAATTCTCTAGAGTCACCCTGGCACCCTGCCATGTGAATTCGTTTCTCGAGCCTCTCTGGAGTCACGGTGTCCTCTCCTCAGAGTCTCTCACAGGGATATGATACCCGAGTTTTGGGTTTAGAACTTACCCTAGTTGTCTATGACAATCTCTTTTTTTCATGGTTATTACCAATAAAGCGTGGAGTAAATCTTCAAGTAGCAGCTAAGGTTGGACTTTGTGTTCTATGTTATTCTAGTGCTGGTGGCTGACTTGATGAATATGATCAAGGTAGATAAATGGGTATTGCATGAGGGTCCCTATACTTAGCTTAACAGTTTGCTGTTGCCACCTAAAAATAGTTGACTTTAAAGCAAGTGCTCACATTTGAATATTGCACAGGGCCTAAAAACAGAGGTAGCTTTCCCTGGATGGCACAGTGAACAGGGCAGGAAGGGTCCCTGTTCACATGGGCTTGTCAAACTTCCTCATATGTGACAGTCCACAGCAGTACTTCTGCTATAAATACACAACCCTGGGCCCTTTGGATGTTAAATATAAGGTTATTCAGTGGAGTATGTGCATTCCAAAAAGAGAAATAAAGAAAAAAAGGAAAGAAGAAAGAGTATTTTATTTGATTTCTTATTAAGTCTATCTTTTGACTGTTCAAGTCAAGTTTCCACTGTGAATTTCTGGGTAATGTCTCTCAAACACAATCAGAAATTTTGTAACTCTGATTTTTCCCCCCTAAAGAGATGGAGTCTTTTATTAACTGGGCTGGTCTTGAACTCCTGGTCTGCAGTGTACCTCCTTTTTCAGCCTCTACTGGAGTCAGCACCAGTGCCCCTGGCTCTTAATTTCCCTTTAAAGTGAAAGTCGCTTTAGTGGGTGACTCTCAGGCACTTTGTCTCACCATAGACATTCATTTTTATTCAATGTCTGCTGGGCACTTAGTGTCTCTATAGATGTTAACTTCAGCATTTGGAAACAGGCAAGGACCTAGGCATATTGTCAACTAGAACAATATTTGGGGAGAAAAATACATTTCACACCCTATCTTGGACCGCTTTTCCAGAAAAGCATAGATTACATAATCTTGATACTTGAGAAACAAAAGTCCTCGTGTTGGTTTCCTTGTCAAGTATTAGTGGCTTGATATGGATTGGAATGTGTCAGACAGGGATGGAGTCCAGCTCCTAAAATCCACACGGTTTTTGAGAAATCTCTTTTTAACATGGAATAAACACACAAAAATATATTAAATTATATTTAAAATTCCTTCTCACTACTAAAAGGGAGGAACTCAGAACTGTGGTGGTAGGGCACATTTAACACAGTTCAGTTAAGGATTTGTACCCAAAGTACAAGCTGTTGCTTTTCTTTCCATCCCTAGATTAGTCACGCTAGATACATAGCCACTCTGAATAGCGCTGTGCCATTACCAGTGACTTTAATTACTCTTTGGTAATCTTATCTACTTACACCAACATTAATTAGATCCATCTGGGTAAGGGCAGGTTGGGGGTTGTTCCAAAATATGCTGATTGACAAAAGCAAATCCCAATCTTTACTGTGGCTTATTTTCTCAGACCTCTCTTTGCTGAGGACAGGAAATTGATTGTGACAATAATTCTATAAGTTAATTCTAAGGAACTGAATTTCTCAGTCGGGTTCAGACTACTGTTGTGATCAACTGACTTCCCAGTAGAAACATCCCTTTCTCCTTTCATGATGCTGCCCCTGCCGGGGCTTCCTAACACATCTTCAAATTTCAATTTGTACTCAGAATCGGTAGGGGACGTTTTAGAGACACTCCATGGGACAGCAGCCGCGGTGGTAAGAGTTAGGCAGCAGGGAGGCACCGCGCATGCGCATGGAATTGAGCATGCCATTACCCGCACTCCCATGAACCTGTCTTTCAGCACAATCCAGGACAGCAAGAAGACAAAGGCTTTGTTGCAACAGAACAGAGCAGAGACGTCAGTGGCCGTCAGCTTCTTTAAAGCCAGTAAATACAGGTAATTTGTCAAAGTCCATAGAATAGAAAAAGGAGCAGTTCTTTTAAGAAAGAGCTTCAGCGTCAGGCCATCTTCACCAAAAATTCGACTGCATTCCCTAGGAAAGAAAAAGAGGGTGAGACACAGGTGCTTATCTCGTCTGGCTGACTCTATGCCCATTGTTAGGCAAGAGCGCAAACACTGGGGGCCTTCAACGCGGGCTCCCTAGAATGTGCCGAACCCAGCTTTGTCACCTGGGAGCTTCTGGAAGTACATGGGGGTCCTTGAAAAGAGCCCACAGCTGCTCAGCACAGAGCAGGACCTTCGCATCATATTCTCCTGAGATGGCCAGGCATTCCGCTGCTTCTGAAGATGCTCAGAGCAGTCTGGAGAAACTCAGACACGGCTGTCACTAAAGTCATTAGATATGGACAAAACTTGACGCTTCAACAGGACCAAGATGGCAGCTGTAGGGTGGATGGGCGGCAGCCAGCTCCCGGAATCATGTCAACAGGGAGCTTCCTCATGTGTCTGTGAAACGACACACACCGTGGGATTTGGTTAGAAAGCACTGCTGCTTTCTAAAATCTCAATTCAGTGACAGAGTTCTGTCAGTTTCCTTAAGGCAGAAAAAAATGAAGAACATTTTTTTGATAATTTATTCAAATTAAATTATTTAGTGTTTTTAATTTAAAATGAAAGCTTGAAGCTCAGGTTGTACTTATGTTCAGTAAACATGTCCATTTTGGATAACTGTTTGAATTAGTATGTGAAAATAGTCACTTCCTTCAATGAAATCTTTGGTTTGTTTGAATTAAGATTAATTTGACTACTCATCTTTTGGGGCCATCGTAATAAAAATGTTCAAGCTAGCGACGTAGAGAGGCAGGGACAGCAGTGGTGTGATGGCGGTGCCTTTGCTACCATGGACTGAAAGATTCCTTTTGGGAGCTTACATTACTTGCAATCATGAACACGCAACATTTACGAGACAATTATCATTTACCAACACGGTATTTTTAAAAGTTGTATAAATATCTTGCTCAAAGCAACCATTTACTAACGTTTGAGCATGTTTATAGTAGAATGCTTTTCTATGACTCTAGACACTACAAATACTAGTTCAGCTTTTCTGCAGAGGGATCATTGCCCTGCATATCCGAGGGATTTGTAGTCAGTGTGTGCCTCACTAAATGAAGTAGCACTCCTTCCTCGAACTCACAGAGATCCATCTGCCTCTGCCTCCCGAGTGCTGGGATTACAGGCATGTGCCACCACCACCCGGCTTCCAAGAGGAAGGAAACAGCAACAAGGGCTCTAAGCATTGGGAGCAGAGCTGTAAATGGCGAGTTCCATGATGCTCTCTGCTTTCAAGATGCTAAGGATGCTGGGGGTTCAGGAAGGCCAAAACTTTGCGTGCGCGCGTGTACACACACACACACACACACACACACACACACACACACACACACTGTGTCCCATGGGGTTGGCTTTCATGTGAGCTGGGAGTTTTCATTAAAGGAAAACGAAATTTCCCAAAGGGAGCTTTAAACTTGACAGAGTTCCATCCCTTCACGATGGGAATCAATACCTAAAGCCTTGGGGAAAGCACACAGAAGTCTCACAGAAAGACGGAGGGATCTCAGCCGCTTGTGCTAATAAGGGGCAGCTTCGTACAGCGGGCAAGCCACAGCGTTTCCAGACTGTACCAGAGGCAAAGTTTGCTCTTGGTAGGGTAGGACATCTGCCTGGTCAGACACACTAAGAGGGAGTGAGAGTCCGGGTTTATTATTTTATCCACAACCAGTGGATGCCTTTGTAACTACACATTTATGGAAAACCATGAAGAAACCCATTTCTTATTAAATGGTTTCTCTTTTCTTATCCCTGGCCCTGTGATGGTTCTTACCCAGAGACCAGAGACACAGGGTGAGAGTCTCAAGTAAAGCCAGGAGGGCAAGGAAGAAACATAGTTCTACAGTGAGGAGAGAGAGGCTCCTGGGCAAAGTGGGGGCGGAGACTGATTCCTAGCAAAGGCTGTTCTTCTCTAGCTGGTCACGTGCCCCAGGTAGTCAGCCTCTCCTTGGTCATCTTTTCTACCCACTCCCTCTCCCTGCCACTTAGCTTCCCATCTGTAACCACTGTTGTAGATATTAGAACTCTTCCTCCCACCCCTTCTATAGCCAAATGCTAGGTGACCCGTGTAAAGCTATGTGTAGGGTAAGTACTAGGTACTGAGAGATGTGAACACCCAAAGAATGGATGTGCACTAAGAAGCAATGAGAAGTGTGCTTCCCTCGGGGGTGATGGGAGAAGAATTTCTGCATAAGAGGCATTGACAGGTGGCGTTGCTTGGAATGAAACTGGAAGCTGGGGGAAGTGATAAACTAATCATGCCCTCCTGTATAACAGCAGCTACTTACCTAGGCATTGAGCACCCTTTGTATGCCAAATGGTATTTTAACTGTATTTCATCAGAGACTGCTGTCTCTTCGAATCGAACTCATTGTTTCTAGAGATTTTTTTTGAACTAATGAAGCAGCCTTATTAAAACTATAGGGGATACTTTTTTCTCTGCAAATTTCAAATGCACCCTGGGCACTTGAATTCTGGCAGTATTTAATTGGAACAACGGATTCATCAAAGTCCACTGCTAAGGGGACATGTTTTATCACCTAGATTTGATACTTGGTTGAAAATTCCTTTGATGTTAGTGTTAAGAAAAAAACCCATGAATTTCTTCCACGCTGCTCAGGAGAAAAAAAATATCCAGCGCTCTGGAGGATTCTGTGTTCAGTCTCTCACACTAACTCATCTCTCCCTGTTCAGCCCTGAAGGCCCTGGGAGTGCCTCCTTAGCAGCTGGTGTTAATGAGTCTGCAGGGAAAACAGTTCAAAGAGCTAAGATGTTTCCTCACAATGTTCAGCTCACGTTGTTCTGGCTAGGGGACAGTCCTCTTGGAGACAGTGCTCACGGGAAAACCCGTTTGATTCAGTTTCAGAAATTGCCAGCTTTGCCCTACCTACACTAACAGGTGGAGGCATCTTGTCCAGGCGCAGACCCAGCAATGCTCAGAGCTAGTCCAAGGTGAGGGATGTGGAGAGATGCAGCTCACTCCCCAGGCAGAGGTTCAGCCTGCCGTCAACGCATCTTGGATAAAGCACTATGGCTTGTTTAACATGCTCTGAAGTTGCTCTCCTTCCTCTAAACTTTTTAAATTGTTTTGGAGAAGAGCACATGTATTATTCTATTAGGCACACACAACTGTTTTCAAATATGACAATTACAGTTTGATAATCACACTTCCTTGATATATTTTTTAAATGCCATCATTAAAAATAATGCCCCAAATGCCAGACAGTGGTGGTACACACCTTTCACCCCAGCACTTGGGAGACAGAGGCAGGTGGATCTCTCTGAGTTTGAGGCCAGCCAGGTCTACAGAGCAAGTTTCAAAATAGCCAGGATTGCACAGAGAAACCCTGTCTTCGGGGGGGAAAAAATCATACCCAAAAGATGACCTCTATTTTAATGGCAACCAAATACAAAATATCTTTTCACAATCACAAACAATCATAAGACTTTTCTTCAAAAACAAGAATATTTGTTGTTTTAGTTTTTTATTGAAAATTTAGATTTTAAAATTTTATTTTATGTGTATGATTATTTTGAGTGCACATATGCATATACACTATGTGTGTGCCTGGTGCCCAAAGATGTCAAAAGAAGGCATCAGATCCCCTGGAAGTGAAGTTATGGATGGCTGTGAGCTGCCATATGGGTGCTAGGAACCAAACCCAGGTCCTCTGCAAGAGCAACACATGTTCTTAACCGCTGAGCCACCTCTCCAGGTCTAATTTTTGTTTCTTTAGAGTTGAACGTTTGTGGTTACATACAGAAAACCAGCTCACAGTGTGGCTTCAGCATTCCCTCCCACTTCCAAGCTGGTGACAAGAAATGGAAGTTGTTTTAAAATCTGTTCTTAGAACGTACCAATCATAATAGTCATTTTTTCTTGTTGAGCACAGGGGTAATAAAGAGGGGTTGTTTGAGCTACTGTATGACAAACTGTTATCCTCTTATTGAAGACGAGTTGCTATGATCTAAGGAGGACCCTCAGTGAGCCTGTTTGTTGCTGATGCTGTTTCTTAGCTCTGGATCTGTGTGAGTGTGTGTGTGTGTGTGTGTGTGTGTGAATGTAGGGGCCAGAAGACAATTTTGGCTGTCATTCCTTAGTCACCAGCCACTTTGTCTTTCAAGACAAGGTCTTGGTAGTTTGGCCTTCTTATGAGCTTCAGGGGTCCTCTTGTCTCCACTTCCCCAGTGCTAGGATAACAAGTATGCCCAGCCATACTTAGATTTTCTTTATCGCCTTCTTGTTTGTTCTGGGATAAAAACCAGATCCTCATGTTTGCAAAGCAAACACTTTACCTGCTGCACTCCACACAGAAACTCTGACCCAAACATTGCTTTTGCCTTCCAGGAGTGTTGTACAAAGTTCATACTAGCCCCGCCATGTTCCCGAGCACACCCAGAGGGGATCTGACTTAGCACTGGGCAAATACTAGAACCACACAACTAGTAGGCAAGCCACCACCCCCCTGTATCTTTACCGAGCAAAGACAAGGCCCATGTGCTCCCACCACAGAGACAGGCATCTCTTTGAGATGCTCGGTGCTAAGCCTCCCGTCTTAGGCAACAAGGCCATTTCATCCACGAAGACATCAGAGTGCTGGAAATAGCAAGCAAATGTGTGCGTATCACAAAAATTAGATGTATTAATATAGATTTTTTTCCTCTAGAGTTTGAGACATTCTGAACATATGACCTTCAGAGACAAATATACCTGAACCTAATCAGGGTTCTATAATACACAACTAATTTTGGAGCAGACTTTCAGCCTTTGGGAATCTGTTTCATCTTGGTTAAGATGAGGATATTAGTACCACCTGGAAAGGTGTTTGTTACCATGACGATGATGACAACCTAAGGTAAGGGACACAAGAGCACCAACCAGCTCAATGCCTGCCACGTGTAGACACAATGTTTTCAGAGGGGACCAATTCTGTTTCCTCCTGTTCTCTGCCAACCATAGATCTTGCTTCTTCACTTCAAAACAAAGTCAATTCATATCCCAAAGCAGTGAGCATAGACACATTTACATCAGACAGGCTTTGAAACGTCTGCTATTGATCACTAAACATGGAACCCACCTGAATTTTTTCATTGGTGACTGCTTTTCTTGAGCTGTGGCTAGATGGCCAGAATAATAGACGGGGAAAAACATAATGTTCCAGTTTGTCGAAAACCATGTCATGAAAAAGGGACAGTAAAAATTCTTGTAAGTAATTTTGACGATTTGCGTGGTTCCAACCCAAGACGATGACACGGAGAAGATGATCAAGAGTCCCCAGACGGCCTTCAGGACCACGGACGTGCAGGACAGGCAGCGAGCCTTGAGTCTGCTTTCTTGGCCGCTGCTCTCAGGATGAGTCTGTGTCCCATCATCCCCTGGAAACAGGAGAGGAATACAGATGTGGAGGAGCGGGATGTAAAACAGCAATCACACGTGTTGGCTCCTTTAAGAAGATATACGTAACTGTGAGCATGGCCAGCGTGATAGGAAGAGAACAACAGTCCCCTGCTCATCTCTTGGGTTTGGTTTTCACCTTTCTGCTCATTTTTATTTTATAAGTAAAAGTGTTTGAATGTATGTCTGTGCCCCATGTGTGTGCAGGGCCAGTGAAGTTTAGAAGAGGCTGTCTAATCCCCAGGAACTAGAGTCAGCCAGTTGAAAGCTACCATGTGGATGCTGGGAATTGAACTCAGGTCCTCTGGAAGAACAGCAGCCAGTGCTCTTAATTGCTGAGCCACCTCCAGCGCCTCACCCCAAGTTCATCCTCTCTATGAATTTCACTTGACAGGGTCCACTGTGGATTTGGACCCCAGCCAGAAGGTAAAGATGCTCATGCATGTGGTGTGTGTTATATTATAGGCATGCTTTGCCTTTAAGAAGGTTCCACATCTCAGTTTCTAAAGACCTGCGGAAGGCCTCCTATAGTCCCAAGGGACAAATGCAGTGGCTGCCCCATAGCAGAAACTCTAAGAGGCATTCAGGGCTCTACCAGGTCTCCTTCTCTTCCTCTCTGTGACTAAGACAGAAACTCCACCATAGACCAAGCTGCTCTTTCAGTCTATGTGGGGGATGAACACAACTGAGTCAAAGCTGCCCTGAATCCACAAACATGAAAGGTCTGAGAAGTACGTGCTTCCTTTTGTAGTCTCCCGGGATCTTTCACAAACGGCACCAGATGACTCTTAAACCGAAACCGGTGTGGGCCAAGAACAGAGTGAACTGTGGCTATACAAAGTCATTTCCCATTGTATAACAGATTACTGTTCAACCGTGTTGCTGATAACACAGCAGACTTTCTTGAATTTTAACATTTACTAAGAGAGTTCAGGAGTATTTCCCCCCTGAAAATCATCAAAACTCTCTGGAGTTGACAGCCATCATTGCCCTTTCTCTCGATAGAACAAGTGAGTTAGAAATAGATTCGTGTACCTTTCAGCAGCTGAGAAGGAGGACATCTCCTAGCTGAGATCCCACATGGTAGCTTCCTGCAGGGACACAGAATTGCTGCAAGATTGTTTTTATGTCTCTAGGGACTTAACTGAGACCCAAGACTATACTTGGGGTGCAAGCAGTGATTAGTGTGGCTTTTCTTACTCGGCCTTTCCTTTCCAGAACCTGCCTGGACATGTTCCTACTGCCTAGTGAGCCAAGTCAGACTGACTCCCCCTCATACTCTGGGTGGAGGCTTTTAAGAATAATCTTTGAAAGTGAATTCCTACTATTAATGTGAGCACAAAAATCATTCTGGAACTTCTTAGTCTTTTAAAAGGTATGGAATTCTTGGAGTTTTAAATAACTGCAGTTGGAAACTGTCATTGTCTGACTTATTTATTCGATAAGCTCTTCGGAGACACTCAGATCTGGTTCATTCCTTGTGTCCCCGGGGTTCAAAGGTGAAAGACTTGAGTTTACATTAGGACACAAGATAACATGGGCCAGTTCATATGGAGATGAGGCTGTGTAGAGCAGAGAAGCAATGTGGCTGGGCGAAACTTCCCCAATGCAGAGACATTGCAGTGAGCAAGGAAGCAGCGTTTAACTGGCTCACTTGGCTACGTCCAGATAGGGTTTGCTTTGGCAAGAGTTCTGCAAATGTCTTGTGATTTATGCCGAGAGAAGAAGGGAAAATGAAGATAAATGAAGGCATTAGAATGAGAGACTATTGTGTCAGGAGGCCAGAAAAGAAACGCGAACCAACTCGGTACAGATAAAAAGAACAGAGGCTTGGGTGAAGGGCGCTGCAAGTCAGTAGAACTCGAGGTCCTTCCATTCTGAGCACGCAGTCAGTCCAGGCTTTATTCATGTAAAAGAATCTATTCCTAAGTTCAGAGGGCTCCAGATGGGCTTCTCATTCCCTTTCTAGCCTCATTTTAAAATTCACTCACTCCCCACTTAAATCTCACAAACTGTCATTTTTATTCATTAAAAACAGTTTCTTAACTCTATGCTTTTGTGTTCTTTAACGAGCCAGTTGTTATGAATGGAATATTCTGCTGTTATCTTTGCGGCGTTTTGAAATCTGAAGGAGATTTGGTATGTTGGCAGCACCTGAAGGCTCAGATAGAGGAGGCTTTGTGGCTGCAAGCAGAAGAGGCACAGGGAGGGGGTGCGCGCTGGAGAAAGAAGTGCCTGCCATAGACGGAGGGAGCCCCTAGCCAGGGACGATCCTGTGATGATGGTAACTGGTGAACACAATCTCCCACAGAGAGAGGGAACTTTTGCTTTATTCTGTTTGTTTGTTTCCTTTCTGGGGAGGTAAATGTGTGGTCATTTGTTGAGAAGATAGGAAACGAGTATGAACGTGGGGCTTTAGAGCTTTATTTGAGACAGGAGATAACGTGTCCAAGACTACAGAATCACAGAAACTTTAGCAGCAACTGGGTGAATCCAGTTGCATCTAGGAATGTCATGCTTTGCTGGGAAGCTCATGGGCGTGGCTGAGATCCCTCTAGCATCCCAGGAACCTGAGAGTTAGTGAGTGTTGATCAGACAAAGGACAAAAGTTTCAAGTGAGCAGAAAAGGCTGAACAGTTCATTGCTGCACAGGAACTTGGGAAGACTGAATGGGTGCCAGGGACCAGGAGTCCTGACCAGAACAAAAGCACAGCGTGTGATTTGGCTGGCGTTTTCATTCTCTTTAGACTGGACACAGAATGTTATCACCGGATCCGGAGCTGAGCCAAATGATGCTGGGTTTGGCACTTGAAGATGAGAAAATGAACTACCTTGTAAATTTCACCAGAGGTCACCGACAGTCTATGATATAACTTTTTTAACACTAGATTTTGGAGTTTGGTTCTCTATGGCATTGTTTATCCTAATAAATTGCCTGTCTTATGTCCTAACTTCTCCCTACTCCCATTTGATAAGCCATCCCTGCACCTACGCTCAGGGAAACATTTCTGCCTCCTGTGCCCCAGGCAGCATTTCCATGGCTGTCTAGAAGGCTGCTACAGTGTACTGCTGCTCAAGAGGAGGTCACACACATACCTGCTCTGCTCTGTCTCTCAACCCTGTGTCCACAAACTCCGGAGGGTCCTTGGCTCTGGAGTTCAAGAATAGGAGCAGCAGAGTCTTCGGTGACAGCTAGAGGGGACAGCTGCCTGCTGATGCTGCTGTGGGAACTGGGGCAGTTGGATCCTGGTTTGCAGCGAGTGACTGATGATCTGGAGGTACCTGGAAAGACAGAGTGCACACCAGTTTGAGAACTTCTGAGCAGAAAAAGTCAGAAGTGTCTTCAAAATCCTTGGCAGTCAAGCACGTGACCATGACAGTCTCAAGGAACTCATTTCTACTCTGTGAAGGAACCCCAAGGAAGGAAACACATGGAGGGAGGCTCCAGGTCTCGAAAGATATTTGCTTTGATAGATTCATTCACTGGAGGTGATATTAGAAGACGATGCTTGGGTGGAAACTCTCATTGTAAATTAAAACTGCCCACACAGCCCCACAGTTAGCTTACGGGGAGCAAAGCATTGCGTCACACTTGCTTTCACCCCCTTCCTTACGTGGCAAATGCTTTTCTGCCAGTTTTGACTGCTAAAGTCCAGTTTCACCTGTGGTCTTTATCCAGTGTGGCAGATGAAAATGCAGCCCTCAGCATCCCCCTCCCCATATGTGTTACTTGTATGGCATCAGTGATGATGCTGACTATGGCCACCTTGTCAAGGTGGGATTTGTTAGGTTTCTTTATTTCCCAAACTGGAGATGACTGCTTCATGGCTCAAACTCCTAGTGTGTCTCTCGGCCTGGCTATGAAGTTTAAGGCTCACTTTTTTTTTTTTTTTTTAGAATTAATGACTAAAATTCTCCAATTGATGAACTGCCATCAGTTCTCCACAAACCAGACATGAGACATAGTTATAGGGACATTAGGGGTCATGTTTCGTAACTATCCAGGCTGGAGAATAATTTCTATCTGCAGCGATGGGACTCGGCATGCTCCCAAATTCAATTTGGCTCAACAGATGGTTACTAAACATCTATTATTAAGTAGGTTCATGTCAGGGGCAAAGTCAGACAACTGAAGGATACATAATCCATGCCTACCTGGAGCTCTCGGCTCAGTAGTAAAGTTGGATAGGCAACCATTTAGCCATAACGTATAGTGTGGGGCCTTCCAGCAAATGCCCAACTCTAAGATTCTGCAATAAGAGATTGCATACTGGAATACATGAAGCATATAGTGTGGGGCCTTCCAGCAAATGCCCAACTCTAAGATTCTGCAATAAGAGTTCTACAGAGCTTGGGTCTCCTGGTTTTCTGCCTCTACCTGTTTCTGAAAAGGAAGTTCTGCTCAAATGAGATCAAAAGAGCAGTAGTAGTTAAAAGCCCAGGCTGCCTGTATCTGGGGAGATCGGGTAGGAATCTGGGCTCAGCAACATTGACGTGTAGATACCAAGCCCATTGCAGCCCTGGGAATCTCCACCCTTCTGTTTCCTCTTCTGTTCAGATGATGTGGTTCACAGGAAGTACTCAGGGAGTTTAACTGATGGTGACTAACAATGAGCAGGTGAAAACAGTGACCAATAGTGGAAGTCAAGAACACTGACGTCATGCATTAGAAAGCCACTCTAAATTAGGTTAGAGAAAAGGGGAGGTTTTAGGGTTTAGCAACCCAGGGGCAGAATAGCTAAGCCGTCCCTGAAGCAGGAACAGCTGGACCCAGCTCTGGTACAATCTCTTCACAGTGTTAGCTCTCTTTGTAGGGTCCGACTTCATTGCTTCTCAATTACCTGAGGCTTGTCCTGTCTGCAGAAAACAGCGAGTGTCCAGATTTTCATTCTCATAGCTTTAGGTTATGAGTAAAATATTCAGGAGGAAGTCTTTGCATTATCTGACTTCTTGTCTACTTCCCATGGCTGGTAGTGGGGATATTGCAAAAAGCTCTCAGCAAAGACTGGGAAATGCTAGGCAGGAGTTCCCCGGGGATCTGCTCTAGCAAGTTCAAAGCCAAGGGGAACAAGAGGCTCAGCTGCTGACTGAGTGAGGCAGTTGCGTGAGAACTGTGAATGCGATGTGTAGTGTTCTCAGGCAAATGGAAAAGTCAAGCTGATAAAGAATAGCTAGGAAAGAGGTCTTTGGGAAGCATTGTGAGTGAAACACAAAGCAACAGGGCAGTTTCTGTGTGGACAAAGATAATGTGGATGACAACAGGTCAAATTCACCATTACCATCTAAACCAAGGACTCTGCAATCTGCCTTTATATCCCACGGGCACAAAAAGTCAATGGAAACTTGGATCTCACAAACCCCCCTCTGAGCAGATCAGGAAACATCTTTTCCCAGATTATTAGGCACCTTGTGTAGGTCTGAAGCACCAACCTCCTTCACTTGCACCCCCTTGAATTGTGTGTTATTTACCTCACACATGCCCATTGTCTACCTGGACCACTAGATTCTTTGGTGGAGGATTCTTCTGACAAACTTTCAGATAATGTGCTGACTGCGAAACTGACTTTCAGATTTGCAAACAATTTTTGGTGGCTGGAAGAGCTGGGATCTTTTTCATGATGGTAGAGTTAACAAAGAAGCACAGAAAGCAGAAATAGAATTCTCTACTTTTACTTGTGTTAGTTGATAGTCATAATTATATGACCTTTTTCTCAGCAAGATTCAATAATTCAACAACACCTTAGGTGGAAAGCTTAATTTCATTAAAAAGCCATTTGTATGCTAGAGAGTTGCTTAAAAGTCATACTGCTTTAGGAGAAGACTCAAGTTCAGTTCCCAGCACCTATGCTGGGCAGCTCACAACTGCCTGTAACTCCAGCTCCACAGTTCCCAACACCCTCTTCTGACCTCTGCAGGCACATCTACACAAGACTCCAGCACACGTATACATACGTGTAATTAAAAATAAATCTTAAAATAATTGTGCTGAATTTCACATATTACTGTACTGGTGAGGCATTTATAAAAGCTTTTGTGGGCTTAGCCTGAGGGTCACCTTGCTCTGAGGTGAACATATGGCTTTAGAGCTACGGAAGAGTTGTCCCAGGAGGTGCACCACATGCAGGTAAGACTACAACTTTTCATTTTGATATATTCTATTTGTAGTGATGAACTGGGGGCTGCGTTCCTGCCGCCCAGCTCTCGGCCGCCTGGCTAAAATCCTGAAATAACATCACAGAAACTGTATTCATTTAAACATTGCTTGGCCCATTAGTTCCAGCCTCTTATTGTCTAATTCTCACATCTTGATTAACCCATTTCTAATAAGTGGTGTCTTACCAGGAAAGATTCAGCACGTCTGATCTGTGGCTGGCTTCATGGCGACTGTCCCAGAGAGGAGAGGCATGACGATTGCCCGAGGCATCTGCCTCACTCCCAGCATCCTGTTCTGTCTACTCCACCCACCTATGTTCTGACCTATCAGGCCAAGCAGTTTCTTTATTAATTAACCAATGAAATCATCAGCTAGATAGAAGACACACCTACATCATCTATTTGTTTGTTTGTTTATTTACTTGCTGTTTGTGTTTGTGGTGCAGGCAATCAAATCCAGGACCTTGGGCATAGCAAGCCAATGCTTTAACTGTGAGCCACATTCCCAGCTCAGCACTTTCTTCTCTAAGAATCCCAACCGCCCAGCCCCAGCGTTATCCACTCTACTTGTTACACACCCTCTACCTGTTATAGCTGATGATTTTAGTCATTTTATAAATAAGTACCTAGTTAAAACACCTGCTGTTTCTATCACTGTACTTTTGTAGGTCTTCTACATTTTATGCTTAAGGTTTTCAAGATTTCTTGATTATCTTATTTCGAATATTAAACATCTAACCAAAAAGCTAGGTTTTCAAGATAAGTATTTGAAAGATTTGGGTACTTGCATATTAAAAAATTTTTAATTGATTTTTTTGGCCTAAAGTCTGCATGTGAGAGGAAAAGCAATCGAATATTCCAACCACACATATCTTGCGCCTAAAACAGTATTCATTTATTCTGCCTAGAGTATGATGCATTGCGTGTATCTACAGTTGACTTTACTACCAAAGACTTAACACTACTACTGACTTCTGTGACAGAAAAATGAAATGCCTAACATATGCTTAACACCTCCTTGTGCCAAGAGGTTTTACACACACGATCTCCAGGTGTTAAAAATACTGCAGGATTGATTTTACTATCCCCATTTTACAGATGCAGGTGGTGAATCTCTAACAGCGCAGGCACAAATAAACACTTAATCAAAAAGCCCATCCTCTCTAGTATAGTTTCCAGCTCAGCAAATCAGTTTTATTAAACCACTTCTATACATGGGAAGCTGGTGATCCTGGAAAACTGACAGAGAACCATTTCTGCCTGGGCATTAGATTATAGCCATTGGTGGCATAGGGGAGGGTTTGGACAGAATGAGAGATTGAAGAGCTATCAATGTAGGTAAGGCCCAGATTCTTACAAGCTAGGCTCGCCTCTGTGAATCACCTGCTTGGTTTGCATTAGGTTACACTCCAACTTTCTTCTATAGTGACTGGGCCTCTGTTTCCCCTCCTCTGAAGTCTTGATTTCCTTGTGACCTAAACCAGGCTGCTCATTCACACACACACAGGGTTTTTAAAGAGACCTACAATTCTTATGCACCTTCCAGTATCACTACTACCTTCTTACAATGTCACCATTGCCCACCAAGCGTGGGAAGCACCTACTGCTGGTTCTAGAAAACCTCTGCTTACAAGTCTATTCCTGGAGCTCTTCTGGAATACTTTCCTTTCCAAATGGCCCCATTACGTTTGTTGATTGACAGATTTGACAGAACACTAATAATGCAGCCTCATCATTCATTGCTAGTCCAAACCTCATTTCGAGAGAAACCTTTGTCTCTTGGCCTGTTTCTGTGATGGCCTTGTAATCAACATGATTGACGCCTAATGTGGGCCAGGCTGTGCCTTAGCCCTCTGCTAAATGCAGGGAAGAACAAGAAGGCAAGGCACTTGCCCTGATTTTGTTATGGTCCAGGAGGGGAAAAGCCAGTTTACAGAAGCAATTTTTGTAAAGTGAGCTAAATGCCAAGTGGGTGGAAAAGCTACTCTCCAGGAGCCAATTCACGACAGTCTCTTGCCAATGCTAATGGTCCCCAGCAGTCTTCTCCTTTAGGAGTTAGGCTTTCAAGCCAGAAGTCTATGTAACAGTTCACAAAAATATTTATGTCTTTTTCATGAGCAGGGGAAGAAAAGGACAGACATTCCTGCCAGGGAGGAGCTAATGGTGTTTACACATGTCGGTCACCTGAGGAGGAAGGCGGGACAGAAGCTGGCAGAGGCAGCTGCTCAGGCAGGTCTTCTGTGGGTTGAGACACAATAGAAATAGAACTGTATTGCAGCTCTGCTACTGGGGACAACGGGAGAAGCTAAGCAGCCAGCATTGGGCCATATTCATAATCATCATGGGCACCTACACATACATACCAGGTAGGTAGGCAGAAATTGCTCTTGAATCCCAACCTGTCTGACAAGGCCCTGTCTGATACCTACAAGCTCTGTCTCAGCTTCGGTTCCTGTTGCTGTGATAAAATACACCGGCAAAGACAACTGAAAGAGGACAGATTGTTTCAGCGCCCAGTCCCAGGTGACAGTCCATCAGAGCAGGGAAGTCAAGTCATTAGGAGCTTGAAGCAGCAGGACTCAGAACTACAGCCAGAAAAAGCTAACAGCGACTGTAAGCTTGCATACTTGGCTTAATTTCTTCATTTCATATAGTCTAGAATCCCTTACCCGGGCAATGGACCTGACACAATGAAGATGGGTGTTTCCGTATCAATTGAAGATGTAGTCAGGAGAACCCACCACAGGCATGCCCAGAGGTCTGTCTCCAGGGTAATTTTAGAGTTTTGTAAAGTGGCAGCTCCAACTACCACAAGACTCTTCTCCACTTAGTGAATCCACTTCCCCCACCAAAATAGGTCTCAAGGTCTAAAGCCAACTGTGTGGGACCACTGGATCCTACTTGTCCCGCGACGCCGGCCCCACCAATTATTCTAACCCTGTCCATTTTTCCATATTGCAGAACAGTCTTCCAGGAATCCAAACATGACCATTCTGTTTCCATCTTAAGTTCATTCAGAAGGCAGTGGAGGATTATCTTGGTTACATTGTTAACTGATGTGAGGAAACATATCTTAATTGTGGGCAGATCTGGGAGTACGGCTCAGTGGCAAAGTACTTGCTTTACATAATTGAGAGCCTGCATTTGGATTTTTGAATCCATGGAAAACACTTGTATGGCGGTGTGTTCTTATGGTCTTAGAGAATGAAAGGGGTGCAGAGAAAGGTAGATCCCTGGAAACTCAAGAGCCAGTGAGCCTGGCTTACCTGGTGAAGTTCTAGGCAAATGAGAAATCCTCTTTCAGACAAACAGACAAACGTGAAGAGCATATGAAGACTAGAACTGAGGTTGCCTGCTGACTTTCACACTTGTCCTGTGCCCATGTACCTCCACCCATGTGGGTATACACACACACACATGTGCACGTGCACGTGCACACACACACACACACACACCTGTGATGTGCCCCATGTATCAGAGGGTACACACACACACACACACACACACATTCGGTGTCCCATGTACCACGAGGGTACACATACACATACACACACACCTTGCTGTGCTACCATTTACCATGTGGATACACACACACACATACACACCTATATTGTGCTCCCATTTACCATGTGGGTGTACACACACACACACACACACACCTATGCTGTCCTCCCATTTACCATGTGGGTACACACACAAACCCTTGTGTTGTGCCCACTTGCTACACGGGTACACATACACACACATACACCTGTTCTGTGCCCCATGTAACACGAGGGTACACACACACACCTATATTGTATTCCCATTTACCACGAGGGTACACACACACACACACACACACACACACACACACCCCTGTTCTGTGCTCCCATTCAGCACGTGGGTATACACACACACACACACACACACCTATATTGTACTCCCATTTACCATGTGGGTACACACACACACACGTGTGTGTGATGTGCTCCCATTTATTACAAGGGTACACACACACAGACACATAGACACACAACCCATTGTGCTGTGCCCCATTTGCTACATGGGTACACACATACACACACACACACACACACACACACACACACAGTTTCCATCTAAGACAGTTAAATCCGCAAAACACCATTCATAAAGCTCGGAGGACTCGCTTTGAGGAAGGATGCTGAAACGTGGTCTTAGACACTCCACGAAGCTCATCCATAGGAAGACGACTGGGGGACAACAGCTCTAGAGTCCATGAGACACATCTGGGCTCAAGTGTGGGAGCCCTAGCATGGTAACACATGAGAGTAGCTGTGGGAACAGCCATGAGTTATTCTTGCTTCCTTCCAGGCACATGTTGGAAACCTAACCTCCAGAACCTAAAATGTGACTTTCTTCTGAGACAGAAAGAGGCAACCAAATTACAATGAAAACATAGGGCTGGGCCTCATTCCATATAACTGATGACTTCATAAAAAGTTAGTACACACCGTCCTTGGAGGGAAGACCCCGTGTGAAGAAGAAGGAAGAGATATGGCTGATGTTTCCACAAGCCAAAGGACACCCAAAAGTCCAAGAAACTACCTGAGGCTAAGCAAGTGGCTTTGAGTGGATGCCACCCCCACGCCCTCTGAAGAAAGTGCCACTTGTAAATAGCTTGGCGTCCAGCCTTCCAAGCAGTGAGACTATAGATCTTGGCTGGTTAATGTACTGAGTTACACTTTGTAGGCCATCCTGGAAACTGATGAACAGGCAGATGAGGCTATTTTAAGGGAAACTGTTAACTGAAGAATGCAGATGAATAAGGCTGAGGCCTCTAGAAGCCCAAGGTAAAAAGGCAGCAGCACAGATGGGTGTCACGAGCCTGTGACACAGTGAGAATGGTTTGGGAACAGGGACTCTCAACTGAGAAAATGCCTCCGTGTGACCAACCCATGGGCAAGTCTTTAAAGTAATGATTGGTGTGGGAGGGTCCAGACCACTGTGGGCAGAGCCGCCCCTGGGAAGGTGGTCCTGAGTTGCCTAAGACAGCAGGCTGAGCAACCCATGGAGCAATCAATTAAACAGCATTTGTCATTGGCCTCTGCTTCAGTTCCTGCCTCCAGCTCTTGTCTTGAGTTCCTGCCCTGACTTCCTTTATGATGGACTGAAGCTGTAAGGTGAAACACCCCTACTCCAGTTGATTTTGGCTATGCTGGTTATCACATCAATAGAAATCCTAACTAAGACAGCAGCAAACCCAAGAAAAAGCACCCAGAAGGATTGGGAGCGGGGAGTACACCGTTTAAGTGTCTAGAAGAGAATAGGAGAGAAAAGGAGAAGGTGATGGCATGCAGAGAGTCTTTAGCAACATGCCAGCTAATGTCATTTTGGAAAGAACACTGTTGGTAGAAAGGGTCACAGCTAGGCTGGTTGGAGATGAGAAGAAACAGGCGGTATAGATAGCACACAGGTAGAGAGAGAAGAGAACTAGTCCATAGAGCGTAGGGGGTTTTGGACATATAGAAACGACATCAAGCACAGAAATTTTAGTCTGCTCTGTGGATGAGGGAAGAGGAACATATAAGTGGATGGGACGCTGGATGTCTGGGTGGGTGTTGGAGGCATGGATGGACACATAAAGAGATGGAAAGGGATAGCCAAGTCAGGATAGTTTTCTTAGAAGAAAGGCAATCCTCATCCACAGTGCAAGGGACTTTTGGAAATCAGCATGGTTTTGTGATTTAACAGGAGACGGTATAGGATATTTTAACTCCTTTAACAGTTTCCTACCTAGAACGCAGGGTTTTGAATGAGTTGGGGTTTTGCCATCTCTCAGCTCCCCTGGCTGCTGCAAAGCTTTCTTCAAAATCCTCACCACCGAGATCATTTCTTGGCTGAAGATGAGGGGAAAGGATATTACAGGATTTGCTCTGTTCCTTTGGTACGCAAACAGGGGTAAATTATCTCCTGGGAGCAGTGTAAGTCAGTCATGTGAGGCAAATTACCGCAGCTCTGCAAGCGTTAGGATGCTTAATGCGCCGTTGCTGACAATTGAGTGTGATACAGAGGTTTCCTTTTACAGTGTCATGCATGCTGTCCTCTTGAAATCTTACATTTCTCTGCTGGAGGGAGAAAGAATTCTTCTGATGTTTACAGTGTCTAGGAGACAATTTAAATTTGCAACAGTGATCCTGGAACAGAATAAAAGGTACTGTTCATCTTATCTTTGAAGCATCCCTTGAAGCCCGTTCCTCTTCCTAGCCCTAACCCTCCACTTCCCTCCACTGGGCTCTTGCTGCCTTTGTTTGGGAGAACAAATTGCCCACCATTCCAGGGACCGGTGACTGTAGAGAGAACCTACTATGTACGATGTTAGGCTGCCTTGGAGAGCCAGGTCAGCCCTGACCCTCACACCTATGGCTGACAGGCTGATTCTCCTTGCTATGGTTCAGCAGCATTGCTCACATCTATAGAGGGCTTTTTGTGGTGGCTTGAGTGCCCACAGCTTCATGCATTTGCACACTTGGTCTCCAATTGGTGGTGCTGTTTGGGGGAGGTTACAAGGTGTAGCCTTGCTGGAGGAAGTATGTGACTGGGGTGGGCTTTGAGGCTTCATCATATTTCCTGTTCTCTCTCTCTCTTTCTGCTTCCTTTTAAAAGAGAATTTTATAAGTTTCATTATAAAAATCAAATAAATAAAGACATCCTACACACCAAAATTAACCGACCTTGAATCTATGCAACTCTCTGCTTCCTGTGTATAGTTGAAAATATGATCAGCCTGTATCTCAGTTAGTTTTCTATTGTTGTGATAAAGACACCATGACCAGGTCAATTTATAGAATGGTAAGTTTGCTAGGGCCTTGATCATTATGGTGGGGAGCATGGCAGAAGGACACTGGGAATGGCATGGAGTTTTAGAACCTCAAAGTCCATTCGCAGTAACATACTTCCTCCAAGAAGACCATGCTGCTAATCCTTCCCAAAGAGTTCCACTAATTGGGGATCCAATATTCAAATATATGAGCCTGTGCACTACCACATAGCCAGCCTCCTGTTTCATTAGGCATGCCTGACTACTCCACTATAATGGATTCTAGCCCTCTGGAACCCAAAATAGACTCCTTCCTTAAACTGCTTCAGACCATAATATTTTATCACAGAAACAGAAAAGTAACCAATACAGCTCTCCTGTACACCCCGTGCTAAACCAAGCTCTGGCCTCCAAAGACAGCAAAGAACACACTTGGGCCTCAGTTCACATTCCCTGAGGTAAAGACACTGGGGGCAGGGTTGTAGAGGTGAAGTATAACCCATCATGCAATGTGGTAATGTAATAACAATCTTGGTTTTTAAAGAAAATAAAATCTGTAGGCTCCTGGCTTTGGAGAGGAGAAGAAGTGTAGGACCCTAGGGAACAAAGGCTTTCTGAGAAAGTGGTCAAAGTCTGTAGGAAAACAGCTGGTCAGTTTCTTGTGTCTGTGGCATCAACTCTGCCTGTCAGAAGAAACGAGAGTGAGCCACAGACATCAATGGTGTGACACACCAGCTCACCACGAGGTAGAGTTTGAGCTCAGATCAAGTTAGGTTTTTAAATTTTAAAATTCTCATAAACCATCTCTTTTCCTGGAAGCCTTATCCTGCAGAATCCACCCTCTCAGCTCCTCTCAGATCAGTGTTCCCATGATTTTAGATGTTTGGTTTATTAGTATATGAGCCAAAGTCTGCAAGGCTGTCTCCAGCATCAGCACCGAGGACAGCAGGCCCAGGGTGGGTTTCTTCTCTCTTAAAGGGAAGGACTAGACAATGAATCTACTTCTGAGCTCACCTATTCATCCAAGGGATAGTTACAGAGTACCCACTGTGACCAGGCACCATAACAGGTGGCATCATGCCACGCTGATAAAATGGATATAGTCTCAGCTAATAAGGTGTATAGTAAGTGGATGGACATACGGACACAGCATGGGCAGGCAAATGCACCAATAAGGAAACCTACGCTCTGTGTATTATGAGGAGGGTAAGAGGAGAGAGTGAGCGAGAAGAGAACAGGGTGCCAGGAAAGTCTCGCTGAAGATGGAGCAGATCAAGTGGATATTCAAGGGTAAAGAGGTGACAGATGAAAGCTGAGTGGCTAGGGGTGATGCACTAAGAATTAAAAGCATGCCAGGGTAGAGGGAGTGTTATAGACAACAGAAAGGCAAAGGACAGGCTAAAGAAGCCATCAGTTTTGACCGAAAGAGTCTGCATTGCTCATATACAGTTGTTCTCATTCGCATACAAGAGACCACAGGGACCAAGACCAGAAGTGAATCACGTAAAGCTGTGGGGTAGAACTGCCCAGAGGAACATCCTGGAGAATTCTGTTCTGAAGATATGAGAGAAACTGAGGCCTTAAACCAAAAGGGAAGAGTAGGCAAGCCAGAAGCAGACTCGTGGAGGCCAGGAGAGAGAATAGGAGAAGAGTTTCAGGAGAGGCAAATCCCACCACATGACACAATCCAGAGACAGAAAGAAAGTATTCAAAACCCCAGACCTGCTCTGCTGTAGCTTAGCAGCCCCGCTCCTTGGGCATTTATTATAGCCCTGGTAGTCACGCCCGAGTCCCAGATGTGAGACAGCAGGTATTCACCTTAGTCCAGATGTGAGACAGCGGGTATTCACCCCAGTCCTAGATGTTGAAAATCCTCTGGCCTCTGTTCACAGGAAATGAGGCTGCAGGGAGGTGGCGGGCCAATGCGTGGGCCAAGTCCAGCTCTCAGTGGCTTCCTGGGGGTTCTGAGCCTGCTGTTCCAAGGTAGGGGGAAGATATGGAAGTGCTGTGAGGTCTGAATGCCATTGCTCTGGGGTACCCGCACGGGGCAGCTGCTTCAAGTCATGAGGAGTGGTGAGTGAAAGCAGGCAGAGGGAGAAAGGTAGGGAAAGAATAACTGATAGGAAGAGAAAAAGAGTATGAAAGAGAAAGGAGGAGAGGACAGAAAGGGAAGAGAGAACGAAATGGAGAGAGAAAGCATCAGAGAAAGGAAAAACGAAAACACAGATGGGATAATTGGTGTCAGTCTCTCTTTATCTGGCCCCTTATCTGACCATCTTACTGTCAGCGTTAGCCAGATCATTGGTTCTTATTCTGATCGAGCTAACAGTGAGACCCTGCATGCTCACTGGCAGGGCCAAATAAGCTACTGGTCCTTAGGACCAACATGTCATCCTAGAACAGCAGGAGTCAATGATTTGACCCATTCCCATAGGTTCAGTGGGGAACGTGACAGGACATCTTGTAATCTTGTTGAGGTTATTTCAGCTTTAACTAGAATTTGATGTTGATAGAGAATCCCATGGAGAATTGCTGTACTCTATTCTAGGAACCCAAGGTCAGGGTGTCCCAGCTAACTCATTTTAGCTTCTGTTAAATTCCTAGTTGTGCAAACCTCCCTCTCCTGTTAACCACTTAGCTTCTATCAAACTGCTTAATTTTCTACTGCCCCACCCCAGCTGCTGATCAAGATGCCAGGACATGGTTTTTGCCTTCAAAATCCCTGTGCTCTGGACACTTGGGACTATACCTACGTGCCCAAATGCCTGTGTGTAGACACAACCAGCTGAAATAAAGACTTTCAGTTGACTATAAACTGTGTTTGAGCGATCATCTCTGGGGGCTGCCTGCCTGTAATACCTTGACTCTTGGGGAGGAAACAAAGATAATATTAGGTGTAACGTCCATTGGCTTTCATGTGTATACTCTTATAGCTCCCAACACACATACTCAAGAGCTATTTGTCAAATAAAAGTAAAAGTTGGTCCTTATCCTTATTTACATCATGTATAAGGACCAACTTTTACTTTTATTTATGTATTTATTTTATTATTACTTTTTAAATAGCACTTGTAGTCCAGACTGGCTTCAAACTCACTGTGTGGCAGAGTCTGGCCTCACATTCCTGCTCATTTAACCTCCACCTCCAAAGTGCTGGGATCACAAGCCTGTGCTACCATGCCCAGCGTCAGTTTCTCTTTCTTTTAGATCCTTGACGTCTCTGTGAAAGGGTATTGGATGCTCACTGAATATTTAGTAAATGCTTATGAAGTTGGCCTTCATAGAAAAGGGAGCAAGCTTCAGATACAATCAAGTGTCACCTAATATCTCTTTCTTTGAGAGGTAGACACTTAATGATGCCGTGTTGCTTTTAGATCCTCCTGAATCTGGGCAGCAAGCCAGGGGTGGTACAGTCCATCTTCAGTGATAACACTCAGGAGCAGATGCAGGTAGAGCTTATGAGTTCGAGGCCAGCTTGATCTATGTAGAGAGTTTCAGAGCAGCTAGAGTTGCATAGCGATGCCCTGCGTGCCCGCCACAAAGGTGGAATTGTTTGGCCCTCTGCTCCTGTCTCTTAGGGGAGCTGAGGGCATGCATGTACCCACTCTGTTTGGGAGGTCTCCGAGTTTCCACCTTCTGGATGGAGTCTACTTAAAAGATAAGTAGATCAACGGATACATGCAACAGATTCGGCTCTCAAAGAGTTTTGGCAAATTTAATACAGTCATAATATAATTTATTGTGTGTTTGGCTCCATTAGGGGTTTAGATGAAAGTGAAATATCTGTGACTTGTTAATGATGGACTAGAAAAGAAGACTCTCTGATGGCAAGGGAATCTGTTAATCATTCTATTTAGAAGATGGGACTTTGGCCGGGCAGCAGTGGCACATGTCTTTAATCCTAGCACTCAGGAGGCAGAAGCAGAGAATTCTGTGAGTTCGAGGCCAGCCTGACCTACAGGAGCTAGTTCCAGGACAGGCTCCAAAAACTACAGAGAAACCCTGTCTCAGACAAACAAACAAAACAAAACAAAAAGTGGGACTTTGTCCCTTCCTCCAGTCCTTTTTCCTACAATGTGCAATTCATAGTCACAGGGTTCAGGGTCTCCCTGTCCTTCTGGAGTTCTGGTTACTTTAAGGATACTTCTCAACCTCAGAAACTTGGGTAAACATTCAAGAGAATTCTTTCCTAGGACAGCAATAGTCACTGTGGACTGAAATTTAGAACGAGGCTTATCTTTGTCCACAGCAGTTTCTAGGGGGTTCGAATGTGTAGTTTGGTCCAACCCTGTCTACTGAGATCATAAATTATTTTTACTGACCAGTCTGGACTTGGGAGTCACATGACCTGGGTTGAATGTCATCTTCAATTCTCTCTGGAGAGCAGGTTGTCTTCCCTCTCCTTGCTGTAGGTTGTCCATTGGCAGAGGGGGAGGTTGTTATAAATATTCAATGATCTAGCATGCCGGTTATTATTTTATTTTCAGAATGTTATAGCATGTGGACTGCTGGTTTTGATCAATCTTTACTAGTTCAGTTTTACTGAGAAATCAAGGCACCGGCAATAACTGACTCGAAAACTTCCTTTTTTTGCAATCAATTGGGGATTCTATGGACGCACAGACTGTTGTGTTCACACCCAGCCCCAAACATATGCTTTTTGAAGTGGGACTGAATTCCACACAGAAATCAAGGGGCAGATTGAGGTTTGACTACAGTTTAACACTAAATCCTCATCAGTGCGGTCTAGTGCTGACATCCTGTATATTTGTAAGTGAAAATCATGTAAAGTCGACCCAGTCGTAAAAATAAGTAAGAAAACATTGACTCAAGTGATTTCATGATTCTCCTGAAAGCGACTGGTGGAGGGAAAGCAGGCTTGCTCTAAGGAGGAGGCTGTAGGTAGATACTCGAGAGGGCCCTCAGAGAAACCCTTGTGTGTTGTCCAAATGTCCTCAGTGTTGACACCTTGCACCTTAATTCTGCTCCATTCCCATGAACCCCTGAAGCTGCCTTCTGTGAAACACACTCCTCAGCCGGCATCAATTTCTTTTCCCTCCGCGATGACAAGCACTTATTTTAGCTCATAATTGGCAGAGTCGAGGGAAGTCATTATTCCTCCAGGAATCACAAAGTGTGAAAGAGGAACAAAGCAAGCACAGATTTTAACTAAGGCCAAGGCGGGAGAAATGGCTTCAGTGGTTTGAATGAGAATGGCTGCCATAGGCTCCTACATTTGATCCTTGGGCCACTTGGGCCACAGTTGGTATCTGTGGAGAATTAGGGGGTGTGGCCTTGTTGGAGGAGGTGTGTCCCTAGGGGTGGGCTTTGAGGTTTCAAAAGCACACAGTGTTCCTAGTTAGCTCTCTCTCTGCCTCCTGCTTGTAGATCAGATGTAATCTCTCATCTACTGCTCCAGCACCGTGCCTGCATGCCTGCTGCCACACTTCCCACCATGATGGTCAAGGACAAATCCCTCTGGAACTGGGAGTCCTCAGATTAAATATTTTATTTTATAAACTGGCTTTGTTATGGTGTTTTGCAATAACAAAAGAGAAGTAAGTAAGACAATGGCTCAGTGGTCATGAACTCTTGATGCTGGTGTGGGGGACCAGGAGTCAGGTCCCTGTGAGCTCTTGATGCTGGTGTGGGGGACCAGGAGTCAGTGCCCTGGATCCACACTGGACAGCTTCTCACTCACTGGTAATTCCAGTTCCAAGCGACGTGACACCGTTTTCTGACATTCATAGCACTTACACACATGCAGAGCACACATAGACAAACAGGCGCACATATTCACATAAACAAAAATAAAGTAAAACATGTAAACAGAATAAGGGCATGTTGGAAAAGAATTGGAAGCCTAAGGGCTTAAAGTTGGGCATAAGGACTTAAAGTAGGTGCGTGCGCATATGTGTGTGATATAATTCTACATCAGACAATCATTTTAATGAAGAAACCAGCTGTTGTGGCAGATGAAAATGGCGTGTGCACATTCTGCTGTGGAAATGGCCTTGGAGAAGAGATTTCAGACCAGAGCTCCCTGGAAGCACTTTCAGCCGGGAGGCTAATTGTTCTTTCAAACACATGCTTAGGAGGGACTTGGAACAGTGTAAAGTGGGGAGAAGGGGGGAATTTGGAAAATCGCTTCAGCTTTCCAGATTTGCTTTTATCTGCAGATTGAGAAGGTGACATGAAAAACTCTTTAGGAGCGTCCGGACTAAAAATATTACAAAACTGATGGGGAAACCATGAGTTGACACTTGGTGCCATTGTTTCCAGTTCAGCAATGCGCACAGACTGCTTGTGCATCCAAAATAATTCTTCAGCCTCATTTTCTTAAAAGGGGGTCTTCCCCAAGTCCCAGCATGCAGCTGAGAAAGAACCCCCACCTCCATCCCAGGAAGGCACGTTCAGAATTATACCCAGTCACCGAACACAATTCCAGTGCCACAGAGCCTTCCCTGGAACCAAAGACATACGCCAAAATCCCACAAGCAGCAGGCAGAAGAGGCAAATTTCTCTGTTAGTATATAAATGGCGTATACTCTGCAGTCTCAACTACTTTAAAGACTGTATCATCCCTGGAAAATTCAATGGGACATAAGTTAAAATTATTGAAGTTAGTCCTAAGGGCTTCTATCAGAAAACATGGCTTTTAAAATCCATTATACACATCGTGAAGCTCACCATATAGTAAAAGATGAAGACTGCAGAGTATCATTTGTGCATACAGGTTTGGGTTTGAGGGTTTTGTCTAGAAAGAATATTATATCAGAAACTGGATTTCTGGGGTTCAGGGTGCTGGTAAAGAACTTGCCATGCAACTACGAGGATCTGATCACAGATCCCCAGAAGCCATGTAAATTCCTGGCACAGCGCAGGGCCTGTAACTTCAGTGCTGGGTGTGTTGTGGGGCCAGGCAGATCCCAGGGACTTGCTAGCTACTCTAGTCACAGGGACAGTTTTAGGTTTGGTGAAAGACCCTAAGAAAGCAGAAAAGCAACCAAGGAAAGCACTCTGGCTTCCACATGCATGGGCACGCACACACACACACACACACACACACACACACACATCACACATTCCTACTGTCCACTCCCACCACATGTGCATGCACACAACACACACACACACACACACACACACACACACACACACACACACACACACACACAAAATAAACAAAAATTGATTGATTGGGGTTTCTAGGGCTTCCTGGCCAGTTTGACCGCTGGTAGTAGGATCCCATCTGCCTGCGGATGTCTCTGTCTTTTGGTTTTTCCAGGTTATTTCCTCACATCAAATTCATATGACACACAGCATCAGGCTCATTGGTTTTACCATTTGAAGCCATGGTATCGAATGCTTTTGCATTCGGAACTGTCATCTATTCGAACTGAAACTCCACTCCTGTCCTCTGATTTTAACGGCATTCTTCTCTATCTACTTACAGAATCAGTCTGCGAGATCTCACAGGGTGTGTCACATCAAGTGTGGCAATGAGAATACAATTCTTCAGGATTATGAGGGGGTGGAGTTTTCAGACTAGTGAGCTTGATGCCAGTGTGTCATAGGGCTGGCACAGCAAGTCGTGGTGACTAAAAGCCCCCATCCCACCTTGGGCTACACTCAAAGCGGGGAATACCGGAATTTTGTGAGTTGTACAGACCCTTTCTGGAGAATACACCATGATTCTCAGTCATTACAGGGCAGAGCATAAATAAAAACATGTGAACGCTGAAAGATCAGCCTTCACGGGAAGCTGGGGGGCTGGGTGGATTGGATAGATCTCTCCACTCCATCTGGGGGCTTTCCCAGGTTTGCATCTTAACTGTCTCTTCAATTAACTATTCAACATGAATCTCGTTCTTTCTATGTCTCATATATTTTATGGCATTTTGCTCATCCTAGCTTCCATATTTTTTCTTGCCTGTATTTGCCAGATCTCTACTCCTCAACTACAATGCCTTCTTCATCTTGCATAAGTTTTAAAATTACCATTTGCTCAGCCTTATTAATAATTAGGATTAAAAATTCCTTGTATATATGACTTTAAAACTCCAACCATGGGGCTGGATTAAGAGTGTAATCAGTTAAGTTTGAGCCCTAGAACGCACATCACAAAAGCCTTGGGTAGCAGACACACCTGTGCAATCTCACATTGGAAACAGATGATGTAATCTCAGTGTTTGGCCAGTCAGTTACCTACTTGGTGAGTTCTAGACAGGAGAAAGGCAACGTGGTGGCACCTCAGGAATGACAACTGAGGTTGTCCTCTGGCCTTTACATAGAGACAGACACACACAGAGACACAGACATACACAGTCACTAACGACAGATGGACAGACTCTCTCTCTCTCTCTCTCTCTCTCTCTCTCAGACACACACACACACACACACACACACACACACACACACCACTAAATACAACCATGTATTGAAATATCAGCCAGGCCTTTGTTCTTTAAAGTTCACATAGGGCAAGAAGTGTGAGCTTTTATATGGGCTCCTTATCTGGAGTCTAGGATATCTGGAGGCTTCAAAAAGCCCCCAAATTGTGCAATTATATCTAAAATTTACACACTCAGCCACTACTGAAAGAAGTTCCATTGCTTTCAGTGTCTACTCCACAAGGAAGACTCTTAGATCAGAAACGACTTGCTCTTGTATATTAGGAAACGAGCAGCATGGATGATAGTCACACTAAATGAGCTCCCACCGTATGACAGGAAAGATTTGGATTAACATAAAGTTGAGTACAGGAAAAATCAAAACAGCGATGAAGGAGTGGTCATAGTCCATGTTTGTGAAGTAGGTGTGTCGTCTTCTTAAAAATATATTTATTAAAAATGTGGTTTCTATCTACTGAATTAAACGTTTCCTAGCTACAGAGAGTAGATAGCATGACACAGAGTCCTCACAGGTGTCTCAGGGACACACCAGCAAACAAAATTACAAGGCTATCTGAAGACCATGGCGCCTATGGTGTGTATATGAAAGCCACAGGCCGGAAAATGATGCATCTGTATTCCCAGTATTTCCAGCAAAGGGTAATGGAAGACTTCAGGCCCTGTAACTTGTCCTAGAATGGAAACAAAACTTCAACTAATCTGCATTTTATGACCATTTGGACACTATTCAGATTGGCGTTTAGTTTGTCAGTTCAGATGGGTCTAGTAGAAGCATTCAGAACAGAAATGACTCTGGGGAACCGTGTGCCACCTGCAAGGCTCGCAAGCACCCACCGACAGACCTGGTTATGGCATCCAGTCCTTAGACTAACCACATCAGCCTTGTTAGTCCTTTTGTGATTGTGTTCATCTCAAAAGTTTCAACGTTTAGACTCGTGAGATGACTCATCCATGAGGGTAAAGGTGCTAGGCATGCAGGCCTGGCAACCCAAGTTCAGTCCTAGAATCCTCTTAAAGGTTAAAGGGGGAAGATGTCATCTGACTTTGACACACATACCAGAACAGGTGAATGGCATACACAATGTACTCTCTCGCCTACCAGAACATGTGAACAACATATATAATGTCCTCTCTCTCATACCAGAACAGGTGAACGGCATACATCCTGCACTGTCTCACTGCAAAAACAAATTAGCTAAATATTCAACTGCTGTCCTTTTCTTAAAGATGAAGCTTTACACAATCTTTTTGTTAGCTATTTTATATTATTGGTATTCATCATGGAAATATGAAAGAAATATTCATTCTTAGATGAACCCTATGAGTAATATAAAACTACCTTATCATTTGCTCTCAAATATGATATTTCTACAGTTGCTTCAGTAAAAGCAATTCAAAAATATTCCTTTATTAAATACACTATTTACTTACAAAACAAGATGGTTCAATTAATAAAAGACTTTGCTGATAACAAGTGAGAATTTTAATTCTCTTCCTTTAAAATGCCTTCAATGAATTGGTGTATTAAAGTATTAAGTATTAATTATTTATTATGTGACTCAAAAGAACTAAGCGTTCCATATTAATACTGTAGTTTTCTCTTCCATTCTTTAGAAACAGGGTCAGCCCAGACTCACTTGGAATACCTGCCAGTCTCATGAGGATGATGATTCAAATGTAGAAAAGCAAACATTTATTTGATTCTGTTTGTATTCCTTTATTTCTCCAGGTGCTGGGCTCTTACAGATTCCACTTCATGTCTTTACATACCAACAGCTAGGCAAATTACTAAAATATCATTTAAGTTCAAACTACAGTAGCCTGGTGATTGGAGAGATGGCTCCATGGTTAAGAGCAGTAGCTGCTATTCTAGAGAACTAGGGTTGGGTTCCCAGAACCACACTGGATGCCTCACAATTGCCTGTGACTCCCACTACAAGGGATCCAAATCCCTCTTCTGGCATCCATGGGCACTGTATGAACAATGCACACACATGTGCAAACACACAATTAAAAATAGGAAGGAAAATCTTTTAAAAAGCCACAGAAATCACTTTAATAAGAATTAAGAAAAGAGCTCATATTCTAAATGATCTGGCACCTAAATAAACAAATTCTAAGCAACTTTCAAAACACTTTCTCTTTGGGGGATTTCTCTGAAGTAATTTCCAAATCTCCAATTGTATAAGTAAAAACTAATTTAACCAGCAGACTTCCAGTCATGCTTCTTGGATACCCACTGAGAACCATGCTGTGCTGGTGACCCTGACCACAGGAACTAAAGCCCACCCGAAGGGAGGTGGGCAGATGTCCGGGAAAAGCACACGCATGCTGGAACACAGGAAGGTGAAAGAGCCTTCTCCTACAGAGTATGCCTTTTCTCCAGAGACAGATAACTTCCTTCCTGGTGCTTCCACACTGCAGCTGGTGTCCCCATGCCCTTCTGGAGATGCTGCTGAGAGCTACAAGTGCTAATTTGCTGTTTCCTTGGAAACCATTTGCCACACAGTCAAACACCATTTGACCTCCACTACAGTTTTTCTTTTAATCAACTGTTACACAGAGTGAGAATCTTTACAAAAAATAAAAGGAAAAGTCAAGATTGTTTTACTGGTAAAGTGTGAGAGTAGCTAGCCTGAAGCACTTTCTTCCTAAAGGTGTCAGTGTGGCCGAGAGCAGGGTGCCCATGGCACTACCAGAAAATGTTGAGTGTTCTGTGCCTGGCACATGCAATGACTGCCACGCCATGGTGTTCTTTCTTCTGATGATGATGAAATGATTTGCTTGGACCATACAGATGGAAGAGTTGCCGTATGTCTGATGATGATGAAATGGGTTTGCTCGGACCATACAGACAGATGGAAGAGTTGACATACACAGCAAGAAAGACAATGTTCTCACTTAGGGATGACAGAAGCAGTTGCTTTATGTGCTCCAGTTTACTCACAACCAGCGAGAATAGATCTATTAGTTGCTGTACATCTGGGCACATGAGACCAGAGTCAGGAAGCAGGGGCAGATGTGGAGAGCATCTGGGAGAGGTTAAATCCACGGCTGGAGGTAGACTTCCAGTTAGAGCTTACTGGAGGGAGGGAAAAGCAGAGACCCAACACTGCCTTCAAGAATACCTTTTAAGATCAATTACGTTCTTTAGAGAAGTTTTAGGTTCCTAGAAAAACTGGGCAGAGATTCCAAAGATTTTCAACATCTCTTTTGCTTTGTCCCATCAACTGTCAACAATAAGCACATTTCTATTGATACACTTACAGGATGCATTATTGTTATCAGTCAAAGCCCATAGTTTGCAGTAACAATAGGCTTCTTTTCTGTTCCTAGACAATCGGCAACCTTTGCTATGTATACCATGGCATGTAGCCATCCTCACAGTGTCCTTCCCAATAGTTTCTTCATTGGTTACTTTCTCAGTGTGTCTGGAACAAAACACCTAAAGGACAGCATGGTGAGAAAGATCTATTCAGGCTCACAGTTTCTGCTTGGTTTGAATACCAGAGGCCACAGTCTATGGTAAAGGAAATTCCTCACTTTACGGTAGATAGGAAACAGACAGGAAAGCGATTTGTGTCTAGGGACAACCTTTCAATTAAGGCATGTCTATAGTCATCGACTTCCTTGAAGACCCTGCCCTCTAAAGTTTCCAGAACCTTCCCAAATAGTGGTCACCAGCTGGCGGCCAGGGGGTCAGTGCGTGAGCCTGTGGGGGCACAGTTCATGTTCAAATCTTAACCACCACAGTGAGCAGAGAGCCTCTGTGCTTTGCTTACACGTTATTCCCTGCCCCCAACCCTGAGGCAGCGCTGATGTTTTCACATCATATAGCTGAAAACACGCAGTATGCGGTGCTCTCTGATTGGCTGCTTTCATGATGCAAACTCCATTGTGCTTCCCATTATGCTGTCTCACATCTTGACGGCTCATCTCTTTCGCCATGGATTGACATCCTGGTGTTTGTTTACCCATACCCATACTGGAGAGCATCTTTATTATTTCTAGGTTTGAGCAATTATGAATAAAAACCACTATAAACACAAGTGCATACAAGTGGGTATAAGTATTCAGTTTCCGTGAGTGAGTAGCCGGGAGCATGAATGTTGTGTAGTATGGAAAGAATATGATGGGCTTTGGAAAAACTGTTACAATTAGGATGCCTGCTGCAATGAATAAGGGCTTTGTTGCTCCCACACCCGGCATCATGGTGTGGCATTCCACTGGCTTTACTATGCGTTTCCCTAATGACATTTGATGTGGGGTACCAACAACTCTGCTCATCATACACATGGGCTGAAAAGTTCATGAGGTTAGCTGTGTGGAGTAGACAGGACGGAGGGGTGAGCTCAGGTGAGCTGTGACGGTGGCTGTGCTTAGTGGTAGAGTGGAGATAAGCCACAAGAAGACTGCAGTCTCAGAGATGAGTGTGACAAGATTTGGGGACAGAGTATTTCATGCAAGCCATTTGAGAATGAATGAATGCATGCCGATACCAAACTCCCAACCCTAGCTCTGGATTTCAGTGCTGCAGTACTGATACAAGGGGACTTAGTCATCTGTTTTTTTTTGGTGTGTGTGTGTGTGTGTGTTTGTTTGCGTTTGTGTATGCAGGTGTAAGTGTGTTAAGCTTGGGAAACTTAGGAGAGAACTGAGTAAAGACTGTTGGCATAAACACCCTATTGCTAGCAAGATGACCCTGGGAAGGAGAAGTAGGAAATTGTGTACTGAGATGTTTTAACAGTTACAAGCTTGGGTGAAATGAGCTTATACCTAGACAGGATTGCAAGAGGAACCAGTGCTGACTGCTGAGCTCATTAACATTTAAGAATGAGAAACAAGGTTGAGATTGGACCAATGAGGGAGACCTGTGCTCAAGAGGTTAGCATCTGTTAGGGTCTGGCAAGCCCTCAGCTCAGAGGACCCTCAAAGACAGTAACTTATGCCACACTTGAAATGTCTCAAGGACCCTCTTGTAGGTGACAGTTGTGTAGCTTGGTCTGCTTGTGAGGCCCCTAGCAATGGGATCAGGATCTGTCCCTAGCACGGTGAGCTGGCTTTTTGGAACCCATTCCTGTGGTGGGATGCTTTGTCCAACTTGATGCAAGGGAGAGGGGCTTGGTCCTGCCTCAACTTGATATGCCTTACCCTTTTTGAAGATTGGATGGGGGGAAGTGGGTAGGAAAGAAGTGGGAGGGGGGACGGAAAGAGAAGAGGAAGGGGAAAAAAAGAAAAAAAAAAAGACGAAATGTCACAGGGAACTATTTTCCAGGAGTTATAAACATATTCTTGGAAGTCTGAGAACAAATTTAAATAAGTTCTAGAAACTGCCTCAGACAATTTACGCCAATGTGTACAACTATAGAAGCACAGGCAGTTCCTAAAATCGCTGGGTAATTTCACAGTGTGCAAAAGTGAATATATAGCCAGGGAAGATGGGGCCCTGCTCAGAGCACCCTGGCCACACCAGGAAATGTAAGATTGCTTTCTTTTCCCTGTAGGACCTGGTTACCGATTGGCTAGTTTAGGTCTCATGTGACTTTAGCAGATGTGTCAAGAAAACTGCCTCATCCTAGGGAACCTAAGATGTTTCTAAAACCAGTTCTAGGAAAGAAAGGTGCAGTTCTGTTTGTGGCAGTTTGCTTAAGCCCAAATGCTGCCCTCTCCAGGAATAAATGGGAACAGCAGGGCAGGAACTGCTTAACAGTGAGGGGGTCCGCTAAGCAAGTAGATGATACTAACACGTTTAAAGACCTACTTACTAGTCTCTCTCTGTGTCTCTCTCTGTCTCTCTGTCTCTGTCTCTGTCTCTCTCTCTCTCTCTCTCTCTCTCTCTCTCTCTCCCCTCTTTCTTGCAGTTTTGAGCATACAATTCATGCCTTCCAGGAGAGCTCCTACCACTGCATGATGCCCCAAGCCCCTCACTTTTCCATCCCTCTGCTCCTGTGGTGTTTACAGAACACTTTCAGCACATCCACCGAAAACGCAACAGCTCAGGAAGACTGCTCCTGCTGAGACTGCTCCTGTTGCCCATCTCTTGCCCCTCACCCGCTAATAAGTGGGATGATTATTTTCACTTTTGCTTACAGATTAAAACAAACAAACAAGCAAACCTCAAAGGAGTTGATAGAAGCAATTTTTCATTTTACTGTCTTCCAAATACATAATCTGATAATCCTTTTATCTCAGAATCCTGTGCTAAATATTTTCTATGGGGTCAGACATTGTCTTAAGAGCAGAAACTATGAAGTAAGAAGTCAGCTGGATGACTTCAGCTCACAGTCTACTGATAAATTCTCAGAGTTGTCAGACACAACTTCCTGCAATGTGCAGGTTAGATTTAGCTAAACATCATTTGTTGTTTATTTGATTCAAAGTTAACTGAACTTTTTTTTATTATTTGTTTATAAAGTTTGATAACTTCATAAATCTCTGAGAAGACTAGACTTTTAATGAAGTGCCAGGCTACTTGAGCCCTGTAGTATTTTTTTACATTATAAAAGGTGACTCCAAGTGCTTAATTCTATCTACCTACAAAATGCGAAACACAAGCTGGCATTTGTAAACCACAACACAAGCAGGAAACAAAGGAGACCTTAGTCAATGAGAGTTTCCTTCTTAATTCATCACATGTAAAATGCTTTTCCTTTACACAAGGAGCTAGTGCATGCCTCGTCTCATGGGCCCTTGAACAGAGTGAGTGATACTGATTCCGGAGTCCTGATGATGGAGAGACCAGGTGGCTTGTGAGGAAACAATAAACCTAAGCTCTGAGCCTGTTTTTGAATTTCCAGCTCTAAGGCCTCTTTTCTCAAAGGACAGATGCTGGAGCCAATAAGAGCTGCTAACATAGGATCCTAAAACTGGACTCCTATTCCTTCAGTTCTGGATGAAGCCCCAGGATCAGAGAATAATAGTGCATGGCTCAAGTGTTCCTCAGACCCTAAAACCACACTGTAAAGAAAGGGGAGACACTTCTGTGTTGAGCTTCAGTTCCTTCTCCTCCATGAGTGTTCCCCTCTCAATGAAGAGGAAGGTACAACACATGGTCACTTGGGGCACTTGGTGTGTGCCCACCAAAGTTTTAAGTTCATCAGTGCTATTGAGATGAGTCTCCCAAGGAGAAGCTCACAAGTAGAATTCATTTCTAAGATGGCCTTCTGGGTTAGCAGAGGACAAACAGCAACACTGGAAGGAAGCAAATGGCTCTCCTGATGACCAGGGTCTGTGTGAGGGACCCACGAGGGACCTGGCCTGGAGGTCTTCAGAGGGATCTTACTCATGATGATGACTGCCACGAGAGGCAACATGGCCACGTGGAGGGTGGGCTAGAGTTTGGGATGCTTTCCCACTCTGTGCTGTGGGAAGAGGCAATTGCCAGGAACTCTCTGAAGCACCTTGTAGCCACTAATTCTGTCACCACAGTCCTGAGAAGCAACCACTAGGGTTATATTTTATCTACATTATAGCCAAGGAAACCCAGCTGTGTACACAGGAACAGTCCCTAAATTCACAATGTTGGAGCTGGAGAAGTGTAGTCCAGAGACTGGTTCATTAGATCCTTACTTTATTTCATTTCCATACAACTCTAGATTTGCTGTGGGATGGTCTGTCTGTACGTTGTGAATATGTGTTGCTCTCATTGGTTGATAAATAAAGCTGCTTTGGCCTATGGCAAGGCAAGATAGAGCCAGGTGGGAAATCCAAGCAGAGAAACAGGAGAAGAAAGGTGGAGCCTGGAAGACACCAGCCAACCACTGAGAAGCAAGACATGTAGAAAATAAGATAATGCCATGTGGCAATACACAGATTAGCAGAAAAGGGCTAATTTAAATATAGCCTGAGTCATCAGCCAAAAAATTAAATAACATTAAGCCTCTGAGTGATTATTCATGAACTGGCAGGCAGGGGAGAAATGTCTGGTTACAAAGATTGACTTTTCCTTTTCTTGATTTTGCCAGACTTAGTGCTATGGAAGGAGACATGCTAACGTTTTTCCCCAGTTATGGAAGCATACAGTCAGATTCCCTGTCTCCTACCCCCACAGGCTCTAGAGACCATTTCACAGATAACATAAATGAAGACAGAGACATGTAAAGTCACACTGCGGAAATACTGGTCTTATGTGCAGTCTTGGACGGTATCCTAGTGTCTGGAGGCAGGTATGTGGTGAAAAATGAAGCGACAAGAGATAAAAGAAAATTTAACTTTAACTTACATAAGAAAAATATGTATAAAGAGCCTGTAATCCCATGTAGCTTATATGGACACATACGCAAATGTATGAATAAATGAAATGTAATCTCTGAGGGGGTTCTTACTAAGACTACTGAAAAAGAAATCAAAGTGACATCCATCTCCATCTCCTAAACTAAGAGATCGAAAGGCTAAAAGTCGCCTCCTAAAGGACTTGCCACCAGTAGATTACACCACTTAGCACATTCTGAATGACTGGTTTAATAACAGGAGCATTGTTTCAAACGCTTCCCGAGAAGATGAGGGCATGAGGCCAGCTGGGTTGGTGCTTTGGCGTCAAAAGAGATTAAGCTGCTAGTCAGGCTGCTGCAAAGAAAGGCAGGTGACTGGAGGGAGTGAATTTTCTTCTTGTCTGCACCGAAAGCTTTCTTCTGGATCACAGATAGGCTGTCCAAGGAGAACCTCCTGCCCTGGTCTACTGTAGAGTTTGTAAAGCCATTCCTCCCAGGTATGCACTCACCCATCAGCTTGAGGTACAGTTCTGTATTTCCATAGCACACAGTTCTAGTTTAACCAATAAGAGCTACCCCGGGACTTTGGGTTAAATCCTTGCGAATGGTACTCTTTAATGTTCAGGGTTGCTTATATCAGTAGAATACACGTGTAGTTTTGTCAGAATTATATTTGTCCCAGAAGACGGAGGGACAGAGTCCTTATTGTATGGACACGTGTGTCAATCTTTACCAGAGTCAACAGGTCTCCCTGCACTCGTTAGTTTCATGAAGCGATAAATTCTGTGTTTTGTGTGTGTGTGTGTGTGTGTGTGTGTGTGTGTGTGTGTGCAGTGTGGAGGTACTTGAGTTAGGGATTTGTCACTTGTAAATAAAGACAATACTATCATTTCAATGGCCCCACAGAAAGGCAGGCGAGTGATGGTGACATTTGACCTAATCAGCTGTTGCCGGCACTTAGAAAGCAATTAGAAAAAAATGGCTCATTAGCCATATCAAAAAGCTAAGCTGCTTATACAGAATGTGGCTTGATAGGAGAAAATGAGAGAGCCGCACATCACCATCTCGTCTCATTAATGTCACAAGGCTTCTTGTTTTTTCCCTGAGGTCATTTTCTCATTCCCTTTTACACACACACACACACACACACACACACACACACACACACACACACAAGAAATAAGAGTCACTGAGATGTCTCCATCTCTTCTGCATTCATGTTAAGAAGGCATTTATTTATTTGCTTGAGATCAGTGGGGGCTCTATGGCTTCATGTGGCTTCATCATGACATTTATTTTTTTTACTAAGGGGAACACAGGGCCATAGAACATCCAATCAATCAAATGACACATTTATCTGTTTTATTGGCATCAGAAAAACTTTGAAATATGCTTTCATTTTGAAGCTGTCATAATCCATATAAAAATTATTCCGGGAACATGACTGCCTTCTTGATAACAGGCTCTATCATTGATTAGAGATGTAGCAGAGGACAGGTGTCATCCCAACGTATTCTATAGATGACAACTGCCTACTATTAAGAAAAAGACTACCAGCAAGCCCCCTACCGCAGGAAACTTGGTTTTCTGATATTCTGGATCAAGGGGACGACAGGCTTATTGATGCACAGATCCCTAGAAAATGCTTCTCTCTAATGGTGACCATGAACATCATGGTGATGTGAGTTATCATCTCATTGTATAAACTGACAACACGACTGCCCCACGGTGAGAGAGAGAGAGAGAGAGAGAGAGAGAGAGAGAGAGAGAGAGAGAGAGAGAGAGAGAGAGAGAGAGAGAGAGAGAAAGCAGTCAGAGGCATCCGTAAGGGTCCAGAGCAGAGAGAAAAAGTAGACTGAGCATAGCCAGGGGCCAGGGCTAACTGTGCAAGGGGAGAGGCTAGAGAACACAGAGGACAGAGAACAGGGAGAACATAGTGAGAACAGCAGAACCAGAAGCCGAGAACAGTGAGCCTAGTCAGGTACAGGAAAGGTGAGGAGCTGGAGGTAGGGGAGGGCCAGGAGGCTGGTTGGGCACCTTGAAATGCTTACCAAGTATTGGGAGAAGGGACTGAGGGAGTCTGGAGGCCAATGTGGCCCTTGATGCTGATAGGTGCCACAGGTATATGTTAACTGGAGAGCCATATGTCCTTTTGGCCAGAGGTAAGAGAAACGACTCCTTTTTGTAGATGGGAGTTGGCTTCACCGATTTTGAGGAATGCTGGCTTCTAGCTAACCTCCAGAAATCCTCTTATAGTCCGGGTAGAGCTCCAGTCTGCATATCTAGACCATCTTTTGAAGTTTAGTGAATTGGCGTTTTCTTTGGACCTGACACTTAAACCTTCCCTCAAAGCCAACTCTTTAAAAAAAAATCTCCTCAAAATGCATCCCCTTTTTTGACCATGACAACTTACATCTCACAACAAATCATCAAGTCCCTAGTTTTGAAAGACAGGCACATGAGACGAGGAACGGTTCAAGTTCTTCTCCAAGGGTCTCTACTTAAGGATTCTCTTGAGGGAACTCTTCTAGCTCCGTGTGTGTGTGTGTGTGTGTGTGTGTGTGTGTGTGTGTGTGTGTGTATGTTGTGTGTGAGAGAGTTTTATGTGTGTGTGTATGGCTGTGAAATGTTCATCAGATTGGTATATTTTGAGCTCACTGAGAAAGTGCCATGGAAGCAGGGTTGCCCCAAACCCAATCCATTTGAGCCTAGACTATCTGTCTCCAAGTTTTCTCAAAGACTCTTATCTAGCATGGACTGTCCCCTCTAACTTTGTGACAGTAAGGGAAGAGAAGAGCAGAGCAGCTGGAGAGTGAGCCATTCCAACAGAGGTTACTACTGCTTGCCCCAAGATATAAAAGCACCGTAGAGGGAAACAGAAACAGGAAGTTCAGCCACGGGAAGCTCACTATGGAGAGAAAACTCAACTGGGACCTCTAGCAGACTGCTGCAACTTTTCCACTTGGTGTCTGCTTGATGCTCTGAGCCCAATTTGATGACATCACCTCTATTGGCTGCTATTTGTTCTTTTACTTAGAGTGCCCAAGGGGGCACTCTGCTCTACCCAGGACTGTCTTAAAGGGGCTTTCCTCTTTCACTTCTGCCAGCTATTTTGAGCACCTGATTTGATTACGCTTTCTTATACCACTCTTTCTCCCCCTCCTTCCTTCTATCTCCCTCCTTCCCTCCCCTCTTCTCCTCTCTCTTATTATGTTTTTCCTTCAGTTTGATAATACTTAGTAAACTCATTCTTTCAGAACCAAAAGTATGGCTATTGTATTGTATTCTCTGTACTACACAGAACAGTGGTGTGGTGTACATGCATACAGAGTGCATATGTGCACACCAAGGTGCACATAAAGGAAGACGTCAGATATGTGCTCTATCATTTCCTGCATCGGTCCTTTGAGATGAGGCTTCTTAGCGAACCTGGAGTGAGTATGGCAAAAAGCAAACTCTGTCTTCACCCTCTATAACACGGGGGCTTACACGATCATAAATGATGCATTCCCTTGCTTTCTGTTGCTGAAATAAAACATTAACCACAACCAACTTGGGAGCAAAGAGTTTGTTTGAGCCCAGGTCACAGTCTGACACTGAGAGAAGTTAGGACAAGAACTCAATGTAGGGATCCAGAGACAGGGACTGAAGCACTTTGGGACATGGCTTAACAGTTTGCCCTCCTACACACCACGGACCACTTGCTCAGGAGCGACACCACTCTACTGAAGTCTGTTCTCCCCATTGATCATTAATCAAGCAAATGCCCCACAGACTTGCCCACATCGAGCTTATGGAGCTATTTTCTCAACTGAGTTTTCCTCTTCCCAGATGGCCACAGCCTTTACATAAAGCTGACAAAACAAACAAATGAATAACTGATCAGAA
Source organism: Arvicola amphibius (assembly GCF_903992535.2). Classification (NCBI taxonomy): domain Eukaryota; kingdom Metazoa; phylum Chordata; class Mammalia; order Rodentia; family Cricetidae; genus Arvicola; species Arvicola amphibius. The sequence goes on along the minus strand of NC_052059.1, from coordinate 62,968,650 downwards.
CACATAACCACTTCGAGCTTTTTGCTTGAGTGCTGCTAATTTAAACACAGGTCCTCATACTTAAACACCAAGCCATCCTCCTAACCCCTACATGTTTCGGATGGCTCTATTTGCCCTCAATATCGCGAGTTCCTGGTATTCCTCCAAGCATGGCAGCTCAACTTCTGTAAATCCAACTGAGCAAACGAGGACACAGTAAAGACTCTACCCGTATGCATCTAGATCCAGCGCCGAAAGAAACTACATGCAAAATGCCTCCAGATCTTGGGGTGGGGAGATGTTAGACAGTTCCAAGTCAAGAAAACATAAAGATGCACAGGGCTTGAATCAGCTCTAGACTCAAGCATTTTCTGCCTCTTGAAATCCGAGTCAGAGTAACTCTTTTGCTTATTCCAGGATTAGTCCTTGGCACCCAACAGTTTCCAGTAACAACTTTGTACATACGCCAAATTCCATTTCAAAGACATTTGCTCTTCACTCAATAAGGCATTATCCTTATTTTATGAAGAGGAAAATTGAGATTCAGAGATGTTAAGTACAATAAATACAATGTTCTATAGCCGGTATAAAAATTACATAACCCCGATACATCTCCATAAATTTGGATTTTGCACATTATGTTTATTAGAAGGATGTCTAGAAAAAAAAAGTTTTCTTCAGTTTTTCAAAAAGCCATCTGGGACAGGAAAGGAATCAACCAAAGTGTTATAAATAATGTTAAGATAAAAATAGAACTGATGCAGAACTGATTGAAGACAGATAGCTGAGATAACAGGAAATTGATGATGCACAGTCAGTAGGAGGTTGGCTCACTTGTGAATTAATTGGTGCACAGGACTTGGTTAGGGTACCAATCTTCACTGGTCTTTTCATCTACTCATTTTTCATACTAGAAGGCATTATCATCACACCTGAAAATCAATAGTGTGTTACTGGAAAACTGATTTTATATAAACAAATACAGCAAGCACAAAGGGGAAACAAAGATGATCAGTCACAAGAGGTGAGACCTTTCCTAGTCAATAGTAGACGCATTGGCTGCGTGTTAACGGCTTTCTCAGAAGAAAGGGGGTCATGCACATACTGATTTCCAAAGAGAGAGGACTGGTCAGCCAGGAAACTGGGCGTGCCCTCTGCAGACCTTCTCCTCGCTGTTTCTCAGACCCAATCATATCCTCTCGTCACGGGCACTGCAACAGAGCACCAGCTGCAGCCTCCCTTTCCCTCTGCCCACAGTTCACCCACTTCTGACCTCCCTCCCTGAGTCCTGGGTGTATGCCAGGATCTAACACCATCAGGCGTTCCCTGTGAACACACCAGCTGAGCAGGCTCATAAAACAGGCAACACACACCCATCACACTCTCTAAAAATCCAGAGAAGAAACAGCAACCAAGGAACAAAACCCACCCAATGACAAAACCAGAAATCATCACCTAGACCTATAATCATCCCAAACCCAGATACCTAGACTCAAGTGTAAGAAGACAATAATAGCCAGGGCAATATGTCTCCACTAGAGCCCAGCTATCCTACTGCAGCAGGGCCCAGAACATTCCAATATAGCTGAAGCACGAGAAAAAGACCTATGATAAAGATTATGGAGATCCTCAAAGAAAGCCAGGAAAACACAAATTCTCGGTGGAAATGAGTTAAAGAAAGTCAAGAATAAACCAACAGTTGGAGGAAATCAATAAAACTGTTCAAGACCTGAAAATGAAAACAGAAGCAATAAAGAAAACACAAACAGGGAATTCTGGAAAAGAGAAATTTAGGGATGCAAACTGGAACTACAGAGGCAAGCTTCACCAGCAGAATACAAAGGAAGGAAGAAAGACTCTCAGGCACTGAAGATAGGATAGAAGAAATAGAAACATCAGTCAAAGAAAATGTTGAATCTAAAAAATTCCTGACATAACACATCCAAAAAAACTGGAACACTACGAGAATACCAAATCTATAAATAATAGGAATAGAGGAAGGAGAATAATCCCAACTTAAACAAAGGGACAGAAAATATTTTCAATAAAATCATAGAAGAAAATTTATCTAACCTAAAGAAAGAGATATCTATCAAGGTACAAGAAGCTTATAGAACATCAAATAGACTGTATCAGAAAGAAAACTCCCCCCCTTGTTACATAATAATCAAAACACTAAACATACAGAACAAGGAAAGGATATTAAAAGCTGTAAGGGATCTGTTCTGCTGCCTGAGACCATGGTAATGTCTGTGATCAGTGCTGGCACCAGGTTATGTCTGTGAAATTATACTGATGTCCATGATATATGCTGCTGCTGACAACCATGTAGAAGTTCATGATTCCTCTGCTGCCGCTGGCTGCTATGAGCAAGGAAGCTTCTACTGCAGTTGTATTGATAACTGCAGACTCATATTGAGAATAAGAGACATTGTAGGTATCTGTGAACCATCTCCAAAAGTAACAGTTCAAACAGAAAGCTACTGAAGGTAGTTCTTAAAAATCATGGTAAAGATGTTAAAGTGAAAATTTTAACAGTTGATGGATTATGGTGGAAGTGTGGAATGAGGTAGGACTTCATATTCTAGGAGATGGTCACTGGGAGTTTGTCCAGGCTCCAATGAATATACAGGCAGCACAAATTGGACTTGGTAGGTTTGGGGGTGGGGTGGGGGTAGGGTTCCAGGGCAGACCTGGGAAGAATGGGAAGCATTTGTGATCAGGAAGCTTTGTATGAAATTCCCAAATAATTAGTAAAAATATTATGTTGGGAAAAAACACTACAAGGGTAAAGACTAGGCATCATAAAAGGCAGACCTATTAGAATTACATCTGGTTTCTCAAGAGAGATTATAAAAGCCAGAGGATATGGACAGATGTGCTGAAGACTCTGAGACCACAGATGCAAGCCCAGACTACTATATTCAACAAGAATTTCAATCACCATAGATGGAGAAAATAAAATATTCCAGTATAAAGTCAATTTTAAACAATATCTATCTAGAAATCCAGTCCTATCAAAAGTGTTAGGAGGAAAATTCCAACCTAAGGAGGTTAACTACACCCATGAAAACTCAGGAAACAAATAATTTCACACCAGCACAACCAAAAGGAGGGAAACACGCACACATATTGTCACCACCACCACCACCATCACCATCACCAACAATAGCAAAATAATAGGGATTTGCAATCACCGGCCATTGATGTCTTTCAGTATCAATGGTCCTAATTTTCCAATAAGACACAGACTAACAGGATGGATGCAAAGCCGGGATCTATCCTTCTGTTGCATCCAAGAAACATATCTCAACATCAAGGAGAGACATTATCTCAGGGTTAATGGTTGGGAAAAGATATATCAAAAAATAAACTGAAGAAGCAAGATTATGTAGTCGTTTTAATAATTAACAAAATAGACTTAAAACTAAAACTAAGCAAAAAGGATGGGGAAGGACACTACATACTCATCAAAGAAAAAAATCCACAAAGATGATATTTTATTTTTTAACATTTATTTCCCAAATACAAAGGCTCCCAAGTTTGTATAAAAAACACTAATGCAGCTTAAATCATTTATTGACCCTTATACACTGGTAGTGGGAGACTTCAATACCCCACTATCATCAAAGAAGAGATTATTCAGACAAAAACTAAAACAGAAATGCTGGGGCTAACACACATAATAAACCAAAAAGATATTTATAGAACATTTCATCCAAACACACACACACACACACACACACACACACACACACACACACACAACTTTCTCAGTACCATATGAAACATTTTTCAAAATTGACCACATACTTGGACACGAAGCAAGTCTCAGCAGATACAAGAAAATAGATACAGCACTGTGCATCCCATCAGACCACCACAGACTATAGCTAGATATCGTCAACAACAGAAACAACAGGAAGCTTAACTCATGGAAATTAAACTTCTCTCTATTTAATGAAAAATGGCCCAAGACAGAAATAAAGAACTTAAAGACTTCACGGAATTCAATGAAAATGAATACACAGCATGCTCAGATTTATGGGATGCAGTGAAAGCTGTGCGAACAGGAGAGTTTACAGCACCAAGTGTCTACATAAACAAATCAGAGCGATCTCATACTAGCAATTTAACAGCACACCTGAAAGGTCTAGAACAGAAAGAAGAAAGCACATGCAAGAGGTGATGTGGAGCTTAATTACCTAGTTTCATCTTATTAGTTGGTCCCATAGTTGTCCATTAATAAATAAAATAGGAGTAGAGACACTTTCTAGGGTGAAATGAGAAGATGATTTCGACCTTGTTTAGACACCATTGCCATGTCTCTCCTTGCTTCACTTCCACCGTTGGTCACACAGGCACTGCAAACTGATTGTTGGGGGCACTTTGGGAGCTGATTTCACACAAATTGTTTTAAGACATTTCATTTTTTTCTGCAAGATTCAGGGTGCTTAGACTATTAAGAGCACCCTAATAATGGTGATCACTATACTTCATAAGATGCAGATCTTCCCCCTCATGCTCTAATACCTCCCAAATCAACTTTTGTCTTAGAACTTATGATCTCACATCTGCTGTTAGCCATGGGGCTGTTGTAGGGTTAGTGACAATGTCTTTGAGTGTGTGTACTTTGTGGTAATCCCTAGCGGCATTACCAGACAATTTTAATCCTTTGATGTCTCCTTGAGTCTGTCCATCATTTAAGGACCATCAGAGTATGCAAAGGGCTGTCTGAAATTTCTCATTACCCTAACGAGGATTCTCTGATTGGCTGGATTTTAGTCGCTGCTCCTGAGCTTCTTCCTGAGTTCATCTGCACTTCTTGGTAAAATTCAGTTTTAACAAGAAACCTCCCGACTCTTTAGTAGGTACCAGTCACTCTCTATAGCTGATCATCCCAGAAACCTAATGGAGCTCTTCCTGCTCCACCATCCCCACCTGGCACCTGACCGCTATGGCCTGTATTCAGCTCGATTCCTTTCAGCTCACTTTAGAAGAAATGCTCAGAGACTGACTCTTAGAGATTTTCCATCCCCAGCTCCTCCCCCATCCCTTGGATATCAATCCTTAATTATCCATTCTGTGTTCAAAATTAAGCCCACCTCTACACAGAGGTGTCCATTCCCTTATTGTAACAGTGCTGGATAAAATCTGACTGAAATCCACTGTCCAGGTGTGATTTTAATTTGGTAACACCTTCTGTTGAGGTATAACAAAATATAATGTGCTATGGGTGCCAACAGTCTTGCAAAAAGTTCTAAAGACAATCATGGAACATTGTTTGAAAAATGCGTGTACCCTCATCACTCATGACAGCACAGAAAAAGTTACAGCAAGGAAAACTCAGACATCCACAAGTGAATTGGTGAATGACTTCAATGACTTAAGCATTCCACTTTTCATGTTTGTAAGGCAGATAGATGTTAACTTCTATGTCTAAATTAGCCTCCATGATCTCTTTTAACCAACCTCAAATAAAAATCCAAACACAACATGAAAACAGCATGTCCTGTGATTTATTGCTATTGTTTTTTGTTTACATAAAATGCTGATGCAGTTTTCTGAAGATAGCACCTAGCTATGTAGCTCATGCTAGCTTCGAACTCGCTATGCAGTCAAGGATGTCACCAAACTTCTGATCCTCCTGCTTCAACCCTGAAGCTGTGGGAACACGGGCGAATACCCCTATACTCAGTAAGTCTGACTAAAGTCTTAGATTTGATAGCGTATGGTGAGTTACGACTTGGAAGTTACATGTAGTAAATCGGTAGTGCTCCCTTAAAGGACAAACCTGAGGAGCATTCTGAGATGGTGTCTAGACTCCATGCAGAGTAAGTCAAATACGTCAGCACAAGCACCAGGAGAAGCCATCTCGGCTGCTTTCCTACTGCTTCAGCTCCTCCCTAGAACAATGTTCTTTGTCCTCTTAATCTCCAGTTAAGAATAGAAACATAGTTTATTACCTTTTCTTTTAAAAAGATGAAGAAACTTGGCTTTAAAAAAACAAGTACAAAGCATTTTTGTTTTTCTTCTCCTGAAAATCAAAACCTGTGCCCTGGTGGCCTCCTCAGCACTCGGCACCTTCGGCCTCAGCTGCACGTCCTGGCATGGTATGTATGGGATGGACTTCTACCAGCTAAGACTCAAATTTAACCTGGTTAATTTTTGTTGGCTAAATCTATGAACTTTAGACTTCACTTATACTGTACTGGTCACTAATTTTTTTGTCTGTTCTTCAAATGCCAAGCGTCCCACCTCCTCCTCTATCCTTCAGGTCACAGCTTCAGGACCACACTTCAGATCCCACCTCCTCCTCCATACTTCAGGTCACACCTTCAGGATCACACTTCAGATTCCACCTCCTCCTCCATCCTTCAGGTCACAGCTTCAGGACCACACTTTAGATCCCACCTCCTCTTCCATCCTTCAGGTCACAGCTTCAGGATCACACTTCAGATCACACCTCATCCTCCACCTTTCATGTCACAGCTTCAGGACCACACTTCAGATCACACCTCATCCTCCACCCTTCATGTCACAGCTTCAGGACCACACTTCAGAACACACCTCCTCCTCCATACTTCAGGTCACACCTTCAGGATCACACTTCAGATTCCACCTCCTCCTCCATCCTTCAGGTCACACCTTCGGGATCACACTTCAGATCACACCTCCTCCTCCATCCTTCGGGTCACAGCTTCAGGTCCACACTTCAGATGCCTTCTTGACTGCTGAACATAAACCACCAACTCTATGGATGTTTCTCGTACCTCTTCCTTTCCCTGCATGTACCACAGCTGCACTGTCCCCCTTAATTGGCTTTGCTCATGAGATGGCGCCTTCTGTGTTTCTTCTCGGTGCTATAACAATGGCTGAAATTTGGTGATCTGAAATAACTTAAACATGTTTTGTGCAGTGCTGCTCATCAGAGGTCTCTGACAAGTGGCAGCTGTCGCCTTCCATAGGCTCCAAGAAGTATTTACTTGCTTTCTCAGAATTTAAAAGCTGTCTGTGTTCTTTGGTTCATGACCACATGCCATCCCTGCTTTTATTTACATATCCTTTTCTCTGACTTCTTTCTCCTGCTTAGAAGGAATCTTGTGGTTAGATCAGGCTCCTGGCCATTCCCCATATTCCAGGATAATCATGATCCTTCATTTGTTCACATCTAGATAGTCCCATTTTTCATAAGCTCACAGGTTCATAGATTAGCACATGGCCATTATTGAGGGGTGATTATCCTGCCTATAATTGTAGCACACCACACCCATCTGCGCTCTATGTGCTACCATACAGTTTGTGAACTGGGCAAGGGGCCGGAGATTGAAACACACAAAGATACACAGACAGAGACACAGGTCATCCTTGATACCAGAATCCTTGAAACAGGAATGCCCCCTTAATGCCCCCTTTAGTGTGTCCAGGGGCAGCTTATATAGGGATCCTTAACTGATAGCCATGCTCTAGCCACTCCCCTGCCATCAGGAACTCCTGAGGGTCTTCTGCTCAGAGCAGCTGCAAGCATTACAAGCTGTTTACCAGAAATTCAGGATCTGGGGGATTCATAGCTCCCAACAATAATGACATTTTGTTGATACTTCAGGTGCTGCAATAGAACAGACACTAGATTAATTATCTCTTCTGTTGCTTTATTTAAAAGCAAACAACAAACCCTTACATGATTTACTAAAAGGAACCAATGAGTGTGGACAGATTATTTAGAGCATCTATGCTTCAAAAGCATTTCTTATGTAGATGGGCAAGGAACACGATGTGTGCCCAGAGGCAGGGCTATGACGATCAGAGATGCCTTTGGTGTGCCGAAGCCTATCTCTGTCTCTCTCAGAGGTGCAGGATGCTTTTGTCCTTTCCTTTTGTTTCTATAGTTTGATCCCTCAGCCTCCTGGATGCCATGGCCTCCTGAAACTTCCTCTTGTCTCTCCAATAGACCTTTCTAGTTTGCTTTCTGGCTACACTCTTCCAAGTACCAGGGCTATGGTTCAGGACACTTCAAATGTCCCAAAAGGACCTGTTTCTCCTCTCATCCCCAAATATGCTTCTTCTCTCAGGCATCTGCATCTCAACAAAGGACAGCATCACCAGCCAGTTGACATTCTTTTCCTAGACCTCCTGCATCCCACTCAGCATGTTCTGCTATTTCTGTCAAAACCATACTCCAATCCATCTACCTCCCACCACCTCTGCCCCGCACCCAATCCATACCTCAGTCACCACTAGCTGTCACCTTCACCTCTGCCCCTCACCCAATTCAAAAAGGCCAAATCATTTAATAAGACAAAATCCCCAGAGTTTAACAAATATATAAGCCTTGTTCTATTTTACTTTGGAAAAGATCTGCTTGGTGTCCTGACCACCGAGCCCTTGAGAAATGGTGTATCCTGAGAGTGACTTGCGATGCTGGTCAGGTTGAGCTGTCCCTGCTGCCACACAGTCCAGGCTATGTGACAGCAGTAGTATGTCTGATACTGCCCCCTTCCTACGTGCTGGTGACAGTCAATGTAGCAACAGCTACCAATACTGTTACATCCTCAGTTTGCTTGAGAGTAACCCCATCTCACAGGCAGCAAGAAGATCCCACAATGGTCCTTGATTATGAAGAACCCAGCATCCCTCCTCAGAATCCAAGGGAAGGACTCAGGCTAGGTACCAGGTATAGATGGCATATTCTGTACCTATTTTTCAACTCTGCAGCTATGACTTGGGAATGTGTTTCTGCGTGAATGTGTAGGCCAAGACACTGCCTCCAGTTCTCTAGTTCTTAGATCCCAGGTCCAAGAGGGCCAGCAGTAAGTAAAACACAAGGGAGAGAAAGTTTTTTTTTTTTTTTTGGTTTTTCGAGACAGGGTTTCCCTGTAGTTTCTAGAGCCTGTCCTGGAACTAGCTCTTGTAGACCAGGCTGGCCTCGAACTCAGAGATCCGCCTGCCTCTGCCTCCCGAGTGCTGGGTGCTGGGATTAAAGGCGTGCGCCACCACCGCCCGACTAAGGGAGAAAAATTTATTCTCATCAGTCAGTGGGTGACTCATGGGTGGAGATGGCACTGGAGTGCTCAACATGACTTTATTACAGCAATGCTTCAAGGGTGGGAAAGTTGCAATGGGTGAACATGCTTCTTCAGTTCAAGAGAAGAGTAAGCCAGGCTGTCAAACTGGACTGTGTCAGAATCCTTAGACACCTGGAGGACCTTGGAAAGAGTCAAGAGGAGCAAACAGGGAGTCATTTGCTCTAACTTCTGAGCCCTAACATAAATCTTCAGTTGGATGCTAACATAATATCCCATTCATGTAACATCAAATAATATATTATATATGAAAAAGACTGATTTTTAATAGCATATGCAGGCTTTAATATTTTAGGGACTCACTGAACCAGAAGCAACAGATAATAATAAGACCTATGAACAGGCTTGTCAGCATTCTGAGCTTTTGTGCAGGTCTTCAGCCATATTTAAGGTGAGTACCTCCTTGTGGTTCCATGATAACCCTCATTCCTTTCTACTAGGAATGCAATGCCAGTAGTTTGGAAGCACTTTTCTTCCTCCATCTAGATTGGCTTCTCTCAGCAGGAGGCAAGTTTCTCTAGCCATGTTTGTAGATGACTTTGGTTGTTGTAGTGCATGGGATGGGTGTTTCCATATGCACCCAGGGGTACCGCTAAATAGCCCATGATACAAGGGCCAGTAATTCCCCCAATTATCCTGTGCACAAAGCCAATAGTGTCGAGACGGAGAAGCCCTGACTTACAATGTTCATGATTTCTCCTCTGTTCCAGCTCTAATTATGAGTGCAAGAAAAGTCTTGTGCTATTGAGCCAGCTGGTGGGCAGTTCATCTTGTGAATGATTTTAATCTGGGATGGTTTAAGCAGCTACCCCATTTCTTTTATATTTAGAGCTGGGGCATGCTATGGAAGACTCTGCTGTCCTCTGCTCCTCTAACCATTTTCCATCCCATTGACTAATTCCCCTTTACAGTGCAGTCAGTCCTATCAGACTCTTGGAGGGCTCTACCCTTGCTATATTAAAAAACCTCAGGTACATATTCCTGAGGAAGTTCAGTCTCACCAAAGTTGCAAGGCCATTTACAAGGGTTGCTTTAAAAGGCTTTTGATGGTTACTATTAAATAAATGATATGTTCAGTGGACTGGAGCATCAGAGAAGAAAGAAATGTAGAATTCTTGCCATGAAGGGCTCACAGTAACCTGCTGGGCCCCATAAAGCAAGGCTTGTGAGGCTACTTCAGTGTGATGAGAACTAGTCACACTGGGGGAAGAACTCACAACGGGGCACCATTTCAGAGAGCAGGCGGAGCCCCTATGCCAAAGAACCAACGTCCTGCAACCACTGGGGACATCACTTGCTTTGCTTCTGAAGGAGGTACGTCATGTCACCACCTGCTGTGTGCTCTGTGACCAACCTTGTCAGACCTGTTCATATCTAGCCCTTTGGTTTACCTCCCATCATCCCAAGTTTTGGTTTCTTTAAATTGCTGGGAACATAAAATTGTTTAGTTTCCTACTCAAGAGTGGCCCAGGTTCTTGAACACTCTTATACTGACAAATGACAAGGAGCACCTGCTATCTGCCGCCATTTGTCAAGAGAGCTCTGCAGAGATGGGCGAATGTCTCGAGCTGGAGGCACATTTGGCTAGTGATAGAAATGTTGTTGAACCCACTCTGTGGGCTTTTGTAGCTCTACAGAAGCTTTTCACAGAGCACAACTCAGCTTATATGACTCTCCTCCCACTCTGCTCCATTCATCTCAACTTGTTAGAAACGTTAAAACCCATGCTTCCAAATACACTGTGTGCAAAGGTTCTGGGAACTGGGACTTCACCACATGAATTCTTGGAAGACACAACTCAGTGTATCACAGGAAGGTAGTGAAACAGGGAAGGATTTAGAGCCTCCAGCATCCTCCTATTTAAAGACACAGGATGCCCAAATGTCTCCAAATCATAGGACACTTTAGTTAGGCCATTCTTCTTCATTCTGTTTTCTATGGTGTTGCCTAGTTTTAAAGCCATAGCTGGTGTGATTCTTCAGAGCTTCCCTCTGGCTGTTCTAGAAGTATCTGTCTCTACTACCAAGAGTCACCCTGTCAATCAGTGTGCTCTTTCAGATGCATCTGAAAATTGTGCCAACAATGAATTACCTCCCTCTTTATTTCCTTTTCTTTAAAAATCAGAAGAAAATGGCAAGCGAGTTATAAGTAATCCCTTTCCAGAATTGTGTGCCACTATTCAACAAGTAGTTTGGTGCCCTATTTGGGGAAGAGCAGACCACTGTGCCAAGAGCCATGGAGGGGAACAAGACAGACAGCGCACATGCTGTAACTGTCAGGTGGGTTGCTGAAAAATCCAGTGCTCCAGCAAAACCAGTCCCAGTGCGTGAGAACCAGCTCCAAGGTTTTTGTCACTGAAGGAGGGTGTATTTAGGATGGGACAAGGGCAGCCTTATCAGGGGTCTACTGACAGAGTGTGGTCTTGGGGGCAGCAAGGCAATAGATCTGTAACCAATTTTCAACATAGATAATACCCCAAAGCATAAACCCAAATAACAATTTCTCCCTCCTTGCTTCCCTCCCCCCTCCCCCCATCTCTCTCTCCCTCTCCCTCTTTCTGGATTTCTCCTCTGCTCGATCTCTCCCACACATACTGACTTCCAAGTCTGCCCTTTGCCTTCTATCTTTCTGCAGAAGTGAGAAGAAAGAAGGAAGAGGTGAGCAGCTCCCACTTGTGATGGCCACCTGTTTGTAGAAGACAACTCTCCAGCACAGATTTTTTTTTCTGATATGGCCATATAAGTTGTGAATCAGAATTAAGAGCCATCTCATACGTTTGGTCTCTTCATAAGGAAGGGACCCACATTCCATATGAAGCTGACACATTTCTGGAAAGACAGTCATAGTAACACACACACACACACACACACACACACACACACACACACACACACACACACACACACACACACACACACACACACACACACAGAGCCTTCCTCATATCCTGGATCGGCACTGGCCCTGGTTCTTGTCCTCAATGATCCAGCAGTAACATCACACATGAGATGCTGTGGCTATGGAAGACCATGTTATGATTTGGGATTGGATGGCTTTTCTCCCTATAGGCTGAAGATTCTACGCAGGAACCAGGCCACCACTGTGATTTATTTAACACAACAATACAAACAGATTTAAACATTCTAAAATACTCAAAGAAAGAAATCTAAGGTTAGGTGGGTACCATAAAGGTAATTTGTCTGCTTCCCACTAATTGACTGTAGTAAAGAGGTCGCTTATTCATCCCGTCCATTCAGAAACAAAAAGCACACAGAAACTGTATTAATTAAATCACTGCTTGAACCCTTAGCTGTAGCTTTTTATTGGCTAACTTTTACATATTAATTTAACCCCATTTCTATTAATCTGTGTATTGTCACTTGGCAATGGCTTACCAGTAAAGTTGTGGTGTCTATCTCTGGCAGGGCTACATGGCTTCTCTCTGACTCCGCCCTTCTTTCTCCCAGCATTCAATCCAGTCCTCTCCACCTAGCTCTGCTCTGCCCCACCCTGCTCTGCTATAGGCTCAAAGCAGTTCTTTTTTTTAAAAAATATTTATTTATTTATTATGTATACAATATTCTCTCTGCCTGAAGACCAGAACAGGGCACCAGACCTGATTACAGATGGTTGTGAGCCACCATGTGGTTGCTGGGAATTGAACTCAGAACCTTTGGAAGAGCAGGCAATGCTATTAACCACTGAGCCATTTCTCCAGCCCTCAAAGCAGTTCTTTATTCATATAGAAGGCAATCCCACATCAATTGACTAGATTTAGCCTTGTGCTATGAGTACAGAAAGTTACTGTACCACTTTGAGGAAGTTCCTTAGCCTTTCTGAGTCTCGAGTATTATTGCTATTCATAAAGAGTTAGTTCTGTGAATTAAATAAGAATAGTCATAAAACGTAACTACATGATATGATTAGGATTATGAAGACTCAGGCAAGCTTTCCCTTTTGGAGATACCATTCTTCTCCCAAATAAAGATCACAGTTGCCACTTACTGTCACCCAATAAGAGTGTAAAACCCATCAAGGGCTCTGGGATGGGTCTTGGATAAAAGCCTCTCTGTGAAGTGAAAAATACACTGTCTTTAGAGAAGCTGTTTGCCACGGTTTACCATGAAATATTTGTTTTCCTGATGCTGCATTAATAAGACCAGTGCTGAGTGTGTACACTTCCAAATGTCCCAATTCATTATTTTAAGTGCCTCTTTATCAAGCGAAAACATCTGTGTTGAGCCAACTCTGATTCAGTGCTTGTCACTGTGACAGGAGCATTTGTCAGGTCTACGGTAAGTCTCTTTCTAGGTCTGCATATGTTTAAGATGCTCGACAATTAACTAGAGAACAAAGCTGTTTTGGTAGCGCAAAGGAGACAGCAGACAGGACAGCAGAAGCTTCTCTTGGGTTCTCAGAGGCCTCCTGCTATGCTCACTCTTCAGTTTTAAATGCAAGGATTCAACCCTGATTCTCAACCTGAACAATTCCTACAGAGAGATCTAGCTTTAAACCAGAGATGGATCTGGCTGCCAGGTTGCTTAGAAGAAATGCTAAATGTGTGGAAGCCTGACCCAGTGAGTTATGCTTCAAAAAACAGATATCACTCCTGACAACATCTGTGTGGAAGCCTGGCCCAGTGAGCCATGGTTCATAAAAACACAAATATCACCTCTGACAACACCTGCCCCCCCATACAAACAAACAAAACAAAATAAAACAACAGCGAACAAACAAACAGGCCTAGAACAGCTTCTAGAATGGCAACTAGCAAGCCCATATATGTTTATGAATGAATGGCTAAGCCCATTGCTCCCCCTGCTCCGATATTTGGACACAGGGAGGGGGCAGAGGTACAGAGAAATAGATAGAGCTGTCAAATAACTAAAGGTCAATGAGATCCCTTTCCTGGAAAAGAAGCCAGAGAAGGCTGGAGCCAGTCCTGGGAGCCATTATTCGGAGACTCCACCTTGCCTCCTGGTGTGCACACCGGGTGACTCCGTCTGTATCTGTATGACTAATAGCATCTGTACAAAGGATAGTGTGTCACTTTCAGGATTAAGTTATAAATGACCTGTGTTTGCTGTTGTTACTTTTTACTAGAATACTTGTTCTGAGGAACCAGCTGCCATATTATGAGTAGTCCTGGGGGTGTAGTCAGGAGGCTGCTTGTTGGTTTCTGGCTGCCCAGACCCAAAATAATCACACAAAACTGTGTTAATTACAACACTGCATGACCTATTAGCTCAGGTTTCTTATTAACTAACTCTTACATCTTAAATTAACCCATTTCTATTATTTTGTATTTTACCATGAGGCTTGAGGTTTACCGGTAAGGTTCCCGGGTGTCTGTCTCCTTAGGTGGTTACATGGCATCTTCCTGACTCCACCTTCCTTTTCCCTCTATCTGCCTGGAATTCCTGCCTTACTCTATTCTGTGCTTCCATAGGCCCAAAGTTGCTTCTTTATTAACCATTAGTAATAAAACATATTCACAGCATACAGAGGAAAATCCCATATCATGGGGGAGAGGCCAGTGTGGCAAAAGACCAGACCTCCTTCAGCACACAATTTAGTCAATCCTCCCAAACACTGACTCCAACTCCTTATTGATTTTTAGACCCCTAATGACAGAATAAGGTATTGTTAGGCTCCTGACTCTGGAACTCTGTGCAATCTTAAATCCTTGTCGGTGTAGGCTGTAAGTCTGTGGGTAACTTGGATGTAGTGGCAGAGATCTAGTACATCTGCTGTGGCCATACTTGCCCATTGGAACTGTTTTATTTCTGCTGCAATATAGACAGGCTCAGACAAACATTGTTCCACCAAGAAATAAATTGGGTAGATCATCCTATCGAGACCACTTGATAACTTCTCGTTCTCTAGTTGCCCCTTCAGACTCTTCAAAAGCCTTCAGTTTGTAGAATGCAATGATTCTTCCATGGTTGGTGCCCAAATTCTTGCTACTTAAAGTATCTTCAAAAGAATCAAGGGTTTCTGGGGTGCACAGCAAATCATAAAGCTCACAGGCTAAGGGGACGCACTGAGTGGGAACTGGATGGAGACTTTCTCCTCACCGGCATTTTACTATTGCCTGTGATGCATCTGTCCTGTGTACACCACATGCCTGATGGACCACGAAAGCTCTATAGCTCACCCTTCCTAATGCTGTGACCCTTTAATGTAGTTCCTCATGTTGTGGTGACCACTAGCAATAAAATTATTTTGTTATGACATCATAGCTGTAATTTTGCTACTGTTATGAATTGCAGTGTAAATATCTGACATGCAACCCCAAAGGGGTCATAACCCACAGGTGGAGAACCATGACTCTAGAATCTCCAGGACATATTGTATCAGTGTATTTCCCCAAGTCAACCTGGAGAAGTCAGATATATGACTCAACATTACTGACGTTTACCTTTTTATGGACTTTTAAACATGTCAACAAAACAAAGTTAAACCAGTAGGTAACTATAGTAACAACAAAGCAGTAGGAACCAATCCTAATCAAACTGCTGTTAGAAAAAGGTCTTCTGAAAGACTTGCCTTGGCAACTGAAGAACGGTGAGGGACACAGACCTGCTGGTGATGGGACCACAGAATCAGCCCCTTTCTGAAAATTTTAGTAAATGCTTGACTCTCCAGCAAGGTTTGTGAGAAGAATTTGCTGGGTCCAACCCTCCAAGCTTTGACTCACCATATAAAGGATGAAACTGTGTAATCTGAATTCTAAAAAGTTCCAAGAGGGTGGAGATGTAGCCAGATGTAAACCTTTGCCTCGCATGCAGAAGGCTCTGGGTTTGATCCCCAGGGTTGTGAAATACAACCAATGTTAAAAAAAATAAAGCCCCAGGTAAAATCACTACAAATGGGCAACCATTCCCTGAGGCTTGAATGTAGGATTGCAAATTCAAGGCAACAAAGAGGACAGGGTCACATTATGGAGCTGTTGTCTGTAAAGTGCATCCATGGTTCCAAAACCATTCAAAAGAAAAGCTCTCTCTCTCTCTCTCTCTCTCTCTCTCTCTCTCTCTCTCTCTCTCTCTCTCTCTCATTCCCTCCCTCCCTCCCTCTCTTCTCTTTCTCGTTCTGTTATTCTTTCTTTCTGTTTTTTTTTTCCTAGACAGGGTTTCTCTGTAGCTTTGGGGCCTGTACTAGAACTCACTGTATAGACCAGGCTGGCCTCAAACTCAGAGATCCACATGTCTCTGCCTCCTGAGTGCTGGAATTAAAAGCATGCCACCACCTCCTGGCAAAAAAGTTAATTTTAAACATTGTGCTGGATATGAGAAGTCTGACACCTGTCCCAGATTTGGGCTACCGCAGTTCACTCCAGAAGGGCAACACACTCTAAAAGAACCGAAGAATTTCATGCCATGCTAGATTTCTATAACTCATGTTCGACATTTTCTCTCCCTAATAATCGTTTCATAGAGGCTACAGAAAATTAATAATTATGGAATTTTACTTTCTAGTGTCCGATGGAAGCAAACTGATGTTGTGCTCTGGACAAAGAGGATAGGGTATCTTCAAAGAGCTGGTCAGCTATGCAGGATGGTCCCCATTGTTCTTCCAAACTCGCTTTCCATCCTGTTCTGCCTTATGTGTTCCACAGATGACTTCTGGGGACTCTGTGGTCCTGGTTCCATTGCCTTCTAGTTTCTGGTTGGGATTGGCCAATGTGAGGCATGATGGGAGAGAGCAATAGGAGAGGGGGACCTGAGCCCTGGTTGATAGTGTCTGTGCTCCTCTGAGTCAACAACTCATGTTTACTAGAGTAACTTTCCCCTAAAAGCCACCACTGGGCTGGTCACTTCCTGTCTAAGGGTGGTGATAGCTCCTTGTTTTCCCATTCCTAGACGTTCTTCCTTAACCCTCAGGAGCCACTCCCATCACCCTGGAGATTCAGTCCTGTCTTTTAAGTGTCATAAGTTCCTTCCCTAGACCCCATTCAATCCACAGCTTTACTGCTCAGCAGGTAGACTCTGCTGTATCAGTATTGGAGTTACGCAGTCTACTCAGCAGCCACAGGAGAAGAATGGGCAATTTGTCTTTCACTAAAACCAAACACTGTGTTGTTTTAATTGCAGAATTAACATTTTTATCTGACTGCTGGTCAGTGATTCAGTTCTAGAACCAGAGTTTAGGTTGTTCAGAGGGAAGCCAGACAATCACAACATTGACTCCATCTAGAAGAATCCTCCTGGGAGGCTTACAGACTTATTCTTGCTATCACAGGATGCAGCAGCTCTGTACGCGGTGATAGAAGCTGCTGAGTAGGTGACTTGTGGTGACATGGCAGGGAACATGAGTCAGGGTGAACTTACACATGCCTGTCACCTCTACCTGAGCAATTTTGCTCAGGAGGCTCAGGTGGTCAGTGAAACACCTGGGACAAGTGTCAATCCCAGCTTCATGGGGTTCTAGTGACAGAAACTACCGTGGGTAAATACAAATGGAACTTGAAGGTCTCCACAAACAGGTCTGCTGATGACATCATGAAAGACCCTCAGTAGAAATGACAATTCAGTGCCATGTCTATGAAAAGAAGGTAAGGAACACCCTGGTCACCATGAAAAGCCACGATTGAGAGACTGAAAATTGGCACAAGCTATACACATGGTTCATTTGATCCAAAGGGTATTTTTAAAAATTGGTTATCAACACTTAGAATGTGGGAGATTTTATATAAAAATGTAGATGTTCATTTTTATTAAAAACAAAATTCTCATAGCAATACAACCCTGTACACATGACAGCACATTTGATTAGATGATGGAAATATTCATGGTATAAACTAAGGGACTAAGGCATGAGGAGGATTTAGTGTTGCCACAACCTAGAGACATGTTAGTCATGGATCCAGTGATGGCCACTGGGGACACACGGAGAACGCACATTTAGATTGACATTCAACTATCTTAACTGTGACTTCAAAGTTCCTAAGGAACGGCTCCGTTTAAGGGCATTACTTTTTCTTTCACCATGACAAACAGCCATTTAGCATGTGGAGTGCGGTAGGATGCTAAGAATCCCAGTTCTGAACCATGGGCTACTTCAAGTATAGGATGAATCTATGTTTTTCCTTCTCAGTGAAAGTAAATGTAACAGTGACCTTGAAGTGTCCCTTTGGAAATTAGGCCATTCTGACCTCAAGGCCAGTCCCATGAGATCAAGGCCTACATACATGAGATATGGGCTTGAGCACAGCACAACCAAACAGGGAGATATAAGAAATGATATTGATTTGCTGTATTTCCCAAAAGGTTGGCCAGCAGGGTCCATGTGCTCCCTGTTTCAACAATTTTGATTCCACATCCTAGCGAGGCAGAAACACCCTGAGGATCTTCTCTCAGCTCTCTTTCTTTCCCATTTCCTTTACGGTTTACACATGTAAACCACCCCCATACTTCGCTACCACCACCACTTCTGCTGGGAAAAACAAGTTTATAGAGGGAGAGACATGCTCTTAAATGCAAAACAATTTATCCTTAACTCAGGTCTTGAGTTCTTAATTCCCAGCGTCCCATCCACATGCACCATAACTTCGCATTTTAAATAACAATAACAACAGCTAACAATCACCGAGCAAGGCACACAGTTGTGGACAGATAGATATATTATATAACCCTTTATTTAAGATATCTTCATTTAATCCTCTTGACTGCCTTTGAGGTAAGTACAGTCTTTATCTGAATCTTAGAATTGAGAGAATTAAATAACTGAGTGCTGGGTTGTAAAACAGGATCCTGACGAGATTATAGGTGAGCTTGCTCAGTCATCCCGCAAAGGGATGGCTGATAGTCTGTAGGCCTTGTGCAAACAATTTCAGGAAGGAGAGACTGCAGGAGGGACACTCAGCAGACCCTACAGCTGCAACAATGTCTTCATTCCCAAGCCCTTACCTGCCCCTATAGGGGGTTGAGGCCAGCTTTCCTCCTGGCAGGTGCCTCCACTTCCTGTGGGAGAGAGGCTGCCCCTTGCTGTGTACACTAATAAAGACAATCCCATCTGTTGAAGGTCAGATCCAGTCTCTTTCTGCGTTCTGTCTCTATGTTTCCTCAGAAATCTAACATTGAGGCTCAAGGACTTCAGCCTCTGCCCAGCAAACCTCAGGCCTCGAGTCATGCAGCCACAATGAAATGCACGCAGGAAAGACCCAGCCAACATCTGAATGCACACACACTTCTCAACAGCTGAAAGAACACTGCCTGACTGGCACTTCTATTTCAGCTCTGGGAATGTCTGAGATGAGGGTCCAATTAACCTATATTCCAACTCCCAATCTACAGACACCGTGAGATTGTATGTGTACCTGAGCATAAACCATCAGGTTTGTTGTCACACAGTAATGGATCACAAAGACAGAAACGATGAAACCAGGATTATGCCCTCCACCCCAAAAAGAAATCTTTGATTTGTTTTTCAACGGATAGAAGACTGCTTGGGAAGGAAAAGAAAGGCAGGCCTCCCATCAAAGCAGCGAAGCGTGTCATTTCTTTCTAGACTGTAAGTGTCCAGGGAACCCACATGTACCTGACTTTCAGTTCATTGAAGGCAGGATTTCTAGAGGCTGCAAAAACATTGGTCACTGTATTTGTTTATAGGGAGACAGCCTACAAGCAAGGAGCCTCAGTGTGGAAAGTTCTAGAAAGGCCAAATATGTGGAAAGGTCTGAAGCAAAAACTGGAGCCATGAAGCCTGCAGTGGGAGGAAGTATGGGGTGGGCAGCAAGTAAGACAAATTTTTGATTAAGATTCTTCAGGATAAGGAAGAATAACCTAGGCCAATGAAGAAGAGCAGAGCAGGTTGTGCAAAACCCGCAATCACCCATAATAGCACTACACACAGAGGCTCCTATGCTCTTCAGGGTTTGTGGGAATGGTGTACATACAGGGAACGGGAGAGAAGAGAAGGGAAAAGGTATTACTGCTGAACCATGTGGGTACAGCCTTAAGTGCTGTTAGATGGGCTGTCAAATTGAGTGCTGTCTCCAGCCACCTTGCTCTTACACTGGGGGAAGGGAACAGACTAGTACTGCTTTTCTTTAATGAGGAACACGAGCACCTAGGACCACCTCGTACCGTCCTCTCTGATAGAATGTGAATGGTCCATCTAGCAAAAACACCTGATGCTATTAGTCCTTGGAAGAATGCAAATGAAAGCCACAAGCGATACTATTGCATACTTATGGAAACAGCTAAAACAGAGCAGGTGGATTGCATCAATCTCTGACAAAGCTATTGATCTGCTGGGCCTCTCATGCACATTTGAAGGATTGAGAAATAACACAATCTCTTTGGGGAAGGGCTTGGCTTTTTAGCAAAAATTAAATACATGCCTACTTTGTAACCTAACAATTCTCCTTCACCCATGATAAGCCCCATCCCCCAAGTGAAAACATATTTACATAAAGGATTTCACAAGGATTACGGAAATTTAATCCATAGTAGCCCAAACAAAAAGCAAGCAGGCCGGGCGGTGGTGGTGCACGCCTTTAATCCCAGCACTCGGGAGGCAGAGGCAGGTGGATCTCTGTGAGTTCGAGACCAGCCTGGTCTACAAGAGCTAGTTCCAGGACAGGCTCCAAAGCCACAGAGAAACCCTGTCTCGAAAAAAAAAAAAAAAAAAAAGCAAGCAACAGACAGGCAAAAAACAAAAACAAAAACAAAACAAAACAAAACAAAATAAAAAACAGAAAGAAAGGAAAACAAAACTGGACAGAGCCCAGGCATCCATCCCCAGTGGAACAGAGAAAAAAAAAACTATGCTACAGTAGGGTATTTCCCCATGATGAAAACAGAACAAGTGTGTGCTAAGAGCCACAAAGGATCTAGTCTTTTAGCTTACCTGAAAGCCAACCGCAGAGCCCACCACATTTTAATGCATACTGATAGAGGACACAGGATTCCTATTGCACAGTGCTACCATGGTGGCCAGAGGAAACAATTTTTGAGGTTGCCATTTCAGTGAAGAAGGTCCTAACTAAGCAAACTGCATCTTTGGAGTCAGTGCTAAGCACACCTGCCCTTTGCTCCCCCAGGAGACCACATCTGCGTATTACAAAGCCCCTCACCGTGCATATAGCCTTGAAAAAAAATGTTTCCATCAAGAGCTATATTTGTACCTTAGCTAGCAAGATGTGAAGAAATTCTAGATGACAAATCACTTATGCACAAGATTCTAGACCAGTGTTTTCTGTGTAGTTGTCAGAGAGGCACTTGTGGCAGGGAACTCTGTGAGAGAACTTTGGTTTGTATAGCTGTGCAGAGTTGTCAAAACTCAGTGGAAGTAGCCGGGCGGTGGTGGCGCACGCCTTTAATCCCAGAACTCGGGAGGCAGAGGCAGACGGATCTCTGTGAGTTCGAGGCCAGCCTGGTCTACAAGAGCTAGTTCCAGCACAGGCTCTAAAAAAGCTGCAGAGAAACCCTGTCTTGAAAAACCAAAAAAAAAAAAAAAAAAAAAAAAGGAAAAAAAAACTCAGTGGAAGTGCACTTAACAGTTGCTCATTTCATCTTTAGTAAATTGACGACACAAAGTTGTGAAGGCCAACATTAGGGTCTAGTTAATTATATAACTGAGAGAGGTTTCCACAGTGCTGGAGTAAGCTTTCCATGGGATGCTCGCCTCTTACTAATAGACGCACACATGGCCCTTGGTGCAGCAGAGTTTGCAGTGTGAGAAGTTTCAGATTACAACAATGTCGGTTTAGAGTGGAAGTGTGCTGTAATTTCTGTAGGAAAGTATCAAAAGTAAGCCAGGAGAATGGATAGACAAAGGGATGAGTAGACGCATGCCTGTGCTCACAGCAAGTACAATAAGATGTTCGCAGTGGACATCTGGTGATGGATTTACAAGGATTCCATGTAAAATTCAGCCTGAAAATAGTCATAATTAGCTCGGCAGTGGTAGTGTACATGTTTAATCCCAGCACTTGGGAGGCAGAGGCAGGCGGAACTCTGTGAGTTCGAAGTCAGCCTGGTCTACAGGGTGAGTGCCAGGACAGGCTCCAAAGCTATACAGAGAAACCATGTCTCAAAAAAAAAAAAAAAAGGAAGAAAGAAAGAAAAAGGAAGAAAGAAAAGAAAAGAAAACAATCAAAATTAAGATGCTGAAAAATAAAAGAAAATCTGTAAGAATAATAAGACATCGATGAACATTAAGAGATGAGAAGCCATAATAGGGGGAAATAGAATTATAGGATTATATCATAATCTAAAAACATCATTGGCACACAAGCAAAATTAAAAGACATTGTGGAAAATATTCACATCTATTCAGTAGTTGAGTTAAGAAAAAGAGTTCTTATAAAAATACAGAAAACTATTAATTCCAATTAATGCAAGGATTATCATGCTTGTAATATTAGCATTTAGGGAGCTGAGTCATAAGGATTGCCTGGGCTACCTGCTGAGGTTTAGGCCAGCCAAGGCTCTGTTTCCAACCAAGTACCATTATAGGTAAGGATTGTAAATAAGCACATAATTAAAAAGGAGCACAATATCAACACAATAACAAAATAAAGGGCATCATCAACAATCCAAGATGTACTAGGAACTGGCAACAGCAATTTCATATGAGCGCGTCTCACAACAGAGCTGGTGTGAACTGAGGCTGGCTGAGTAGCCTGGATGCCTGAGCCACAATCCAGCGCCTCCAGAGCCTCCAGGTTACAGATGAGTGGCGCAGGCTCTTAACCTCACCATGTCTCAATGTCCTCATCTCTAACCCGGAAGATCAATAGCGTTTGTTAATTGTGTGCTAAGAGGGCTTCTCTACCCACCCCACCCTGTAAGTACGTTCAGGTGCAGGTCAGAAGGCAGCACTACCTGGGTCCCAACTGAACATTCGCAGTGGAATGATGTCTACGGAAAAACAAAAACAAAAAAACAGGAGCTCTTTAGATAAGTATATCTTCTTATGTAAGGAATCCTTGATTTCTCTATGAAAATCTGTTTTGAAATATCGTCTGAAGGCTCCAAACGTCAAACTGTGATACATTTTCCCCTAGAAATACGACCCGGAGTTAAGACGCTTGCAAATCGTGCTTTCAACTCCAGGTTCCTCTTTTGCACCAGGGACATCTCCTATCACTTCTCTGCCACCACTAAATATGTCAGTGCAGAATTAGACCCAGAGCCCCCTCCCCGTGTTCCCATTTGCAGACTAGCCTTGGAGTCACAGAAAATCAAACAGGAAGCAAGATGCATGAGATCAGAGCAGGAAAAGCCAGCGGTCACAGGTGTGCTGGCAGAGGGCGATGTCCTCGCTCAGCTGCACCTCTCACGGCTCATACTGGTGGAGGTCTGCATGTCTTTCTGGAGGCCTTGCTCTAAGGTCCCTGCATCAGTAAGAGAAGCCCCCATTCATATTTTTCTGGAACTTCTCCCCTTCATTTTCTTCTGTTCTCTTGCGGGAACCCCGAGAAAGGCAGTGCCAGTCTTCCATACCAATTTTGAAGGAGGTAGGGGACGGGGTAGCTTGCAGCGGCTCTCCAGTATCCCACAGTTCAGTGGGCCAGAGGCTTTCCTCTAGGACCTCTCTAGCTCAGAAGCACCAGCAGTCTCTAAGGTTATAACCCCCATCCCTGCTGTCAAAACTGGCTCCCCATGGCTCTTCCCTTGGCAAATCGTCTTCGAGTTTAAACAACAAAGACCAATCTTCCAGTCTAGAGGGTGCCTTCACCGCTAAGGGTCATGCTCCGGTTGTCTGAGGAAGAGAAGCGTCCCTTGTCTTATCCACAAAGTGCCTGTAAGCAGATACTGTATGTAGCTCTTTATCAGCCAGCCCTAGTTCTGGCTGACTGGTGGGCTAAGCGGCCCTTCTTGTTTTCAGTTTTACACCTAACCTGGAAATCTGAATCCTGAGACATGCCCCATTTATATTACTGCATGACTTGACTATTCTATAAACCTGGATATAAGACTATAAATGGATTTGCATATACACTTTATGTGAGAAGAATCCACTTCTCATTGTTCTGCAGGAGAGATGGGCTAACTACATTTTATTGAAAATAAGGGTAAGCAATCTCATTAACTCTAAGCACTTCAGGCCTCCCAACCTTCGGTGGCAGGGACTGATGTGTCTGTGCCAGCCTACAGATTAAAAAGTAATGTAGGAAATGAAGCATGGTCAGGTATGGCCTCACAGAAAGAGCAGAGTTGTCCCTGGGCCTGACCACGTGGCAAGAGTGGACTTACAGAGAAGGTTTCTTGGCTAGAAATGGGCAGTTATAGTGAATCTTTTTTGACAATGATGTGTAATTTCCTGAGTGAAAATCTTCTTCAATACTTGATGGAGGACTCTCATTGGTTAATAAAGAAACTGCCTTGGCTTTTTGATAGGGCAGGATTTAGATAGGTGTAATAGACAGAACAGAATGCTGGGAAGAAGGGAAGTTAGTCAGATGCTATGCCTCTCCTCTCTGAGACAGTCACCATGAAGCCAGCCACCAGGTCAGACATGATGAATCCTTCCCGGTAAGCCACCACCTTGTGGTGGCTAAATATGGGTTAAAGCAAGATGTAAGAATTAGCTAATAAGAGGCTGAAACTAATGGGTCAGGCAGTGTTTCAATGAATATAATTTGTGTGTTTTTATTTCAGGTGTAAAGCTAGCTGTGTGGGATCCAGGTGGGATGAAAAGCAGGCCTGCTCATTTCATCACTACAAATACTAATTTTTTAAAATTTTTCCATTCAAAAATTTACACTTCCTCCCCTCCTGCCATTCCACTCCCTCCTTAAGAGAGGGCAGGGTACCCTGCCTGTGGCCCTAGGCCCTCCCCCTCCATCCAGACCTAGGAAGGTGTGCATCCAAATAGACTAGGGTCCCAAAAAAGCCAGTATATGCAGTAGAAACGGGTCCCCAGTGCCATTATCAATGGCTTCTCAGTATGCCCCCATTGGCATCCATATTCAGAGAGTCTGGTTTGATCACATGCTAGCCAGTCCAGATGGATTTGGTGGGCTCCCATTAGATCAGGCACACTGTCTCAGTGGGTGAACCAACCCCTCACGGTCCAGACTTTCTTGCTCATTTTCTCCTTCCTTCTGCTCTTCAACTAAACCTTGGGAGCTCAGTCCATTGCTCTGATGAGGGTCTCTGTCTCTATCTCCATCCATTGCCAGATAATGATTCTATGTTGATATTTGAGATAATCATCAGTGTGATAATGGGGCAAGGCCAGTTCAGGCACCTTCTCCTCTGCTGCCCAAGGATGTAGCTGGGGAAATCCCCGTGGACACCTGGGATCCCCACTAGAGCCAAGTCTCTTGCCAACACTAAAATGGCTCCCTTAATATAGATATCTTCTTCCCTGCTCCTGTATCTGCCCTTCCTCCATCTCCACCTTCCCACTCCCTGAAGCTCTCCCCAGTCTTTCTCTTCTCCCTTCTCTCTCCCCCTCTCCCCTTCCCGGAACCCCACCACAACCCCTACCCCCACCTCCATGCTCCCAACTTTTGCCTGGCGATCTTGTTTGCTTCCTATTTCCAGGAGGATGCATATATGTTTTTTTTTTGGGGGGGGGTTCACCTTGTTATTTGGCTTCTCTAGGCTTGTGAACTATAGGCTTAATGTCCTTTGTTTATGGCTAGAGTCCACTAATGAGTGAGTACATGCCATATTCATCTTTTTGGGTCTGGGTTATGTCACTCAGGATAGCATTTTCTATTTCCACCCATTTGCATGCAAAATTCAAGATGTCATTGTTTTTTACCGCTGAGTAGTACTTTAATGTGTATATATCCCACATTTTCTTTATCCATTATTCCATTGAGGGGCATCTAGGTTGTTTCCAGGTTCTGGCTATTACAAATAATGCTGCTGTGAACATAGTTGAACAAATGCTTTTGTAGTATGATTGGGCATCTCTTGGGTATATTCCCAAGAGTGGTATTGCTGCATCCTGGGGTAGGTTGATTCCCAATTTCCTGAGAAACCGCCACATTGATTTCCAAAGTGGTTGCACAAGTTTGCATTCCCACCAGCAATGGATGAGTGTTTCCCTTACTCCACATCCTCTCCAGCATAGGTTATTATTGGTGTTTTTGATTTTAGCCATTCTGACAGGTGTAAGATGGTATCTCAAGGTTGTTTTGATTTGCATTTCCCTGATTGCTAAGGAAGTTGAACATGACCTTAAGTGTCTTTTGGCCATTTGAATTTCTTCTGTTGAGAATTCTCTGTTCAGTTCAGTACCCCATTTTTTAATTGAGTTAATTAGAATTTTAATTTCTAGTTTCTTGAAGTTCTTTATATATTTTGGAGATCAGACCTTTGTCTGATGCAGGGTTGGTGAAGATCTTCTCCCATTCAGTAGGATGCCTTTTTGTCTTAATGACAGTGTCCTTTGCTTTACAGAAGCTTCTCAGTTTCAGGAGGTCCCATTTATTTATTGTTGTTTTTATTGTCTGTGCTACTGGGGTTATACATAGCAAGTGGTCTCCTGTGCCCATGTGTTGCAGTCTACTTCCCATTTACTCTTCTATCAGGTTCAGTGTGGTCAGATTTATATTGAGGTCTTTAATCCATTTGGACTTGAGTTTTGTACATGGTGATAGATATGGATCTATTTTCATTCTTCTACAGGTTGATATCCAGTTATGTCAACACCATTTGTTGAAGATATTTTCTTTCTTCCACTGTGTACTTTTAGCTCCTTTGTCAAAAATCAGGTGTTCATTGGATGTGGGTTAATATCTGGGTCTTTGATTCAATTCCATTGGTCAATGTCTCTGTTTTTATGCCAATACCAAACTGTTTTCATTACTGTAGCTCTGTAATAAAGTTTGAAGTCAGGGATGGTAGTGGCTCTGGAAGTTCCTTTATTGTATAGGATTGTTTTGGATATCCTAGGTTTTTTGTTTTTCCATATAAAGTTGATTATTGTTCTCTCAAGGTCTGTGAAGCATTTTGTTGGGATTTTGATGGGGATTGCATTGGATTTATAGACTGCCTTTGATAGAACTGCCATTTTTGCTATGTTGATCCTACACATCCAAAAGCATGGGAGGTCCTTCCATTTTCTGGTGTGCTCTTCAATTTCTTTCTTCAAAGCCTTAAAGTTCTTCTCAAATAGAGCGTTCACTTCCTTGGTTAGTGTTACCCCACGATACTTTATGCTATTTGTGGCTATTGTGAAAGGTAAAGTTTCTTTGATTTCCCTCTCTGCTTCTCTATTCTTTGTGTATAAGAGGGCAACTGATTTTTTGATTTGATCTTGTATCTTCCCACATCACTGAAGGTATTTATCAGCTGTAGGAGTTCTTGGGGTCAGTAGTTTTGGGGGTCACTGATATACACTATCATATCATCTGCAAATAACGAAAGTTTGATTTCTTCCTTTCCGATTCGAATGCCCTTGATCTCCTTATGTTGTCTTATTGCTATTGCTAGAACTTTAAGCACTATGTTGAAGAGATATGGTGAGAGTGGACAGCCTTGTCTTGTTCCTGATTTTAGTGGGATGGCTTTGAGTTTCTCTCCATTTAATTTGATACTAGCTGTTGGCTTGCTGTATATTGCTTTTATTATGTTTAGATATGATCCTTGTATCCCTAACCTCACCAAGACCTTTATTATAAAGGGGTGTTGAATTTTGTCAAATGCTTTTAAGTTTTTCAGCAGTTTTTTCAGAATGTGTGTCCAGAGCATTGTAGTTCTTTGTGGTCATAACAAAGTTTGCCGATAACATTACACTTTCCTTAACTCCTCATTCTCTTTAATTCAAGATCATCATTACAAATTGCATTTGGTGTTCATGACCTTTGACAAGAATAGGCACTTTTTATAAAAAATATAAAATTATTTATTTTGCATGCTGGTCACAGTTTCCCATCCTTCCTCTCCTCCCAGTTGCCCCCTTGTTCCCACCCCACAATCCACTCCTCCTTTGTTTCTGTTTAGGAAAGGACAGGTCTCCCATGAGTATCGAGAAAACATGGCGTATCAAGTTGCAATAAGACTAAATACCTCCTCATGTGTTAAGGCTGGGCAAAGTGACCCAGTATGAGGAGCAGGGTCCCAAAGCCTAGGAACAGGCACTTTTGATCCATACACTAACCTTCAAATTTATCCACTTTTAAAAATCATTTGCTTGTTAGAAACTTGTCTTCAGAAATGTTTTCCTTACAACCAGGCAACCCTCCTCACTGCTGTATTCTGGCCAATAAATGTTTTACAATCTGATGCTCACTGAACCTAGAGATCAGAAGAGTTAATAAGCTCACACGAGAGTTCCTGAGCAGATCGCCAACACATAAAATGTGTAACCCTCAGTGCACTTCATGCTTAGGTTTGCTGCCCAATGTTTATGTTTCCTGGTTCTTGGCTGTGTTTGAGATGGGCAAGTTTACCAGAAACCTGAGTTCCAAGTAAGGAACCAACTTATTTAACTTTTAGAATGAAACTTGGTGCAGAGAGGAGGCGTTTTTTCTTACAGCACTGGGTTATTTCTTTTTTAAGACACACGGAGAGTTGGAGACCTAAGGAAATGTCTTACTGTTACTAAAGAGGCAGTTATTCGCCTGCCCCATATCTTGAAATTAATTCCTAAAGCTATTTATGCAACATGAGCTATCCCTAGACCTATACTTAAAAGGATGCTATTTCCAGGCATAAGCCATTCAGGGCAGTATCTTGGGGTTTTCAGGGGAAAAAAAATCAAATTAGTTCAGCTGGTTCAATAACCAAGAGCCATTAGAAATCCTCAGCTCTCTTGGTAACAGCTCCCTCTTCTGTGAACTCTCCTGCCTTGGAACAATGATGTTTAGCGTGAGAGCCCCCTTTCTGATTGCTTTCGGCATGGGCTGCAGGCAGGTGAGCATGTAGTGGGGAGTACATCGGGAATCAAAGTTTCCTCTGTCATGTACCAGGGGTATTCAAATATTCTGGCTGAGGCATGGGGCTGTAGATCAAGTTTAAGACTGTGAACCAGAGATCTTACACTATAATGAGGAAAATAATCACTAAAGCAATTATTCAATAACATTTCTGATTTATTAAAAATGATTTCTGCCTGTCTAGCTATTAATAGTATCTTGCTCTGTTTTCACCATCTCCTCATTCTTTCCACCAGAAGGGGGGGTCACCCCCTCCCATGAAATGACCGAGTTCTTTCCCTCTCCCAATTCATATTTGTTATCATCTCCAGTGTCTCCGAAGTCAGCCAGAGCAGTAGGGGAGCCTAATCTAGTATAACCAATGCCCTTAGGAAGGGATTGGGTAAGCACAGAGAGAAGACCTTGTGACGTCGATGGAGAGAAGACAGACACTGACACACTTGAGAGGAGAGACCTCAACTCTGCTTATGCCTCCACCTTGGAAGTTTGGCCTCAAGGGATGATAGAAAATAAATTCCTGTTGTGTAAGCCATCCGATTTGTAATGTTTTGTTATGAAACTTATAGCCAGTGAATACAAAGTTTCTTTTTAAATTATTTTTCTTTACATTTAAATGTTTACTTATGGGGGGTACTGTATGCCAGGTGCACCTGTGGAGGTAACAGAAAACCTTTAGAGAATCAGTTATTACTACCACGGAGTTTCCAGAGAGCAGGCTTAGTGTCTTGGTGTCAGTTGAGCCATCTTGCCAGTCCATAATACAAGATTTCACTGGTCGGAAATCTACATCCCAGACTGAAGACTTAGAAGAGAATGGATCAACACAACAACTCCAGGACTGTCAAGGGTAGGGAGTACTTGAGTTATAATTTGGGAATAAATTTTGCTCAGCAACTGAACTTGTTTAAATGTTATCTGGGGCTTAGGATACAGCTCACTTGGTGGAGTTCTTGATTAGCATGCACAAGGCTCTGGGTTCAGGGAAGTTCAAAGTCATTTTTAAATATGTAGCAAGTTGAGGCCCAGCCTGGGATACATGAGACTATGCCTCAAAAAAAAAAAAATAACCGAAAGAATAAAATCATGTGTAGCATTTTCCCAGTAGGTAGCCCTTATCTGTCCTGTTCCAAACATGAAATGTCTTCCCCATTGCACGCATTATTTTCACCTTCTTGCATGTGATAAGGTCATCGCAATTGCAAGCTTTATATCCTTGTTGACTCCTTCATCTTGTGTGCCAGTAAAATCAATGTTTCCTTCTCTATGGAGCCAACTCCTGTATTCCTTTATCATTTAGAAAAGATAAGACCCTTTTACAAGATGAAAAAGCCCCTCCCACAAGTCAGAGGAGCCCCTCCTACAAGAGGGATGCCTTGGCAGGTACTGCCTTTTTTTTTTTTTTTTTTTTTTGGTTTTTTGAGACAGGGTTTCTCTGTGGATTTGGAGTCTGCCCTGGAACAGGCTCTTGTAGACCAGGTTGGCCTTGAACTCATAGAGATGTGCCTGCCTCTGCCTCCTGAGTGCTAGGATTAAAGGTGTGTGCCACCACTGCCTGGCTCAGGTACTGCCTTTCAAAACCTTGTGATTTATCCTCTTTCATCTTATCACAGGCTACTAAGAACCAATCAACCAGTACAGAGGTGACCCTTCTTGTAGGAAGAGGAACTTCATCAACATACTGAAATGTCCTTTCTGAAGAATATAAAGAGAGAGCCTTAATTTGGGGCAAATATTTTAATACTATGTGAAGATCATGTGTGCTCGTTAAAAGTGTGGCAACTGTAGGTGAATCGCCACATTGAAGACTATGGAGTTGTTGCTATGCATTGCTCCAATAGCAGGGTGGCTCAGTTCTAGGTAGCTATTAGCATCTCCTGAGGAATGTGCTCAGGATTCTAACAGCCTTCACTTGGAGCCTGAGCTAATTGGTATGGAGTGAGGTGTATTACTTGGCATTTCCAAAATATACCAGGAATTTAATGATGGGATGAGGGAAGGAGGGTGGGGCTGGTGAAAAAGAGAGACACAGAGATTGTGAGAGTCTGAGAGATAAATGGAGGGAAAATGACATTGATTTATTTTGTTCCTGACTACTGTGTTTAGACATGTGGGACCGAGCATTGCCTTTGAAAGCAAAATGTGGAATAAATTAGGTTTGATTGCAGCTAAGAGCTTCGTATTACAGCCTTGGAGAAACAAGCCAAATTGTTGCATTGCGAATGGATGTTATCTTTAACTACAGCATCACCACGAGACAGCTTTATAAATTACAGGGTACAGTGGGTTACTTTGATGAGATTGTGGGTTCTTTGTATTGCTTACTCAGACAGGAATAATAACAGAATACAACTGTGTATGTTTATAGTTCAATTGAAGAAGCCCTTAAGGACGACCAAGAAGAAATTAACGGAGATTGCCTCTCCAGTACACGTTTGCTTCATAATGCAGTTGGCGCCACCTCCAGTGCAGTTAGATGTCAAGGTGAGCAAGATTCCATCTAGAAGTAGCCAGTCATCTGCCCTCTAACTGCAGCCCAGCTTCTGCCTGCTTTCTAAGAGGAGTTTGTTGATCTCATTGAGTCGTTCAAACGATAAATACATAAAACACTCAAGTAGGACTGCAAGTTGTTCAAAAGGCTCTTCATTATCTTCCATTATAAGTGAATATGATCTTGTTTGTTAACTGTCCTAGCTGGCAACAAGAAGAACATGATAGAGCAATAAGACACCAAAGGGAGATCAAGGGGATACAATTGGAAAAAAAGAAGTCAAACTCTCAATATTTGCTGATGATATGATAGTTTATATAAGCAACCCCAAAAATTCTGCCAAGGAACTTCTACACTTTCAGTAATGTAGCAGGATAAAAGATTAAGTCAAAAAAATCAGTAGCCCTCCTGTACACAGATGATAAAAGGGCTGGGGAAGAAATCAGAGAATCAACACCCTTCACAATAGCCACAAATAGTATAAAATATCTCGAAGTAACTCTAACCAAACAAGTGGAAGACTTGTATGAAAAGAACTTTAAATCTTTGAAGAAAGAAATTGAAGAAGACACCAGAAAGTGGAAAGATCTCCCATGCTCTTGGGTAGGTGGAATTAACATAGTAAAAATGGCAATCTTACCAAAAGCAATCTACAGATTCAATGCAATGCCCATCAAAATCCCAGCAAAATTCTTCACAGACCTTGAAAGAATGGTATTCAACTTCATATTGAAAGGCAAAAAAATCCAGAATAGACAAAACAATCCTGTACAATAAAATAACTTCTGGAGGCATCACAATCCCTGACTTCAAACTCTACTACAGGGCTATAGTACTGAAAACAGCCTGGTATTGGCATATGAACAGACAGGAGCATCAATGGAACCGAATTGAAGACAAGGATATTAGTCCACACACCTTCGATCACCTAATTTTTGACAAAGAAGCAAAAAAATATCAAATGGAAAAAAGAAAGCATATTTAACAAGTGGTGCTGGCATAACTGGATATCAGCATGTAGAAAAATGAAAGCTGGAAAAGATCTTCAACCCCACCTCAGACAGAGGTCTGATCTCCAAAACATACAAAGAACTCAAGAAATTGATCATCAAAAGAACAAATAATCCAATAAAAAATGGAATACTGACCTAAACAGAGAACTCTCAACAGAGGAATCTAAAATGGCTGAAAGACACTTAAGGAAATGCTCAACATCCTTAATCATCAGAGAAATGCAAATCAAAACAATCTGAGATTCCATCTTATACCTGTAAGAATGGCCAAGATCAAAAACACTGATGACAACTTATGCTGGAGAGGTTGTGTGGAAAAGGGAACACTCCTGCATTGCTGGTGGGAATGCAAGCTGGTATAGTCCCTTTGGATGTCAGTGTGGCGATTTCTCAGAAAATTAGGGAACAACCTTCCTCAAGATCCAGTAATACCACTTTTGGGTATATATCCAAAGGATACTCAATCGTGCCACAAGGACATGTGCTCAACTATGTTCATAGCAGCATTGTTTGTCATAGCCAGAACCTGGAAACAACCTAAATGCCCCTTGACCGAAGAATGGATAAGGAAAATGTGGTACATTTTACACAATGGAGTACACAGCAGAAAAAAAATAATGACATCTTGAATTTTGCAAGCAAATGGATGGAGCTAGAAAACATCATACTGAGTGAGGCAACCCAAACCAAGGAAGACAACTATCACATGTATTTATGCATAAGTAGTTTTAAAACATAAATCAAAGAAAACCAGCCTACAAATCACATTCCCAGAGAACTTAGACAACAATGAGGACCCTAAGAGAGACATACATAGATCTAATCTACATGGGAAGTAGAAAAAGACATGATCTCCTGAGTAAATTGAGAGCATGGGGACCTTGGGAGAGGGTTGAAGGGGTGGGGAGAAGCAGGGAAGGGAGCAGAGAAAATAAGGAACAGCTATTTAAGGACTAAGAAGAAGAACACTACTAAAGCAGTGCTGCTGACAACGGCATCAGCTGGGAGGAGGAGTCAGTTTTCTTTAAGGGTGTGATCCCTAAAAAGTAGACACTGCTCCAGGAAAAGGACCCACCCTCAAGAATATTTGGGGAGCACCAGGTAGATTCTATGGGCTTTAAAGTAAACGATAAAGAAGCAAACAAAAAATAAATACATGGGACATGGAAGTGGATTGGTAGGGAGGTGAGGTGGACACTGGAGGGGTTAGGGGAGGGGCTTACTATGATCAAGAGACATTGTAAGAAATTTTCAAAGGACAAAAACATTATTTTAGAAACTAAAAATAAAAACATTTCATAATTACATCCTGCTGCTTATCAATTAAATAATAAAACTATTTCCTTTGGTAACTAATGGGCTAACAGATTATGAGCAGGCACAGTAATGTTCATTAATAGGAGAGAATAATGACACAAAGTACAATACAGTTTAGTTTGAACAAATTAGTATTTAGTTTTCAGCATTCAATGCTTTATTTAATCTTTTCTTCACAGTTTGCTTAATAATAAGTTAATACAAAGCATTAAAGCCAGGGACTGGTGTAATAAAGAACAACAGAGGATCGTTCCTACAGCAGAGGCTGCAGGCTACATGCTTAAAAGGTGAACGGGAGAATTTGGAAACTTACCTAAAGTCTATAACTAAAACATGAGCACGTATGTATATGCTAATATAGTTATCAAGTTTACGTATGTATATGCTAATATAGTTATCAAGTTTACGTATGTATATGCTAATATAGTTATCAAGTTTACGTATGTATATGCTAATATAGTTATCAAGTTTACGTATGTATATGCTAATATAGTTATCAAGTTTATGTATGTATATGCTAATATAGTTATCAAGTTTACCTGTGTATATGCTAATATAGTTATCAAGTTTACGTATATCGACAAAGTCTATAACCCCACTAGAATAGAGCCGTGACAGTATGAGGCTCAGCACTGTGACGTCTAAAGAAATCCCGCTTCATGCTGGGCATCCATCTTGGCACCCACTAGCTATATGACTCTGACTCCAGCTCCTGGAAGATAAGTTCCCAGGGACCCTTACCCAAAAATGTACAGCCTTGACCACTCGCTTTGTTATGATACTGCTAACTGCCTTCTGGCTGCTGTAACCTGCATGTGCGGACATTTGGTGGCTGTTTTGAGGCTGCCTTGACTACCTACCCTTGGCAGAGCAGACAGCCTTGGCTTGTTTGCACAGATACTCAAGGTCTTCTTGAGGTTTTTGTCTTTTAAAAACCCTCCCTTCACCCTGCTTCGCATGAGGCGTCTCTGATTTGGATCAGAGATGGTTGTTCTTCTAGCAGCTTTAAGAAATTTAACTAATTTTAATCCAGATCAAGTGTACAGTTTTTTCCCAGGGGTCACAAACTCCATTAACAGCACCAGGGAAAGTAGCCACGCATAGGGAAGTTGACTGAGATGATGTTTAAGTTGCTATTACAACTGTAGTAATGATCTCTTTATAAAGATATTAAATACAAATAACCAACGGAAGCCATAGATTTTTCTCTGTCCCTATCTTTTCCTACCCAAATATCCTTTAAGGACTTCAAACAAGGCACTTTTCAAGATGAAGTCACTTCCCCTCGCTCGACAGTGAAGAGCTGGCTTCAGGTGACCTCAGTGAACAATACCATTGTCCAATCAAATTAGATCATCTCGCTCCATCACCTTCTTTCTCCTTACCCTGATTCACCCACCCATTTCTTCAAGTAACATCTCTAATTTTCTTATGGGTCTCTCCTACCATCTTTTAATCCATTAGGTTACTTATATGTTGGTAGAATTCCAGACATCTCCCAGGGGAGTGCGGCCCAAAGTGCTCAGCTGTTGTTAGGAATAGGACACAGTTATTGAACCAAAACAGCAGCAGGGACACCAATCCCCCTGTCCTGGGATCCTTGCTGCACTGCCACAACCGAAGCCATTTCCTATCACGTTAACAGATAAATTCTAACCAATTTATCCCCATCCAAACTGGAGAAATTCATTTTTTTCTTGGTTCCACAACCTACTCCCTCTTTCTAAAATATCCTTTTGCACTTCGTGTTTTAATCATAAACAATTCTTTCACAAACCCAACGTGTAAAATTACATTGCCAACCCAGTTAAGCCCACTTCCTTTGGGAGGAATAAATGGTGTCTCCCTCTGAGCACTTTGTGGACTCTTACTGTGGGTGAGTAACTTGCCAATAAGTATTAAGTACCTCCTGTGTGCTAGAATATAGTATCAGGAAATTGATAAGATCGTATTTTCCTGGAAATAATATTCAAATTGTGTGATCCAGTTAGTCAATAAACAGAAAGAACAGTCTCTCTAGTGAGATGGGGACAGATCTAACAGAGACACATGGAGCTGAGAACTGTCTTTGGTATCTTTTAATTTCGACCCACAAAAGAGCAATGAAATCTTATTTGTTAATGTATGTGAGTAATATGTTATTTAACAAATAATATTATTTGTTAATGTACAGTGTCTGGCTTGCAGTAAGGGACCAATATATGTTTGATAAAAGAATTTAAGAAAGGAAATGAGGGACTGAGGAGGGAAGGGAGAGAGGAAGGAAGGAATGTGTAAAGGAAAGAAGAGAGGGAGGCAGGAGCTTGTGGGAAGGAAAAGGAAGAAGTAGCAGAGGGGGAGGGAGGGGCAAGGAAGGGGGAAAGAATGTGTGTTCATGTCTCAGAAACAAATCTAGAAATGCTTTGTCTGAGCAAAGATTAATGGAGGCTATTTAATCATTTCTGTGGACTGTTGACCACTTATGTGCAATCGTCATATTAGTATTTCACCAGCAGAACAAGGTTTGCTGTAAACACTTTGGTTTGCAGCTGCCTACTCTGAGCAGTAAGTCACTGCATCTCTCTGCCTCTCTGTCTCGTCTCTGTTTCTCTTTCTTTCTGTGCTGGAAGTCAAATTCAGGACCACATGTACCTCCTTTATCTACAAATCCTTGTGATGAGGTATGCTTTCTCTTTGCTCATATTGGAACAAGAACACACCAATAAAGAGATAGGATTTACCCAAAGAGCCCTCACTCACTAAGTTAAGGGCTAAGCACCAGTCAGTAGTGCAATGATGTCTCTCATTTTTATGATTTGTGTGTGAGCCTGCCCTTCCAGGTGGAGCCAGTGTGCTAGGAAGTCATGAATGTGCATGTGGGGTCGGTTGAATTAACGCTTCCATCACCTACACATCTGCTTCATTGTACAGTGTTTGACGCTTACCTATTTAAGAATTTTAAACATAGCAACAAAAAGAAACTCCTATTGTTTATTATTATTCCAAAGCTATTTGATTAATTGGCCTTTTCAACCATGAGTATGAGAGCCTGTTGTGAGCCCCACTGAAAAGACTTTCAAAAGACATTGTAAATGGGGCCCAATTGTTTTTACACACAACTCAGTCTTGAAGTAATTACATTTCTCTGAAAAGAGTTGTAGTGACCAAATGAGTTAGGCCTTAAAGCTAAATTTTTGTTAGGGAAGAACTTTCCATCGATACACACTGGATCCAGAATCTTCCCTCAGTTTGGGAGGTCCTACACGGACTTAGCAGAGCTCATCAGAACCTGACCAGGACCTGAGCACAGGTCAGACACGAATCTTTTCCCAAGAATTTTAAACTTGCTTCACTTACGATACCTGGGCTGTATTAGTGGACTGAGTCAAGCCACCAATAAAATAGTTTGGAATAGCTCAACTCCTTTATAAAGTCACAGAATCAGGGGGAACGGCAGCTTTCCAGACAACCAAGAGAGAAACAAGGATATGTTTGTGTTTATGGGGGAAGTCATGGTTTAGGCTAGAACATGACAGGACTTCTTAGGTGTTGCCAAAAAACATCCTTGGTTTCCCTTGGTTTGGCTACTCATGTGTGCAAAGATAAATCCTCTGATTACCAAATTGTTCTTTGAACTTTGTACAAATCAGTTCACTGATTATATTTTGAATGTCTTAATTTCTTCATTTGATATAATGTTGATGAGATTCATGTAAACATTTTGTGGATTTTCAGTGAATTCATTTAATTTTATGAATATATCATAGCTGATGATCTACTATCTTGTCAATGGATATTTCATTTCTTTCCTTTATGAACAAACACATGTTCACTCTGCAACACCTAGTTTACTAAGAACAGAAAAACAAACCAAAACCAAAACCCATGGATGGGTTCTAGGGACTAACTCAGGCCTACGTGTATGTAAGGCAGGCATTTTGCTGACCGGGCTATCTCTTTTTGTCTTTAAAGACTTTTTGTCTTTAAAAGTTATGACCTCAGGTATTAGGTATAGTGGAGGAAAGCTAGCTAAAACAATCTTCTATGGCCTTCCTTTGTTCTCCCTGCACCGCTTCAGACTTTATATAATTTGAACAGAAGTAATGCTGGGGATATCTTTGCCTAACTCTTGATTTCCTATTCAGGGTGAATGAAAGCTTCAAACATTTCCTTATTACTGTGATATTTGTGCTGTATCTCTTGCCACAGGGTCCCAGTATGGTTTTTAATTTCAGTCTCCCAAATGATGAGTGTTGGTTTGTTGGATTACTGTGACTTTTTTTTTTTTTGTAAGTGGCAGAATGACGCTGGCCTCATTGGATGAAGAGGGCATCACTCTACAGTTCTAATTTTACAAGACATTGCACAGATTTCACTACTGAGATCATCTGGACCTAGGGAACTTTAAATTCTTTTCATATTCACAAGACAATCCCATTTCTGCTTCCTCTTCCTTCATCTTGGTTGTCTGTCCAGACTTTTAAACATTTTTCCACACATGACTCCCTTTGGTCTGAGAAAGTCTTGTATGGTCTGGGTGTATGAGCACATAAAATGCTATACAATTCAAGAGCTCACTGATAATACATCAGAAACAAATTAATTTTAGAACAATTCTTTGGTATACATAAAAGCTTACTATTTGTTAAAGATAAAAGCAAATTTTCATACTAATAAGATATGCTAATTGAGTTTTATATAAGGAGTTACATTGTGACTGTATATTCAATGCAATAAGATGAAGAGTGTCTTCAATGTTTTTTCAAAGTTGAAAAACATTGATTTTATAATCCTTATTGTTGAGACCACGACTCATATAAATATGTATATAGTATAATATAGCAAGGATTTGTGTAGGGACATTTCAGAAATTGTTGAAAATTCTGGTTAAACCCAAGTCAAAATTTATTCAATAATATTTTAATCTGAAATTAAAGTCAGCATAGAGCAGTTTTTCAAATCAAACATTTCCCCTACATCTGGTTGTGTGAGCCCATGCGTTTCAGACCACTAGATATCAAATTGTAGTTTACATCATTCTAATTATTTGTCCAAATTATCTAGGTAATTAGATAATGTTACTTGTTTTTAGTTTTATCTTTTCAAAGAATCAGTTTTTTGTTTACTTGATTTCCTTTACTTTAATATTGTTTCTGTATCGCTTTGTTTTTAAAATTCTGTTGATTCGTTTGGTTGGTTTTGAAGCAAGTGCTTGTAGGCTGGATAGCCCAGATTGGCCTTGAATTCTTGCCTCTCCTACCTCTGTTTACTGGATGCTGGGACTAGAGGCCTCCACTATCATGTCTGGCTCAGCTTCATCTCCATTTTTACTGGTCTTCTTCTTGAGTTCAGGTTTTTTAATTCTGTTTCCTTCCTTTCTTCTTTTTTAACTTTCTCAGTATAGGAACTTAGGTCATCAAGACATCTAAAATTTTCAAATGTCAGTATTTTATTATACAAATGACTTTCTAAGATGGCCTTGGTACATCTCACAGATTATGATGTTTTTTATTTTCACTCCATTCAAACTGCTTCAGTTTCCTTCGGACTGCCTCTTTGCCCATTCAGGAGTGTGCTTATTAACTTCCGTATGTCAGAGCTACTCAGGGTCTCTGGTGCTTGTCTTGTTTTTTTTAGATATGTTTATTATATAGACAGTGTTCTGCCTGTAGGCTAAGAAGATGGCACCATATCTCGTTATAGGTGGTTGTGAGCCACTATGTGGTTTCTGGGAATTGAACTTAGGACCTTGGAAGAACAGCCAGTGCTGTTAACTTCTGAGCCATCTCTCCAGACCTCTGGTGTTTGTTTTAAGTTCAGTGCATTCCTGAAAAAATGTGCTTAGTATTATTTCAATTTTGAAAACGTTTTATTAGGATTTTTTATGGTAATAACAGAACATTTAGAAAATTCATATTAGCAAAAATATGCTTTGTTGATAGAATCCACAGAGCTTCCTTGCCTATGTATTAACTAGACACCAAGCCCTCATCAGAGGCAGAATACTGCTTCCTTGATATTTGACTTGAGACTATAATACTATGAACATAAATTCTATTGCTTAAAAGCAAAATACATCATTACCTGGAAACACTATTTGCATATAAAATAGAATTCATTAGTATAAAGAACACAGCATTTTGGAGATAGGCAGGCAGAGCCCTGTGAGTTTGAGGCCAGTGTGGTCTATACAATGAACTCCAGGACAGCTATGACTACATAGAGAGACTCCGTCTCAAAAAACAAAACAAAACAAAACAGAAAAGAACTTGAATATAAAATCTGAAAAAGTTTGTTCTCTAAAGACAGTTTACAGTTTGATAAGCATTTTCAGCATACTCTTTCCATATATGCACACATGTATGTGTGTGCATGTATATATATATATATATATATATATATATGTAACAGTTTGATAAGCATTTTCAACATTCTCTCTATACATACACACATGTATATGTGTGCATATTTATATATATTTATATCTGCTCATATTGGATACATACAATACATTTACAAAGATGAAAAACATACAATAAGATTCTTTGTAATCTACTTTATGTCTATAAAAGACAAATTAGTGACTGACACTAATGATATTCTCCTTCAAATAAACCCATAGAAGTGTAATTGGCTTTGAAGGATGAGCATCTTTTAAAACATTCTTAATGCATTCATCTCACTCCAAAGAAGGCATTTGATTTGGTCTTTTAGTTCATTTTGTAATCCACCATTACACAGTGTAATAACACAGCATTTCAAAAACACTTTATGAAATCTCCCAAGACACACTGCTTCTGAGGCTTACAGGTCGCAGAGCTGTGCTGATCAAGATTCTGCCCCAGACCTCAGAAGAGGAACATGTCACACTTGTAAATGAATGCCAGAAGGATGACAGCAGATACCAGCAAAACTACAATGGGAATGTACTGCTTCACTGGTCACCTTTGGGGTGTGCTGACCAATCTGAAAATCAATGACCTGGTTAAAGACAGGGACCCTCCAGGCACTCATAACTCCTACCTAGGAAGCAAAGCTGGC
This sequence comes from Arvicola amphibius, assembly GCF_903992535.2. NCBI lineage: Eukaryota > Metazoa > Chordata > Mammalia > Rodentia > Cricetidae > Arvicola > Arvicola amphibius. The sequence continues at coordinate 62,927,901 of NC_052059.1, read as the reverse complement.
TTCTGTGGAAGTAAATAATGTAGACTTGAAGGTGTCTTATAGCACACAGACTGTCTATAAATCTGTATTTTAGGAAGAGAAATGCTGTGTTCCACCACAAATACTTCCAGACCTGATGAAAAAGTCTACTTGATAAGAACAAAGTAATGATACAGGATTTGGGAACCATGTTTTCTGAGACAGAGCTCTCAGATACCTATGGCAATGTTCAGGGAGCTGCTGAGTATGTCATGAAGAGCCATCCAAGCTTTCATCTCTACATTCCTCTCTGTTTCACTCTATTTTCTCTTGAATAGAAAATATTTGAAAAATTTTGGGTAGTAATATATGAGCAAACCCAAGAATCTCTTAAATGAAAAAAGTAAAAATCATTGATCACCAGTCAAAAAACTGACTTATGAAACCAGTCCAGACATTATTCTGTATACTGACCCAAGCTTCAAAGTAGGTAGGTTGGGTCATTAATCTTATAAATAAAAAGTTTCCATAAAGTACATTTGATCATACCAAAGAGACATTGCTCCAGAGCCACCATCTTCCTTAAAGGGAACAACAGCATACCTCAACCGCTACACTCAGCAACCCTACCCAGGAAGCAGAAACCACATTGGTGGGTCCACCATCTTTCCTAATGATAGGGTTCTTCTTGGAGTATATGCAATGACAACAGGAGGTAGAAACAAGTTAGACAGATTTAAAGGCAGGGACTGAATCAGAAAGGGAACAGTTCTAGTTCTTGTCCTCGTGCTTGTTCCAAAGCAGAAAACATTGGTGGTTCCGTCCTGGCCAGAGGTCAGAGATGCCAGGAGAGTTCTTATTTCTTGTTGTTTCTTCTGAATGAGTAGCCCTGCCTGGATGTGAAGGTGTCACTGAACTTAGTCCCTTCTGGTGAACAGCCTTAGAACTGAATCTCTAGGTTTTAATGGTGAACATTTATTCATTAACCAATAAAAGCAATGCATATACAGAAGGACCTCCCACATCAAAATTGGTTGTTTATTTTCCCCAATTTCAGCCTGTCTTTTAAATATTATTAAGGTCTCAATACTTAGGGGCTTACAATAGTCTTGGCAGCCATCGAAGGTGGACACCAGAGCCCTGTCAAGGCCCATCGAGGGAAAGCTGTGGTCAAAAGAATAGAATCTATCAATGGTCCTGAGTGCAGACATGGCATTCTGATCTACTCGAAATCACAAACTTTTGTTTTTTCTCTCTCAAGCTGAATTACCTAGACATGACCAGGAGTCTATCCAACAGGAAGGCGGATTATCTGAAGACATGCTAAAGAGAAGGGAGGAATAATTACCCTTTGGTGACCTAATGTACTCATTCTTCTTCAAGCCTACCCTTGGTGCAGTCCCTTACAGAGACACTGTCATGCGACTCTGCCAAACCTCCAACTCATAATCTTTCTGCTTCCAGAGTACTGGGGTTATAGGCATATTCCAGTGTCCAGCCCTGTGAAACTTTTGTGTAAAATTAAATCTAGTTGCACAAATAGCTTGTTTATTCTGTTTATTGTCTGCATTCAGGGAATGCAAAAGAGACCAAATATGCAACAGGACCATGATAAAGACAACCCTGATAGAGAACACAAGCAAGCCCATTGCCTGACTGCAGGGTGGGGTATTTTGAAAGCCATTCACTTAAATTAGTAGGTGCCATATCTGAATCTGCTCTAGTCATTGTATGTCCTTACAGTTTAATAATATGCTGGTGCCAGTGGTGGCTGCATCTGCCTTTATGACAGGAAGGTATTCATGTGAAAATTCCAAGCAACGTTTTTGTCATCTTCGATTTGGTTTCACAAAAGATCTCGTCCCACAAGTTGGTAATGATAGTTCATCAGCTTGTCTGCTCTTCACCTCTGTCAGAAGAGCTTATATTAACAGAAATGTGGAAAACATGTCAACTTCTAATCCAAACATTTTAAGATGGAGGGTTTTCAAAGCTAATTTGTTGCAGGCTAGCAAAGTATAATACCAGCCAGCATCCTTTCTTTTCAAAGTGCTTTTCATTATGAATAACATTTTTCCTATAGTTTCCCACAAGATGGATCAATCTAATCCCACCTGCTGGATGAATACATTTGAGCAGAGATAGCTGGTTGAACCTACAAGCAGATAAAATGGAGTCACGGTTGTTTTGTTAAGCACATGGCATGATATAGTAAAAAAAAAAAAATTAGAATTTTAGAATCATGTAGGCCAATTCAAATATTGGCTTTGCCACCTATCAGCTTTATAACACCCTCACTCAAATGTTATTTTCCTTATCTGTAAAGTGGGAGAAATGGTGCTACCTTTGCAGGGATGAATTTTGATAACTGAGCAAGTAGAAGTATAAAAAATGGCACCCAGGAGCTGTTTGGATATCTCCCTGTTTTCCTCTTCCTTCCATATCTTATTTAAAAAAAAAAAAGCAAAGGCAATGAGAGCAAATCAGGATCTTTTGCTACTGATTGTGAACAAATGTCTGTGCACAAGGCTGCCGTGCAGGTCCACAGAAAACACAAGGCAGGGTAGGTAAGATGTATGCAGCCCTCAGAGAACACAGGCAGGGTAGGTAAGACGTGTGTAGCCCTCAGAGAACACAAGGCAGGGTAGGTTAGACGTGTGCGGTCCTCAGAGAACAAAAGGTAGGGTAGGTGAGGCATGAGAAGCCCTCAGAGAACACAGGACAGGGTAGGTTATATGTGTGTAGTTCACAGAAAATACAAGGCAGGATAGGTAATGTGCATAGTCCTCAGAGGACACAGGGCAGGCAGGGTAGGTTAGATGTGTGCAGCCCTCAGAGAACACAGGCAGGGTAGGTTAGACATGTGCGGCTCTCAGAGAACACAAGGCAGGGTAGGTTAGATGTGTGTAGCCTTCAGAGAACACAAGGCAGGGTAGGTTAGATGTGTGCAGCCTTCAGAGAACACAAGGCAGGGTAGGTTAGATGTGTGCGGCCCTTGAGAAACTGCTCTCATGTGGTCAACAGACAGGTGGGATTAATCTCTTTGTTCATGCCATCACATTCCATCCAAAGCACTCATAGAGGTGACTTGTGTGGGACAATTGTCTATATTCTGTCAATTATATTTTAAATAAAAACTGATTGGCCAGTAGCCAGGCAGGAAGTATAGGCAGGACCACCAGACAGGAAGTAGAAGCAGGTCAATGAGAACAGAAGAATTCTGGGAAGGAGGAAGCCTGTTCCTCTGCAGTCCATGACCCAGCCACAGAAGAAGTAAGATGTGACTGCCTTGCTGAATAAGGTACCAAGCCACGTGGCTAACATAGACAAGGATAATGGCCTAATGTAAGTTAAAAGAGTTAATACGAAGCCTGAGCTAATGGGCCAATCAGTTTTATAACTAATGTAGACCTCAGTGTGATTTCTTTGGGACTTAACAATTATGGGAACCAGACAGGACAGAAACTGAGACAACAGGTGACAGATACCAACATGTGAACAGTAAGAGAGGTGAGCCACTGTGGGCAGGGCTGAGGTGATTCTCAGTCAAGTCCAGGAGCTGAATCTGCACACAACATCCAGAGCCCCTTTCTATAAACACTTCTCTTTACTCTGGAGATTACATAGGCTATTTTTACTTCATTTATTTATTTGTTTGTTTGTTTATTTATTGTGTGGATGCATAAGCTTATGCCATGGTATACATCCAGAGGTCAAAGGACAACTAGTGGGAGTTATTCTGTCTTTTCACCATGAGGGATCTGCTCTGGGGATTGAACTCAGGCCATGAGTCTTGGCAGCAAGCACCTTTCCCAATTGAAGGCACCTCACTGGTCCATAAGCAAATCATTTTACTACCTCCTCTGACTTATGAGCAAACAGCTACTCCAGAAATGCTGTGCATTCCTCGAAAGGGAATCATAGAGCTGAGAGATCAGCTTGCAAACCACTTCCCTGTTGTTCCAGTATTTTCTATTGCTGTACGGGAGCAGTTTGAAAAGAAGTGCTTTAAAGGTCTCTTTCTCCTTTTCCAGAAAAGACCACATGGGCATGACAGCGAGCCCCGCCACCTGCATTTTCAAAGTTCTTTGCTGGAATTTCCCACCCCTGCCTTCTCAGATCCCAAACTATGAACTGTCAACCCAAATGTTTCTCTTTTCTAAAAGAAAAACTACTTCTCTGTACTGCATTTAAAATTAGAGAATGACAACGCATGTGATTTCAGTAATCTGGAAGAACAGGAGCTCACTGGATGTCCTGAGTTAGCACCTGACTCCTCGTGGCTGGATGGTAGCAAGCTTCCCATTGTACCTTCCCTCCAGTCTCTTGTGAATGCAAGCCTCTGGGTCAAGGGTTGGGATCCAGGGCCAAGTGCAGCTCTGATAACATTTCTGTAGGACCTTGACTTCTGTGCCTGCATGGCTATAGTGTCTCTTCATACAGTTCGAGTCCACGGCAGCCAGTCATTTTTGCCTTTAGACAGCTCCAGGTGAAGGCTGGACTGTCCGGAGCACACCCTACTCACTTGAGAACTCCGTGGCCACTGTCCTTATTTATCCTGAGAGTTTGAGGTGATACGCCTCCTTGACAATTTCTCACATTCTTGCCCCCATTGCTCTGGTTGCAGGAGAGATGGAAGAACTCATTAAAGAAATGGAGGCAAGAGGGAAGCCAGGCTTACTCTCCTGTAGGTAAACTTAGTCCTCTATACAAATTAAGAGCTCACTTCTGCACATCTGCACAGGAAGCCAGCTATAATATCTTACTTCTTTTTGATGTTATATGTATGAGAGAGAAAGAAAGTGCACCTGCCCTAGTTACTCCCACCTGAGGTTCTGACTGGCAGAAGCCCACTTTGCATACTGATGGCCCATCAAGGCTTTCTGCTACTGAGTCAGTGAGGAATACTTCTTAGCCAGGGACTCTTTCCTAACTAGAGTGAGATACTAGGCACCTCTGTGCTGGCCATGGCTTACCACCAGGAATGCCCCATTAAACAAATAAGGACTGAGAATAAATGGACGGGTCTGTACTGGCTACTCATCAGGCAGTGTTAAATGTGGTTTGGGAAACTGTTCTGAGAAGGATGTAAATTGATACCTGAGAAGTACTCTAAGCAGGGCCCGGTACTAACATAGCATTGATTATTAGTGCCAGTTAGGGCAGCAGCTAATTTACAACACAAGAGAACTGAGAACACACGTGCAAGCCTTCAGACAAACAAGGCTATCAGGTTCCATCTTACGCCTTTTCACTAAGTATGACTCAGGCACAGCACAGCCTTTTATCTAGGCAATTCTGACTCTGATGCAGATATGGTTACCATAAAATCTTACATCTATTATATATGATTGGCCTGGTTTTCTTTAACCCTTTACCAAGGACTTCTATTTCCTACTACAAATGAAAAACTCTAGGACAACTCTGAGGCCTCTCAGCATTAGTGTTCTCCCCACCCTTGGGAACCAAGGACCTAACGACTGCACCTGCATGTACTACAATGTTGGGAACTTTCCATCTCCCTGAGTCCTTGCGAGTGTTCTCCAAATAGAGCTCCGTTCCTGGAATTGGGACAAGATAACCCACAGATGTCCACAGATGTTTTGACTCAGTCCCTGGGAAGGGGGCAAAGTTACCTTCACATGTTCTCTCTTACCTCACCTGATCTGGCAACTGCTCTCCAGCCAATTATTGGTAATAGCCCTTTGAATAAGCCAAATCCCAATAGTTAAAAAACAACCCCGAGTTCCCCTCCTTGTTTCTATGGCTTTTTGCTTTAAAAATAGCTTGTAACAGTCGTTTCGGGGTCTTTTGGTTTCTCGAATGCTGAAGGGCCCTGTCACGACAAAATTAAATCCTTATGATTTTACATCAACTGTGGTGTGAGAGTGTTTTCTTGGGGCAACTCCTCTTCGGTGATTGGACTTCAGGGTGCAACACAAACGGTCTCTAGATTTCCCCACCATCCCGTGCTAGTCCCTTTAACTCCTTCATTCACAGTTCTGAAGCTTGTCCACAAAAACTCAGTCAAAATCTTTGGACTGTGACTCCTGTTGCCTGCTGACAAATTGTCTTACTTTTTTTCTTTATGTAAATGTTTTCTGAAAGTCAGTCTTTTCTCCCTACCTACAGGGTGTTAGAGTGGCCTTTAACTCCTTTCTGCTTCATCTCATCTCCTGTTCTCCCACTTTGAACACAAAGAACAATATATTCAGGCACTAAAGGGATGGCTCACATGGCTAATGCTTCGTTCAACTGTTTCCCCAAATGAAACCTTCAACTTCTCTTTACAGTGAACAGGGAAAAACATTCAGTTGCCAACAAACCAGCAAAGAGCCCTTTTGTTTATGCTGGAAATGTTTATGATAATATCATTTATTCACTTAATATGCATTTGTTGAGTCTACCGTGTGTCAGGCCCTAACCTAACCACAGAAAAGATAGCAGCCAATTAGACAAATACTCTTTGACTTCCAGGATCTTGCCATATGATGTTAGAGAACCCCGGGAGGAGTCACATTGCTAAACCTTATAAGCATCCTGAGAAAGAAATTCAGATGCTAGAAGAGTACCTGGCAGGTGATGTAACTTACTTTAGGTGGTTGAAAAGGCTTTTGGAGGAAGTAAAGTTGAGAGCCAAAGTACCGAGGTTGGAAAATAAGTGGAGGGGTATGTGCAATCGACAGGAGGGCAGAAGCTAAAAAAAAGAGACCACATGTTCAAGAGGTGAAATAGTCAGCGTGGCTGTGGCAGGAGGCACAAGATGAAGCTGGAGAATCCGCCTGACAAGGCAGGCACTTGTGACTAGGTGAGGAATGTAGGTTTTCTCTTAGGGCCAATGAGAAGTTATCGAGGGCCCATGAGAAGGGCCACACTTCCAAGTTTTCAAAATCCCTCTGATGGCAGTGGAGAGGATGGATGGGCAAGGGTCTGAACAGATGAAGGGAGACTTTCAGTCAAAGCAAAAGATTGTCTTGTTTGGACCAACAACACCGTGGGGATGGTGGAGTAAGAAACATTGAGGAAAAGGGCTGACAAGAGGTGGGAGTTGGGAGGATGTGGGGAATCAAGAAGGTAACATTCTGTCAAAGTTATGTGTCTAGATTGATAGACGGGTGAGGATGCCACTTCCTGAGAAAAAGAGCTTGGTATGAGGTCCAGCTGGCGCATGGGGAGCTCCATCCTTTGGGTTTCTGAAGAGAGAAGAGTTGGGGCTGCTGGGAGACACAACAGATCAAGCCACGCCTGACTGCCAGCGTCACCGCTGGCGGATAATACTGATGTGCGTAGCAGTGCCTCTCTTCGGGGACTAACTCGCTGGGAGCGACCATCTGATGTGGCTCACTCCAAAACTTTCCTGCAGCGCCCATCAGCAAGACTCTAGGAAGGGCATCCAGAGACATGCGTACCCATACAAACTGAGCTGATCAGTGCCGATCATGATGCAGAAGAGCGTCAAACTCAAGGGAGGAAGATTAAGCCGTATGCAGCACGGTGTTAAACTCAAACCAATCTCATGTACCCCGGAGCTATTTTGGGAATATCGGAAAACACTTATTCAACTAATATACAGCCTGCCGTGAAGTTCAGGTTTAAAACTTGCTTCACACTTATTCATGCTAATAGCGGGAGAGGCAGGGAAGAGAGCACAGTGTTTGTTTCTAATTTTAAGGACGATGGAGATGACTTAAGGAAATGGATCCACAGTGTGGCATATGGAGGTGCCATCCTAGACCCTAGATGCCTGTCAGCTGTCTTTATCTTGCACAGGAAAAGGCCCCACAAGGGACAGTGAGGTCTATCTGCCAAAGCCCGGCTGCTGTACTTGATTTTCTTAGAGGCATATGTCACTTCTTTAAGACCGTGTTCTCTGCTATGCAGTCCCAGGATCCACTGCCTTTCTCTTGACGCTCCATCATGACAGCTGTAACCATTTTACTGTTCTCAAAGCACACAGTCTTATCCCGAAGGTCACTTCGAATCCAGGATTCACTTCGTATCTGTCTGGAGCTGGTACGCTACTGTATTGATAGAAGTATGCGGACAGTGAACAGTAAAGTTATGTATTTATATGGCCCAGTCTTGATGCAGTTAGGTACTAGCCTAAGTTAATATCAATCTATTAGCTTTAGAGTCACTCAAGGCATTAATATAAACAATTTTATTATTTATTTATTATTCTTTCCGGCAGGGTCTCATAAAGACCAGGACCAATCTGGCCTTGAACTTCTTATGTAGTCAAGGCTGACTGTGAACCTCTGATTCTCCAGCTTCCACCTCCTCCCACCTGCTGAAACTGGAGGTGCACACCACCATGTCCAGCTTCTGCTGAGTCAAACCCAGGGTTGCTTCTACGCATGCCAGGCAGGCGCTCTCCTAAGCAAGCTCCATATCCAGCCCAAACATGTTGTGTGTGGTTTTTCACACACAATATTTTTCCATGTGAAGATATACGAACAGATTGACTTTAGTGTGGATGTTTTCTCTTTTCCTCTATTCCCGGGGGAAATTTATACCTCACATTTAATTACCTTCTGTGCTTCCTGTTATTTCTGAGCTGCTTTAACAAATAGATGTGTTTTTTTTTTTTTTTAAGTAGGAAAAGAACGTTTTGAATTCATAGGGCATTTGTTTCTCTCTCAAGAAAGCATCCCACATTTACAGTTTGGAACGAGGATAGACCATGTAAGTGACTGCTCAAAGTAGGAGCAATTTATAATATTTAATAGAAGATTGAAAAATTGGGGAGGGGGAAGAGGGGAGTAGAGAAAAATGCATAGCTCAATAAAATCAATAAGCCAAAAATAAAACAAAAATAAAAATTCAGCATATGGGTGGCTAGTTGTCATTGGCTAGAGATAATTCCCCACCTATGGGGGTTTAGTAAGCTTTGTTCTGGATTTTGTTTCATATTTTCTGACACCCTCAGTTTCTCGTGAGAATTTATACTACACTCATGAGATGACGGGTAGTCTTTGATAGGTAATCTTGACTGTCAGCTAGATTGAGAAGTGCTTAGAAGGTCAGCGAGGTCACACCTGAGGGTTTGTGAAGGTGTTTTCAGAGAAGAATATACCTGACTGTGGGAGGCACCACACCCCATAGTGCGGGTGGGGGGGGGGGCTGGGCAGAGCATGAAAGAGGAGAAGGAAAGCTCACAACACTAGCATTGTGTCTGTGATTCCTGCTGCCTTGATAGGAAGCATTCTGCTCCACACACCTTCCCAGCACAATGTACTCAAGTCTCTGAAGTTGTGACCCCCTCCACCTCATAAGTCTTCTGAGAGAGCTGCGCACATTCTCTCAGATTACCAGATAAACTTACACAGTGGCTCCCTTCCTACTCCCAAGAAGAAGTCATTAATCAGTCTGTGGTGCCTTTAGATAGTTGATAAAAAATCCAGTTCAGTTTTGATAGCTGTATTAACGGAACCAATTTCTCTTATACCATATCTTCTTTTCCCCTCAATTTTCTTCCCTTTTAAAAAAGTGTTCTACACTTCAGACCAAAACGTCATATTGTGTGGTCAAAGACACATGCTGTTCAAAACGCAGCTTGTTGGAACTGTGGGGATGGCTCCCAGCCATGATGCTAGGATATATTATATTTAAATTAATGCGAAAGTGAGAAATAGTTTTCAGAAAGGGTGGTTTCAAAGAGAGGAATTTGACAAGCCAACATGATCATTGGATATCACCTCCTAGTTTTATTGAGGGAAATGCGACATCCTGGAGATTTTGGGTCAGGTGTCATAACCCAGGTGATATTCTGGAAGGCATACTCCCTAGGGGAGGAAAAGCTGGTGTGCTTTATCCAGCCTCTTCCTTAAGAGGGGAGCAGTGCTGTAACTGCATTCGCATCTGGGCATAACACTCAACCCAAGACCTTGGCAGTCACCCAGCCTGAAGGAAAGATGGAACTCCCTTGCCTGCATCCCATGAAGTGATGGACATTTAACATCGCAATGGCATGACCCACAACAACCTATCAGGTGACAACTGGTGCATGTGTCAGAGACCAACGAGCAAATCGCTGTCCCTGGAGCTGCTCCTGTCAGCTCAGCGTGGCTCCCACTGTTGATGCAGACATCTGCACATCCTATCTGAGCCAGAACTCACCTTTCCTTGCTCTCAGATCCTGGCCTGTCACCACTTGGCTGGCCTCTGCAGCTTTCCTCTCAAACCCTGACTTCAGCAGCAACTCCTGCCCAGGATTAGTATGGTTCATTATCGTAATAAAGGCTCCCCGGGCCACTCTTCCTTAAGGAAGTGATTGAAGAGACACGGCTTTTTCACCATGCTACTAGATGCCATTATCAAGTGTTAGGGGAGAAAAAGGCCAATGACTATAAATAAGTCACATGTACTTTGCATGTGCATACTGAAAAATCTCAATCCACAGCACCCACCCATCCAGTACCAACTTAGACATGGTGAGAGCCCTGTATGAAAACTTCCCGTGTTCATCCCAGGGTCCCAAACGCTCACTCCACAGCCCTCTCGCTTTCACATGGTTAGGGTTTCCCTTCGGGTTAGACTCCTTGTAAATAGCAATCAAAATAATAAAAAAAAAATGCAATCTGGTTCCCGACTGTGTAGAAATAAAAGGACTTTTCTTTTGTTCTTAAGGGGACTCTTCACTGTGAATGCCCTAACCTTAATAAAAACCACCACTGCCTGAGCTGGTGCGGCTCTGAAAAGCGGCAGCAACACAGACCGCATTATTTCATCGCTGCCTGTTTTATTATTTAGATCCACATGCTTCTGCAGTGACAGGTACCTATATTTATCTCGTAAGTCTTATCAAAAAATACTGCAGTTGCCTTGTGAGCTGACTCTACAGATACAAAAAAGGCCAGTGCCCTTTAAAAAAGGATTCTACACTTCAGACCCAAATGTCATATTGTGTGGTCAAAGACACATGCTGTTCAAAATGCAGCTTCCTGGGGCCGTGAGGATGGCTCCCAGCCATGATGCTAGGGTATATCATATTCAAATTAACGCGAAAGTGAGGAATACTTTCCAGAAAGGGGTGATTTCAAAGAGGGGACTCTGACAAGCCAACGTGGTGATTGGATGTCACCTAGTTTTATTGAGGAAAATGTGACAACCTGGAGATTTTTTGAGTTGGGTGTCATAACCCAGGTAATATTCTGGAAGCCATACTCCCTAGGGGAGGAACAACTGGTGTGATTTATCCAGCCTCTTCCTTAAGAGGGGAGCAGTGCTGTGCCTGCCTTCACATCTGTGCATAAGATGAAGCCGAGGCTTCCACTAAACCCTGTGTGACAATTATGACCACTTAAAATTTTTGAGCACCCTCATTATTTTCTAAAGTGATGTGAATTCTTCTGTGGGCTTCTTGGTAGAGGGTAATCTAGACCCCTGTCCTTCCCCTTGGATGTAAAGCTGCTAGAGCTTGCTTTGCAGAAGCCTCCTCCTCTTTTATAACCACCAGAGGCAGGACTGTGGTCTTTCCTGGCAGGCAAGATGCTCAGATGTCCATCCCGACACTTAGCAACGGTTTCTCATAGTGAGTGTGCATTCAGAGACACTGTCGACAAAGGCATTCTCCTACATGTTTGCAGTAAAACAATAAGACCTGCTTTCTTTTTCGTCAGAATAGAATTGATTACTACGACTCACAGCTGAGACTGCTACAGATTCTGAAAGCAGACTCATGCGCTGATGAAATGTGAGCCGAAATCAGCCGGCATTCAGGCCTGGCAGGTTCCACTGTCATTCCAGTATTACCTCGACGTTAAAAACCACTGAAAACTGGAGATTTTAGGAGGACAAAATTTAAATTTCAAGATAAAATCCAATATGAAAAGCAAACCACAGTCTAGCTAAACCAGTGCTAGAAAGACATTATTGCTATCTAAACCTTCATTTAAAATATTTTCTTTTTCTTTTCTTTTTTTTTTTTTATTTTTCGAGACAGGGTTTCTCTGTGGCTTTGGAGCCTGTCCTGGAACTAGCTCTTGTAGACCAGGCTGGTCTCGAACTCAAAGAGATCCGCCTGCCTCTGCCTCCCGAGGGCTAGGATTAAAGGCGTGCGCCACCACCGCCCGGCCCTTAAAATATTTTCTTTATATTATTATCTACTCTCTGCTTCATAGTTTTAAAATGTTGAATTTTTCTGTTTGGAATTTGATTTTTTTGAAATGTAAAAGATGATGAGTTACAAAATGGTAAAAGGAATAATTATGTCAGGGGAAAAACCCTTCTATAGTTGAGTCTTTACTAAAATGCTCTTGAAGGATATCACAGCCTTCTGGTGGTACGTATGCTGCAATTATGGTTTTTTGTTTCTCAAAATCCAAACTTACAATCAAAATATGAAATCAAGGACTGCACAACTGAAAACTGGACTTCATGAAACTAAAAATATCCTGTCCATCAAAGGAAAGAATTGATCAAGTGAAGAGGAAGCTCAGGAAGCGGAAAAGAATCTTTGTCAACTGCACACCATGCCCAGCACATAAAAAGTCGCACATCTGATTGAGGATCAATGCCCAGCACATATAAAGAATATAAAAACAAGAAGAAGCCAGGAAAACCAATAACCAAATTGAAAACAGGCCATGGATCTGAACAAAGATTTCTCAAAAGAAGAAATGAAAATGGCTGACACATATCTAAAAGATATTTAACATCCTTAGCCATCAGGGAAATGCAAATTAAAGCTACTTTGAGATTTCATCTTACCCCCAAATCAACAAAATAACTGGCAGTACACTCTGGCGAAGATGGTAGAGAGAGAGGAACATGGTAGTGGGATCGTAAGCTGGAGCAGTCACTATGGACATTAGCGGGGAGAATTCGCCAAAAGATAAAAATAGTTCTACACATATGACCCAGCTATACCACCCCTCAGCGTATACCCAAAAGATTCAACAGCCTGCTACAGAGATACTTTCTTCGTCATGTTCCATGCTGCATAGGAAATGGAAGCAGCCTATATGTCCATCAACTAATGAATAGATAATCAAAAGGTAGTGTATGCTGGACAGTGTTATGGCAACTTGACCCAAGCTAAAGTTACCTGAGAGGAAGAAACTGCCTCCTCCATAAGACTGGGTTATAGGCAAGCCTGTAGGGCATTTTCTTAATAAGTGATTGATGGGAGAGGACCAAGTTTATTGTGGGTGATGCTACCCCTGGGTTGATGGTCCCGGGTTCTATAATAAATCATGCTGAGCAAGTCATGAGGAGCAAACTAGTAAGCAGCACCTTCCATACCCTCTGCACCAGCTCCTGCCTCCAGGTTCCTGCCCGGTTTGAGTTCCTGTCTTGATTTCCTTTGCTGATGAATAGTGCTGTAGACGTGAAAGCTGAATAAACTCTTTCTTCCCCCAAGTTGCTTGGATTGTGGGGTTTTGCAGCAGCAATAGCAACCCCAAGACAGTGTGCACACTTGGTGTAATTCTATCCAGCCGTAAAGAAAAATGAAATTATGAAGTTTGCAAGTAAATGGTTGGAACTGGAAAATACTCTACTGAGTGAAGTAACTGAGGCACAGAGAGGCAAATGCTGTGTGCCCTTTCTTCTCTGTGGATCCTCGGTCTGAATCTGTGACCTGCAGTAACTGCAGAAGCCAGGAATGTAGAAAGGAACAACAGTGGGAGGGATAATGTCCTTAGAGAAGTGGCCAGTAGGACACTGGTACCATGAAGGGAAAAGGGTGGGGGAACTTACCTGGAGATAGGAGAGGAAAAGTAATATAGAGGGAGAGGGAGGAAGGAGCGATAAATAACACAAAGCGTGCTTTGAAAGCCTTAAGAAAACATCACTTTATAACCTTACTTAAAATACATATGCTGTATGTGTGTATCTATATTATCTTAATGAAGCTATGCCACATGGAGGTAACAGTGCCTTATCATAAGCCACAGACTACTTAACAAAAACCCCAGTGCTAGATAAGGGAAGAGCATTTCAAGTTGTTGTTCAGGAGAGCCAGAGAGATCTCTCAAATAGTATAGGCTGTTGCCATTGCCCTTGCTCCCGAGAATTTGATGACGACACCACACTTTACACATGCAACTTGGAAGAACCAAGCTGGAAGTTACTCCCAGAGTATTGGGAGGTGCTATTTAAATACCCAAGGAGAAAAGGGATCAATAAGCCTACCCAGTCTAAAGTCTACAAATCTCAGTGATGACTGACTGGATAGGCGAGATATCCCAAAATGGTGCAAGAGTGGTATTTGTATTTTAGGGGTAACCAACAAACCTGATTAGACCAGTTCAATGGAAGGGAACTCTAGGCCTGCTACTATAGACCCATCCAGATACTGATGGCTAGAGAACTAGGTATTAGACCACAGTGTAGAACCTATTGCTTCTAGTTTTCCTAAATCCATATAGGTGTAACTGTATTCTAAATAGTTATCCTTATACCTACAGGTGAGTGTACCTTTCATTCTCATCAAAGAAGCTCTTTTTGCTTCAGATGAAGGCAATTGCAGACATTCACGATTGGTGTAAATTCAGAGAATAAGTAAGTGACTGCATGGTGACCAGCTCCAGGTGGCACATCTCTAACATATCCCCATGCTAGAAGTTCACTGGCCACTGCAGAAGAGGAGGGAGAAAGAATTTTACTATCTATCTGGAGGACTAAGACGCTTGATGGAAGACAGTGTCTTCTAGATGTGACAGGGGTAGTGCACTCACAAAATACCAATGGTACAGTTGTCTACGCAAGACCTCCATCACTGACCACAGCAGATGCTGCATCAATGTGTATGTGACGTTCCACAAAGCCCTATGTCTAGATGGGAAGCTACAGGCAGTAGATGCTGGTGAACCCTAAACACATGTACGCAGGAGCAACATGAGCAGAATTTAGCAGTTCCTTTGGTCATCATCGCTTTGTCAACTAGACACAGACCTAGATATACCCATGAAGAGGACACCACAATAGAGGGATTGGCTTCATTAGATTGGCCTATGATATGTCTATGAGGGTATTATTTAAATTATCAATTCAATAATAAAATTATTAATTATTAAATGTAGTAGGGCTCAAGACACTATGCCATCCTTGGGCAGCTAGGCCTGGACTGTATAGAAAAGGAAAAGGGAAACAAGCCAGTACGCAGCTCTCATCCATGTCCTCTGCTTCAGCTCCTGCCTCCAGGTTCCTGCTCTGAGTTCCTGCCTTGACTACTTTCCTCAGTGATGGAATGTAAAGTATAAGCGAGAGAACCACAAACACATACACACACATGAGAAGAGGACATGGATTCAAGAGTGAGTGGGGTGGGGACACAGGAGGAGCTGAAAGAGGGAAAGGGAAGGGGTGACATGACATAAATGTGTCATGTATGAACGCCTCAAAAGATTGAAAAATTAAAATGCAGCAAAGGCCCTACTCCAAACTGAGAAGCTGGTGGAAGCTGATAGCTGCTGGGGAAGAGAGAAGCAATCTTTCTGAGGCCGTGGCTCCAGGTAGGTTTCCCATGATTCAGTGGGTGCTCCACACCCAGGTATGTGGAAGAACTAATTAGATTTGTAGGCTATGTAAAAGAAAAATGCGATTGAGCTGGGGGGAAGACGTGTTGAGGGTATGTGAAGAAGTTGAAGGGTGGAAATGGGGGTGAAGAGGATCATATTATATTATATTCATATGCATGAAACTGTCAGGAATAGAGAAAATTATAATAAAAAGGCAATGAAACTCTCAACTTGTATGTCCATTAGAAAAAAAGCATTTCATGTGATGAAAAGAGTTATTAAGTTCCAGAATGCTAGAGAAGGTTTTTGAGAGTGATAGTTAAAGTATGTTAGATTAAGGTCAATCAAATTCTACTATTCATTGGTTTTCATCTGTCCTGGCTAGGTTTTATTTGTTTGTTAGTTTTGTGAGGCAGGGCTTCTTTGCATAGCTCTGGCTGTCCTGAGACTCATTCTGTAGACCAGGCTGGCCTCGAACTCAGAGATCTGCCTATGTCTGCCTCCCAAGCGCTGGGATTACAGGCATGTGCCACCACTGTCCTGGCTAGTTATATGTCAACTTGAGACAAGCTAGAGTCATCAGAGAGGAGGGAACCTCAATTGAGAAATGCATCCATAAGATCTGGCTGAAAGCAAGCCTGTGGAACCTTTTTTTTTTTTTTTTTTTTTTTTTTGATTAGTGATTAAGGTGGGAAGGCACATTTTGGTTGGGGCACGTCTGGGCTGGTGGTCCTGGAATATATAAGAAAGCAGATTGAGCAAGCCATGGTGAGCCAGCTGGTAAACAGCACCCTTCCATGGCCTCTGCATCAGCTCCTGCCTCCAGGCTCCTGGCCTGCTTGAGTTTCTACCCTCACTGCTTTGATGAACTGTGAATGACATAAACCCTGTCCTCCTAACTTGCTGGTCATGGCATTCCATCACAGCAATAGTAACCTTAACTAAGACACCATCCAAAGATTCATAAATCACAGTGTTGCACCAGCAGCCTTTGGAGAGCAGCTGAGTCCCCTGCTGCAGTGGTCAGGGAGATGGCAGTGGAGTTAAAGGCTGCAGCAGGAGCAGCAGGCAGGAGCTGAAATGAAAGGTTTTATACACTGGACCCATCTGGAAAATCCTCTGATCTTACTGGAAGGGAAATCTCCTCACGAAAGAATTATCTGGAACACCATACATCAAATTGTTGATACAAGAAGATAGAACTCAGTGTCAACTTCTAACAGTTTAAAACAACTTCCAGAGTATGTGTGAGGAACGAAACGTTCACTTCAAAGTTCACATTGTTTTCTGAGAACAGGACGCCTGCTCCTTCCATGAAAGGTTTCCAAGTCTTTGAAGAAAAGTATCGTGAGACCAAAATAGGAACACTATACCTTTTAGCTTAAGGTTTTTGTTGGCAGTTAGGGCACTTAAGGCAACGTTCCTGTTTGTCCTGTGCACGCTGTAGTTTCTGTTTGTAGCTGAAGAACAAGGTCCTTGTCCTGTGTTCAGTCCTTGCAAGTTAAGCTTTCTATTTGTAGTTAAGAATAAGTTCCTGTTTCTTAGAGCCGAAATAAAGTGTAAAATGTTTCAACCTGCACTGAACTTGGGACCCATTCCCCTGATGTCCATCCTTGCTCTTGTTCCTTCTGACTCTCTCACCCTCTGAACACTTCATCTCTCTAAGAAATGGACCTCAAGAGGCTGTCGGGGGCCGCTCTCTCACACCCCTACTTACGGTGAGACAGCTGGCTGGTCAGTTTTAGGTGCACCCCAAGATCATGGATTTGGTCTTTTCTCATGAGTCTCAATTTTAACAACCTATTAATGGAGCTTTGTAATTAAAAATTTAAAGAAGAGCAGGTATCCTTGTGTAAATATGAAGTCATGGGGAAAAAAAGAAAGAAGAAAAAGAAAAGAAAAAAACAATTATCTAGTTCAGGGGTAGTAGACTTCCCACATTAAATCATTAAGAAAAGGCCCCACAGGCTTGCCTACAGCCAGATCTTACGGAGGCATTTTCTCAGTTGGGCTTCCCTCCTTTCAGATGACTATTGCCTGTTCATGTTGAGAAAAAAACAACAAAGCAAGCAAGCAAACAAACAAAAAACTATTCAGGACAATCACATGCATATACAACCACATGCATATATGTGTGTGAACACACACACACACACACACACACACACACACACCTTGGGGGGTGCATTATGGGATAGCAGGCCTCCCTAAAAAGATGGAGACATAGGCTGGAGCTCATAAGACTGAAAATCGTGGTGATGTGGCGACAGTGTCTGGAAGAGACAGACCTAGGCTGCCATGATGCCTGCTGTCACCCTGTCAGCACAGGGCTAGAATCAGCACCCAGTTAAGTGATCCAGATAAAGTGTCAAGCACATAAGAGGTGCTTGATGGACATCTTCTATTCTTCCTTTCTTCCCTAACTGAGTTTTTCCACCGTCACAAAAGAAACACACAGAGACAGACCCAAAGAAGACATTGTAAACCTGAGTAATTTTCCAGTCCTTGTCTGGGAAGAAGCAGCTACTGAAATATCAGTGCAGTGGAGCTTTTGCTGTGGCCAAACTCCCCCTGCCCCTGCAAGTCATAGGTAGAAAGGATCCAGGAATGTTGTGGGTTCAAAGTCGTTAAACCAGAGCAACACTGGGCGAGTCACTGCAGATGTTTATTGCCATAAAATCTGTCATCTGTTCCTTTGAGTCATTGTCTCAAAAGACTACAGCCAATTTGGAAAATGAAAACAAACAACAACAGCAACAAAACAAAACCTTGCTAGAAAGGAAGAGAATCCCATGAGAAGGAAACGGGAAAATCCTTCAGTCGATCAGGCTTTTAATTACCCTTTTCTCTCTAGCTTACTGCCTAGGTACAGTGGTACAGTGTATTTCACATTAGGAACATCAGGTGTGAGCCCTCTGTGTAAAGTGAGGCCCCAAGCAGGCTGGCGCCTGTGATCACCATTTCTCTGAAGAACAGCGGGCTCTCTGGTCCTAATCCTCACTCCCAAGGCAGGCAAGTTCTAACAGCACAAGAGTCCCTTTATTCTACAATAATCAATAGCTAAGAATCCAGCTCCTCCTATAAATACCCGCTGTGTGATGGGGATTGACACTTACGGCACTGGCTGCACAGAGCGCTGAGCATTTGAGGGTCTCTCTGGGTTGTATTTCTCAGCGGTCGCACATTTGGTGACGTCGCTCTATTTTTCCCTCATGAATGTTGTTTTCTACTTTCCTTCTCCCCCCGGATGTCCTACAGCCATGAAGGGGGTTCTCCTTCAAAAGCCTAAACATTTAAGCAGTTTATTGAGGGTTTCTCGGCCTGTGCCGTATAACCAGCCTCCCACTCATTGGTTTAAAACACCAGTGCTGTATTATGGTTTTTGACTCCCAGGTTGGTGGGACTGTTCCTCTCTTGGTTTCAGCTGAGCTCACTCATGGTCCCGTGTTCAGAAGGTTTAAGACCTGCACTTGATAAAGTGTTGGCTTAGGCGCTTCAGCTCTCCCTATTACAAGGAGAGGTTTGAGGAGGCAAAGTAACTACGCTTTTCTTTTCTTCTTCTTTTTGCTTTTACTCCTCCCTCTCCTTCAAAATGGGGAAAATGAAGGGAGGTTGACTTGGAAAACCAGGAGCCCAGAAAAATCCACAAGGCCTCCTTGGCTTAAATGGGATGGCGTAGCAGTCATCAGTCTGCCCGCAAGGATGTCACTGTGAGCAGAGCTCCTTCTCCACACACCCAGCAAGCCCGAGGAGAGCTAAGAAGCAACTGAACAGCAGTGGCTGCTGGCTCAAGCTGGACTGGCCTCTGCTACGGCTACACACTGTGATCAGATTGTGAATTTGAGACATGTGCCCTTCCCTGCCTATGTCTGTCTTTCCATGGTGACAGCACAGGTGCCCACAGAACATGCAGAAGACATGTAGAGACATAAAGCGTCCACCATGAGAGAAAACAGTAATAGGAGTGAGGCATGGCCTAGTGGCAAAGGGCTTGCCCGGCGTGAGTGTTTCAGAGGCCTTGGGTTTATCTCCAGCTTAGAGGAGAGTGAAAGAGAAATAAGCAAACACACACACACACACACATACACACAGGGGGAAAGATAGAGAGAGAGAGAGATTGAGAGAGAGAGAGAGAGAGAGAGAGAGAGAGATTGAGAGAGAGAGAGAGAGAGAGAGAGAGAGAGAGAGAGAGAGAGAGAGAGAGAGAGAGAGAGAGAGAGAGAGAGAGAGAGAGAGAGAGAGAGAGAGAGAGAAGACAGGAAGAATTTCACCGAATTCCCAAAGCAACTATTGACTGGTTGTTTATCTTTTTAATCAGTGACAGCAGGAGGCGATCTACCACAGTTACCCATCTCCTCCTCAGTGTATTGCCTGCCTCCTTTTCAAGGCTAACCGAAACTAGGTATTTATTACATTGAAAAGTCTGCCACTATCTTTGACTCTTGACTGTGAAGGGTGGTGCTTCAAGGGTGAACAAGGTCCAGAACTGTGAACAGATAACTACAGGTAACTGTAAAGGGGCTAATAGCAACGGCAAAACGATGAGGTTAGGTATTAATAGACACATATGTAGCCTGTAGCTGATAGGGCTTGCCAAAGCACCCAGGTCTAGAATATCTGAGCGCAGACCTCAGATTGGGACATATTATCATGACTCGAAACCCCTGTAAACCTAACGCACATTTTGTTACTGTAAGCCACGCTACATTGGGTTTTCTCAGAGCCTGAGCTGCAAACAGTTTCAGCATTCAGCAGGATGTAGCAGGACAGCTGGGCTGAATCTGCAGCCGAGCAAAAGCCTGGCATCCACTGTACGCAAGGGCAGAGCAATAGAATTAATCGTTTCCAAATGCAACTAATTGGATCTTCTACTCTGAAGTAAATAACGATAAGATTTATTAGATTACACTATTCATAAGTAGGGAAGGCTCAGCATGAACTAGGGTGGTCAGAAGAAAGAAAATTACATCAAGGCAAGGATTTAAACAGGCATTGAGAAAGGAATCTTTGAACAAGGATGCATATACCTCAGTAATTTATGCCTTAAGAAAGTTTGAGAGGCATCCTAACTATGTCTGCAGGCACAGGTTCAAATTTACAAAGTTGATTTCTTAATCCCCAAATGTTGGCACATTCCTACTCTGGGGGACACTGTATTTCATCTGCTTCCTATGGAGTGCTGTCTCACCTGCCCCTACTTATTGATTCAACAAATTATTGCAAGTGCCTATTTATACAGCCCCCATTCATCTCAATATCACAAGCAGTGGGAATCCAGACAGAAAGAAAAACGGCCCCATCAAAGGAAGAGGAGTTTCTAATAGTCCACCTGGCTTGAAACTTTTTCCTTTGAGCAAATCCACCTGCATTCACTGACCTGGCTGATTTCTGACCCACTAAGTTCTGGTGTTCCCATGGATACCCATGAACTGGTGTGGGTTATTACAAGAAAAAGTAGTTATGGAATAATAAAAGGAACAGGCAGATGTGATCAGCCAGCCTTTCAGCCAAATGAACTTTTATTTCTCAAAATCACTGGAAGTCTTCCCGATTTCAGGTTTAACGTTTCAAACTGATTACCGCCCACAGACAGGCTTTGTTTCATACATTTAAAATTTTCATAAATACACACATATACACTTATATATACATTTAAAACTGTAGCCTGCCATGTGATTCAGGAGAGCCTTAGAGCTGAGGGTGGCCTTCCTCCAGACTGCACATGAAGAAATTATTTTCAACCTCTCTTTGCAACTTCTAAAAATAATACTTTTCCTTTGCACAATTCACTGGCCACGAGCACTCTGGAACTCCATTTATTCAGAATCTCCTGGGAACATTCATGGCTCACACACTGTCTTAATTACTTTTCAGTTGCTTTAACAAAACACCATGGCGAAGGCAACTTATAAAATAAAGGATTTAATTGGGTTTATAGTTCCAAAGGGTTGGAATCCATGACAGCAAGGCAAAGGGATGGCAGCAGGAACAGCTGAGAGCTGATATTTATTTCATAATCAAGAGCAATAGAAATCCTCACTGAATGGTACAGGTCTTTGGAAACTTCAAAGTCCACTCCCCGTGACTCCTCCTTCAACACGGCCACTCCTTCTAATCCTTCCCAGACAGTTCTTCCTACTGGGAACCAAGTATTCAACCCTGAGCCTATGGGGCCATTCTCATTCAGACCACCCTGCATACTGTGCTCAGAGGTAGGGGTTCTGGCTTCCAAGACTGGAACTCAGGAACACGTAGTGTTGGGATAGAATCTACAGGATGCTCTCAGTGCTAATGACACCATTCAGAACTCCAAGTGTTGTAAAATTTTCATAAAACACTTGTGATCATCCAGCAGAAGGATACCTTAATTCTGGGCTCCTAGAGAATCAAGTTGCTAAAGAACAACTCATCCCTCAAGGTTCAGCTTTCACTGAACGCTCATCCCCTCCATCCCCTTGGTCACTGGGATCTTTCTTTGGGTGATGTTATGACTTGAATCTGGAATGTCCTCTGTAGGCTCAAGTTTGATACTTTTGTTCCCCAGCTGGGGAACTTTTAGGTTGTGGTCTGTCTGCTCCACGTAGGTCACTAAGGTTGGGGCACTGAAGGTTATATGCAGTCTCTGGTTGTCTTCTTCTCCTCTGTCATGATGTGAATAGATTTCACCAAATGCTTCTACCCCTGTGAACATCTCTGCCATGCCCTCCCTGTTATACTATACTGAGCACTCCCCACCCGCAGAGATCATGAGCTCAAAGTAAATCTTCTTTTCCTTCAAGCTGTTTTAGTCAGGTGTCGTCATAATGAGAAAGCAACCAAAACACGTGGTCAAGTGAAACAACCTGGCTGTCTTAGGGCTCCACTGCTGTGATAAGCACCATGGCCAAAAGCAGCTTGTGGGGGAGGGGCTTATTTCACTTATACTTCTGCATCATAGTCTACCGTCAAGAGACGGGCGGGAACTCTAACAGGGAGGAAACCTGGAGGCAGGTGTTGACGCAGAGGCCGAGGATGAACTTACTGGTTGCTCCTCACGGCTTATTCAGCCGGCTTTCTTACAGAAAGCCACCCAGGGCCACCAGCCCATGGGTGGCTCCACACACAATGGAGTGTGCCCTCCCCATCAATTATGAATTAGGAAAATTCTCTACCACCAGATTTTGGGGAGGCGTTTCCTCAATTGAGGTCTCCTCTTCTCAGATGACTCTAGCTTGTGTGAAGCTGGCATAAAACTACCGAGCACATTGGCGTTGCTTCTAGGGAAATATTTCTTAACCACATAACTAGTTTCAACCAGGGAGAGCCATGGTTTCCACAAGCAAGAACAACAGGTTCTATTAAGCACATCCTTTTGCTGTTGGCAAAGGTCAGCAAGACTCCAGACTCCAAAGACCCTCTTTCCAGAATGAACTACCTCTCCCCACATGGTGTTGTAGTAGACTCAGCAGGGACGCTCGAGATGTGTGATTTAGAAGAAGACACTGTGGTGTCTCAGCCTAGGCCCAGCTAAACCTCCTCACACTACTGATTCCATTCCTCAGCCTCGTTGGTTCCCTCAAACTCAGAGGTAATGACTCCTACCTTCAAATTCAATGTGAGGAGAAAAAACAATCAGTGTGGCTCACCTCACAGAGCGCAGGCCTTCAGCAAATGCTATTATCATGTTTTATTTAAGATGAGGGTCATTGACAAACTGACTACATCTGTTTGGAATCATTGTTTTTTAGGCTGCAGAAACCTCTTTCTGAGAAGGTTTTAAAAATCTATGATCACTCGCTATATATTTCATTTTACAAGCATACACTGACGTAATGTGGGTCACATTATTTCAGGAGCGTGGGGGAAGTTTCTAATTGTTGCTGTGCTTTCTCCAGTGGCTCGCCTGTTTCATCTCCAAACAGGCTGAAACTCTTGAGCCAACTAAACTACTTTACACCCTGGAAATCCTCAAGGAATGATTGCTGGAAGAAAGATAAGAGCTAGCCATGCCAGTGCTTTAGTTGTGTGTGCACGTGTGCATCTGTGTGTGCGCGTGTGTGTGTGCACATGTGCGTGTGTGTGCGTGTGTGTGCATGTATGCATGCTTGTGTGTATGTGTGTGTGTGCCTGTGTGTGCGTGCCTGTGTATGCGTGTGTATGCGTGCCTGTATGTGTGTGTGCGTGCGTGTGCATGCATGTGTGTTTGTGTGTGTGTGTATTCGTGTGTGATTGATGATTGTTTGGTTACTTTTGTCTTCTAAAGCTTTGTGCAGTTTCAAAATGACTCAAGGGATAACTATTTGTAAGCACCAGTTGTCAACCAGAAATGTAAGGACAGGAAATATGGGTTTACAAGTGGGAGAAGGGTACATGCAGTCATGAGTATATGTGCCAATCCTGGGTTCAAATCCATTTCTTTACTAGGTATACTTATTCTCTAACTTATTTCTCTTGTCTCTGTGTCTCCTTTCTCTTTTCCTCCTCTCCCCCTCTCTCCTTCCACCCTTTTGTGTGTTGTGTACCATCTTTTTAGTGGCAATGTGTACAGCAAGTGTGTGTGCACAGATGAGTGAGCACACACGGAGGTGAGAGTTCACATTGGGTATCTTTCCTTAATTGTTCCCCATCTTTATTTTGGGGGACAAGGTCTTTCAGTGACTGTGAAGCCTGTGCATTTGGCTAGAGCGGCTGGCCAGTGGAACTTCAGAGATCTGCCTAGGTCTGCTCCCTCTCCCTGCCAGCTGCCTCCCGGCCCTGGAGTGCAAGTTGACACCATTGTGCCTGGATTGTCACATGAGCTCTGAGGATCAGAATTCAGGTACTCATGCATATGCAGCAGTCATTTTGCAACCTTAGCATCTCCCTATGGCCCCTTAACTCCCTCTAAAGGCCCTGGAACCTCTCTCTTAGGGGGCAGGCTGCCAAGGGCCATCTGCTGCCTCCAGCAAAGAAAGGGACCAAAAGAAACTCTAAGCAGGAGTGCTTTTGAGATAGCCTGTTTTCTAAATAGATTGAGGATGTAAGAAACAAAACCAAAGGAGCAAAATCATTATCTCTTTGTTAGCATCTTCAAAATGCTGGCTGTGGGATAAAGCACATTCCCCTTGCTCCTTTAGTTTTTCCAGAACTGACGGTGCACACTTGTGATGTGAAGACTTGGGACGTAAAGCTGAGCTCATAAAAGGGCTGGTGCTTACTGCAGGGGCCGAGCTGGACACGTTGCCACCCATAGGCTGCAGAAGACAGCAGCCCACTGCTCCTCAGTGGTCAGCTTAGGAGGACTCTATGTCCTTTGAAAGGAATGTGAAATCCTACAGGCTTACTCCATATTTCAGACAGGCACAAGGTGCAGGCTAGACCTTGGCTTATGTGCTTCTCTAAGGATGCTTCTAATTTGACCTTCCCATTTCTTTAAACATTTCTATGTGAAACATTTCAAATTGGTTATAAAAGCAGAGAAATGAATAGTGGACCCCGTGTTCCCGACATCCAGATCCAGCAATGAGTTATCTGGGTCCAATCTTCCTCCCTCTATGCTTCTCCCCACTTTTTCCTTGGATTATTTTGAAGCAAATCATTCATTATATAATTTACCTATAAATATTTAATCATGTGTCCTTAAGCCTAACCACAATACTGTCACGGCAGCTGACAACATTCACACTAATTCCCTGTTGGTTACATACAACCCCACTCCTCTTTGAAGAGGCATACCGGGGTTAATTGTATACAAATGAATATGTTAACATGAAACTGTCCACTGCCATCAGTAGAAAACCAAAATCTCTCACACACTAAGTCAGTTTTCATTATTGATGGAGAAAACCGTGTGGAGCAGGGCTGCAGGAACAGAAGTCTATTTGGTGAAGAAAGCGACCCACTTTCTGGAGCACGGGCTTCCCTGGTGTCCTTAAACAGCACAATTTAACCCATCCACTTAACTAAACACGATGGAGGGCCTGCACATGGAGAACAGAAAGCATTTTATTTTTAGGTTCAAGCTGTAGAACTGTGTACCTGACCGAGAACATCACAGAACTCTAATAAAGTCAGCTTGACCAAGCATGCAGTTGGCTAATTCATTGGTTTATTAAAGAAAAATTGTCTGACGTTTTCACGGTTGGTTAGAAAATTCGGGATTGTGAACTATGTGGGAAGTGACAAGACTGAGGGCAGAGATGTCATGTGTGTATCTGATCTCTGGATTTTTTTTTGTATGTGTATTTGTCATGTGTTTATTCCATGTATTTATCACCATATTCAAGATACAGAAATATTCCCATCCAAGAACCTCTTCTGCTACTCCCCTCCCCCGTTTTTTGGTTATTTAAGCCAGGGTTTTTCTGTGTAACAACCTTGACTCTTATGGAACTTGCTGTAGACCACGCTGGCCTCAAACTCACAGAGATCCACCTGCCTCTGCCTCCTAAGTGCTGGGATTAAAGGCGTGCATCACCACAGCCTGGGTTGTGCTCCCCCTTTCAAGCCAGAGTTTTAAAAGCATGATTCAGGAGCCACCTGCATCACCATCATTTGAAGTGGGACCAAGTGGTACTTCCAAACCCAGGCCTCACTCAAGAAAAGCTGGAGTCAACATGCTGAGGGCCAGGTTCTGGAATCTCCACGTTAGCCAAGCTACTGAAGAAAGATTTGCCTGTGTTGTGAGCTGAGAAGCTTTGCCACAGTCCCACATTCTTCCCACAGTGTTAACACATAGTTTTCTTTAAACTAGACCTGAACATATCCAGAACTGTCATAAAGGACAATTAAAACAGTTGCATATAAACACAGTGAATCTAGTATGAACCAAATGGATGAGAAATAGGAAGATGTTAGTTTGGACTCTTAGTTTTGGTGGCTCAGGGCACATAACTAGTCATGGCCATCCTGCTGGCAGAATCCCAAGGTGGCCTACGTTGTCACATGACAAGAGAGAGTGAGCACATTACATAGATGTATCTCTCTCTCCTTTATAAAGCCAGCAGCATTTAATAACGTGATCCTTCCCTGATGGCCTTATTTACTAATGTTAACCACTGCCCAAAGGCCTGACCACCAAGTGCTATGGTCCAGGTAGGCTTTCACCTCCTTCTTCATCATACCCACTGAGGATTACATGTCAGTAGATGAAGGCTCTGAGGGCCTTCACCCCATATCTGAACCACAGCACACAGGGTCAACTAACATGGCAAAGCTTCAGCTGTGACTCCTCAAGTATTCACCATGAAACGAAATTTCTTGCTGGTTCCTGTGCGCTGTGTCAGGAATTTATAAACATGAGGTCCACACTTTACAAACGAAGAAACAGAAGCTCAGAGGAAAGACACTACCGGCAGAGTTACAGCAGGTGAGCAGTGGGCTTGGAAGCTAAGAGCACCAAACAGGTGTGCCTGATACCAATACTCACACTTTGTGATGCCAAGATTTATATATAAAACATGGAGTGGCTGCCACAAACCTGGTTCAGGTTTTCTATTTTTAGAATTGAAAATGGATCTTCGTGTTGCTGCTTTTTTGTCACCCTCTGAGTTTGGGGGACAAGTTACATTAGGGCAGTGCTACACAAACTCTACGACCCGACAGGTGACATGTAAAAATGGAGGGGAAGCACTTTCAAACTTTCATAGCAATTTGACTTTGCTGGGACAGCCAAGAGTCATGAGTGGATCTGTCTCACTAAGCACAACACAGATGGTTCAGAATGTCAAGTATCTATCAGAATCCCGTATGTCTCCAGCCACATGTAGATCTACAGAGCAGGTCTGTGCACGCCTTCTTGTTAGACTGGGGAAAATAACAGACCCTCCCATAGGGATAGCTGGAGAAGTGCTGGTCTTTTGCAACGGAATGACTTAAAGATGCAATAGCTGTACTTTGCTTCCTGTTCACCCATGAACAGCCTCTCAGAAACTGCCCAAGCCTCCCTGAGGCCCCAGCTGTCTGTGATGAGACTCATCCAAACGTCCTCACACTGCCATGACCAGCACACCAACTCACCACTGTGGTGGGCTCTCAAACCAAAGTCAGTTCCCACGACCAGAGGTCTCCCGAGTTTAAGAGGAGGGAAGAAAGGTGCACAAGAGGAGATCTGAGTACATTTCCCTCCTGGGCACTTCAGAAATGACTTCCGGCATCCAGATCTGATGATAACTGCTGCATATGGTCCCTCCGGAGGCCTGATTTGTCTTCTAGAAGCTGTTTGATTTAGGGTGTGCCATCCTGTTCCTCACAGGCCAAGGCTCCTCTGTCCCGTTTAATCTAAAAGGTATGCCAGCTAGGAAAACTCTTACTGAGCTGTGATACTGAAAATTCCTGGGCCAAACCTGAAGCCAGGAGCTTTAGATGACCTTTTTCATTTAATTACTAGAAACCACACAAGTCACATATCATCCTGTTCAGTTTTTATAAGTAGGCTCTATAGTAAGAAGGCAAAGTGATTTTCTCTGTGTAAAACAGTTAATAAAAGAAAGGGCAAAGATTTGCATTCAAACTTTGTTTTTAATCACTTTGGATAAATCAATATCTACCATTATTAGATGGTAGATATTATAATATTGTAATATCGAGGCATTGCTCCCACGTAAGGGGTGGGGCAGAAGTACCAGGAGGATCAGACACCCAGGAATAAGGAGTTTATGGTGACTTGGGGACAATCTTCAGCTCTCCACTCATTCAGAGCCTTTGTTTGCTCACTGCTTATTGGGATCACGAACGCACAGAGAGTATTCTGTTTTCAACGTGCAGACTTCCCTGAGTCCGTTCCAGAAAAGACAGCTCCACAAAGCGCATCACATCACTCACAGCTCTGTGTGCTTGGGCTGCTGGACCACGTCTTTGTTTGCATTAATATTTGACAGTGAGGGCAAGGTGAGGTTAAACACACAGAGAAAGGTGAACTGTTACAAGAAATATAACAAAACCAGAAGGATGATAGTATTCAAAATGACTGAGAAAAGCTCTAGGCTGAGAATGGTGTCTGTAAGCCAGAACATAGTCAGGGTCTTTGGGGAAGCACAGAGTTTGACTTACGGTAAATTTTGAAAGAGTCAGTATGGAGCATAAATCCAAATTCTGAAATTATAAAAATGAAGCTTTCAAAAACACTTTCAGAGCTGGGATAGTTTTCTCATAGCCTGGCAATCTGGTGCTTTTTGGTAAATACGTGGGTAGAGAAAGCAGGGCGTGAACCCTCCGGTTCTGGGCTTTGCAAGGGCTCACAGCTCCTCAAGGACTCATAGCTCCCCAGTGTCTTTCTGGTGGACTCGAGATTATTATCGTTCTGAGACATGTGGAAAGGGGCAAGGGAAAAGCTTTTCAAATAACTTCTTACATCTTGATATGTTTTTTTTTTCTATTTTAATTGCTCTAATTTTTAAGCCCTTTTCACCACAATTCCCTTCCTTAAGAGCTTGCTTGACAAGAACACAGGCTATCACTCAGCATCGAAGGGTGTTTGCTGCACAAGCATGAGGCTCTGCAGCCACATCTCCTGAACTCAACAGGAGAAGCTGAACATGGCTGTGTGCGTGCCAGTAATTCTAGTACCAGAGAGGAAAAGAACAGAGACAGGAGGATGACTGGAACTTTGTGACTGTAAGCCTGGCTTCAAGCTCAGCGAGAGACTCTTGTCTCAGTGGACAGTGATGCAGCACGGATGTTGTCCCCTGACCTCTGTGCATGTTCACAGGAGCACGTGCCTCTCTACAGCATGCGCGCGCGCGCGCGCGCACACACACACACACACACACACACACACACACACACACACGCGCGCGCGCCTACCTAAGAATTCTCTCATGCCACAGTGAGGGCAACAACAAGGAGGGACTGAACAACCTACAGCCTGGCGCAGCCATCAGCCCCTCCCCGGGGTCCACAGGACTGTCTTACTTTTAACTTTTTTGTCTTCTGGTCTCAGGCAGGAAATTCTTGAACTTCTGGGAAGGAAGGTGTTCCCAGACGGGCAGCTCTCTCAGTTTAGGATGTGTCCAGCTCCCATGCAGATTCTGCTCATGGTTGTATGCAGTGGCCTGGAACCCCAGAGTACTGTCTCTCACCTGCACGCTTGGCAGATGTCTTCCTGACATTCCTAACCAGCTTTAAAAGAGGGACTTTCTTTTCTGCCTGCCTTGATCCCATGTTTCTTAGTTAGGTATCTAACAAAGGCCTTGAGGACTCTAGGGGAATGAAGGTAAGAGCTAGTGAGTGAAAATGGAAAGAAAAAGTCAGTATTTTTAGGAGGCAGGGGCATAGCCACTTTGGCCAGCAGCAGAGTGGGTCCTGGTTTTTCTCTGTTCCTCTGTTCTGAACCAAAGCCAGAGGTGAGAGTACATGAAACGGACTTGAGGGATCCAGATGGGAAAGCAGGTTTGTTTTCCAGTGGTAGGCCCTAGAAATGGGCTGTGGTGTGCTAGACAAGGGGTACCTCAGAAACGCGCCGAATTACGTGCCCATGTGAATGGCAGCAGGTGCTCCTCAGGTCTCTGAGGCATCTGCCCCAGTGAACTTCCATTCAGCAGCCCCTAGTCACAGCAGGGCTCACTGTGAGGGGCTGGTCATGATAGAGAACGCTATCATTAGTGAAACTGAGTCAGTCAGGCTCTGAGCAAGAAAACTCGGTCACCAAAATCTAACAGTGTTCCCCGCCCCCCACCACCACTATGACTGGAGATGAAAGTAAACAGGGAAACAATTAGGAATGGCAAGTATATTACAGAGGACTTGTGTTAGATTCCATCTGCCAGCAGAATGAGGGGCTGAATGAATTCTTTCCTGCCGCCTTGATGGTGGGAGTTTATAAGGAAGCCCGGACTGATGATAAAGGAGAATAATAATTTTAGCTTGCTCATTTAACCTCATTTTCTCAAGTGCCACATGGAAATTTCAGCTCTCTATTATAAAAGAGCATGAAGAAAATGTGCGATTATAAAATTTTGTGCATATATATTTTTTAAAGTTTTAGTTTAATAATTCCAAATCCCTCCTCGACAAATCATATAGCTCACATTTGACTACAGGTTTGTGTGAACTGCTCTGTCTCCTGGGGCCTCTCAACTCTCTCAGGCTGTCAGGAAAACGCCACCATTGAGCACCTGTTGTGTGGCATGTGCGCATGCGAAGTGATTTGTCCAAATTCAGAGTCATGGAGAGAGCACCAAGCTGGGAATGCAGGCCAGCTTCCCTGTCAAGAGCTCTCTGTACTGCTCCATCATGCTTTTCTGACATCTTCCGTGGGGCTGCTAACATTCGGCAGAGGCATCCCAAGCTTCCTCCTCTCTGCTAATCCATGTCTCCTCGCAGACAGAGAACTTGGGGCAGCTGCTCTGTTTTCTCTTTCATCTGCTTCTGTTCTGTCTTTAGTGTTTCCTCACATCTGCTTGCTTTGAATTCGTTTTCTCCTCTTTGCTGGTCACTTAAGATGTACACTTAGGACTTTGATTTGAGACCTTTCATTCCATGTAACAGTATTGCTGGAGTTAAGGTCAGAGGCTGTATCCTGGCAGCCCCAACAAGGCAGGTTTAGCAACTGGTCCTCAATAAGCACATTAGAAGAGCCAGCTAGGCATAGTGATGCCTACCTTTGAGTCCAACACTTTGGAGGCAGCGGCAGGTGGATCTGTATAAGTTTGAGGCCAGTCTGGTCTACATAACAGGTTCAGGCTAGTCAAGGGTACATTGACCTTGTCTTGAAAAACTAAAATATGTAACAAATTAAATGAGCCAAAGTAATCGTGAAACTCAGGAAAGCATGATTTATTCAATATGGCCACACTGGGAAGAGGAACAAGGACAGCCAGGGTCTCTCCAAGCACATCTTCAGGGTCTTTGCACAAGGTTTATGTTCAAGCAGAGGGCCAGGGTTCTGAATAGAAAGCAGGACATTCCAAGGTGTGGTCCTGCCCAGGATGGGTAGCCTTGTCTGGGCTTCAGTTCCTCCTGCAAGGCTCTCGGATAAAGTCATGACAAACAAGTTCCCCTACTCTGGGCAGCGCAACATTTGGCTTTTCCCCTTCTCTCAGGGTGAAATTCTATTCCTATTTCTTGGGGTGCACTGTTTCAAGAGTCTGATAGCCAAAGTGAGGGGTACAAGTGTCTCTCTTCACTACACCGTCATTCCTGCCAGGGAGCCAGACAGAAAATAATCATCCTAAGGCTACGAATTTTCCTCTAAATACTGCTCCAGCACCGTGTGCTGTTTTCATTTATTTAGCTCCAGCTTCAGAGAAACCATGGAGCCCTTTCTTTGCAAGTTTCCAAATGTTTCAGGGAGAAATTTCAAATACCTGCCTGTTACTGATTTCTACTTTAACTCCGCTGAGGAAAAGAACTTTCCATTCCTGACTTACTTACATCCCTTTTTACTCAAGACCTGTTTTCCTGATCAGAATGAAGCCTGTCTCAGTGTACTTTTGGCGATTCTTCTGCTTCTAATGTATAGTATTTCAGAGTTAACTTTAAATGTGACATGTTGCTGGGTTTTTTTTTTTGTTGTTGTCCCATCTGCTGTTTGTTCTGTTTCCTTTTTTGTGCTTCCTTCTTTCAGAGGAAGTAAGAGTTTTAATTATCCCATTTTGTTTCCATTGTTGCTTTATTAACTATAAAAGTGATGATTCTCATTGAATTATTCTATACTTTATTTGGCATTTTTAGTGCACACACATTGTGATTCATTTTCAAGCAATCACACGACACACTGTAGACTAGACCTTTGTAGCGTTGCTTCCATCTCTTCTGCCCCAGATTCCTTGGATTTTTTTTTATTACCTTCTTTATTTTTACTTAGGCAGTCAGCCCCACACATCACTGTTATGCTATCCTTAAAGAACAACGACTGTTCATGGCAATTTAAAATGTATCTTAGTTTCTGTTGCTGTGATAAAATGCCCAACAAAAGCAATTTAAGAGAGAAGGGGGTTATTTTGGCTTACAGTTTAAGGTGTCATCCATCAAATTTGTGAAAATCAGGGCAACAGGCGCTCGACAGAACTGGCCACATGTATTCGTACCCAAAAGAAGAAAGCAATGAATGCGTGTGGCCACCCAACTCTTTGTCTCCGCTTGTATAATCCAGGATGCCATCCTGGGACTTCCCACCTCAGCCAGTGCAATCAAGATACCCCCTTCAGAAGACTTAGAGTTGGCTCTAGATTTTGGCAAGTCAATGATTCACATTGACATCACAAAACATATAACAATCTTAGCTATTTGCTCACACAGACTTAGCCTCCAGACTTTTCATTACTTTATATGCATCCAGAAGTTTTTTTCATCATCCTCCAGCTCCTCCTCCTCTTTCTCCTCTTTCTCCTTCTCTTCCCACCTCACTCTCACCCCCGTTTTTGTTTTTTGTTTTTTTTTTTTTTTAAAAAAAAACTCAGGATGGGTAACAAAACTAGGGCCTTGCTCATGCTAGGCAAAAGTTCTACTACCGAGTAACAAATATTCCTATCACACTTTTAAAATTCAGTTTTTGTTTCTTGCTTTTACTGTTTGGGAACAGGGTGTCATGGACCCCACATTGGCCGTAACTGGTTATGTAAGTGAGGACAGACAGAAACCAACTGCTGATCCTCTGCTCTCACCCCCAAGCTGGGAGCATTTCTTTCTGAAAATCCCTCTAGCTTTCAGAACTGAACTTTTGCCTTACCCTGCAACTAAATTCTAGCATGCCCTGAAACCATGTGAAGCCATGCACTCAGTCTGCTTCCCTACTGTGAATTCAGCCCGAGGAACTTTCCCGGAAACAACACAACAAGCCTTAGAATGCCTTGGACTTCCTAAGGAATCAGCTTCTACAGCTAAGCTAAATGGGTTCTTTAATCTTAAATTATGTAGTCTTCCACGCCCTGACCCAGAAGGTCAGTCAAGTAAATTCTCTCCTTGTAAACTCTACTCAATTGTTTTCTGGTTAAGATAAGAGATTACTCATTCCTTTTCTAAGTAACTTCTTTTTCTGTGTTATTCAGTAAATACAAATACAAAGTGCTTCTTTGGGAACAGATGATAGACAACAGAGACAGACAGAAGATACAGGGAGAAAAATGAAGAATTCAGATCCGGACTCTCTTTTGTTCTAAACTGCTTTAAGAGGTTTTTAAACGTGGCACTGTTGTGCCAGAGCTGGGGCAATTAGCATGCACCATTGCAGCTGGCCAATCTAGCCTTTTTTTAATTTTGAGATATGATACCATTAAATCGTCTAAACTGACCTTGAATTTATTTTGGGCCAGGCTGACGTGAACTGGCCTTTTTTGCTTGGGCCTCCCGGGATCTGGTATTGTGAGCATGAACCATCAAGCCTGGCTTTTTTCTTTTCGTCTTACTGTTCATGTTTTGTTAGCCAATCCTAATGTCTCTGTCAGTCCTGGGTTAGTTTCTATTAGTGATTTTCTTTTTCCAATGCACCACCCTTCCTGGCACTGTTCATGAAACAGTTTTGCTATCTATGTTAACAAAATGCTATGCTGTAGACCTCCAGAACCTTCCTTGCACCTTGCCCACGGAGCAACCAGTTATTCCATACATGGTTTTGATGATAACTTCTGTTTCAGTTAGGGCTCATTGCTCTGAAGAGACAGCATGACTATGGCAACTTTTTAAAAACTTTCATTTTATTTATTCTTTGAGTTTTTCACATCATATATCTCTGTCCTATTCATTTCCTGTACCTTCTTTACCAACCCCTGTCATTGCAAGACCCTCCACCCCCAGTAAAATTTAAGAGAAAAAAAAGAAAGGACAAAAGGAAAATAATTTAATCATGGAAGCTGTAGTGTGACACAGTGAGTCACACAGTAAAGTCTTTTATCCATACACTTTACTTGTAAGTGTTCAGAACTGTAAACAGTCATTGGTCTGGTTCAAGGCCCCTGGTTTCTGCCACACTATTGATGCTGGGCCCTCACTGGGACTCCTCTTGGATATCCTTCT
Organism: Arvicola amphibius; assembly: GCF_903992535.2. Lineage (NCBI taxonomy): Eukaryota > Metazoa > Chordata > Mammalia > Rodentia > Cricetidae > Arvicola > Arvicola amphibius. The sequence continues at coordinate 62,893,570 of NC_052059.1, read as the reverse complement.
GTTGTTCTGTGTTGTGGAAATCCTGCAGCTTTAGATCTGCAGGACTGGTCCCTTCACATGCTCTGGCAGATCACACATGGGGTGGACAATGGGGTGGGCCAACTCATAATACTGGTTCTGAGCTTGTGTAGTTTCAGAGTTGGTCAGCCTGCCAGCTCTCTTTTGTCCTCACCACCAGGGTGAACAATCCTGCATTGCCCTGGTGAATTCATCCTTTGGAGCTCTGAACAAGGGGTGGGGCAAGTTCTCCTGCTTTGATGTCCTCAGGGTCCTATCTCCCACACTTGCACCTTCAGGGATAGCTCTACTGTGTTGCCCAGGAGAGGTGTAGAGGCTACTCTCCCAAATGCTGTAGCAGATGAGAGACAGGAATTTCTCTCCAGCTCTTATGACCTCAGGGAAGCTCTCCCACCTGCCTCAGATTTTGGTCTTGAGGGGACATAACCTGCCTGGGCAGGAGAGAGGTCAGTGACGGGGACAGCTCTTCTATGCTCACAATATCTGACCTGGATTGCCCACACTTCTGCCAAAAGGTTGGCTCTATTGTGCTGCCTACATGAAGTGTAGGGCCTGCTCTCCCAAGTGTTGCAGCTAGTGGTAGGTAGAGGCAGCTCTCCCACCCTTCTGTCCTCAGGGCCAGCTCTCCCACCTGCCTCAGGCTTGATGGGTGGGGGGCAGTGTAGGCTGAGACTGCATTAATTTCCCAGCTGCCCACACCTGAATAATCACACAGAAACTATATTAATTATAACACTGTTGTGCCAATAGCTCAGGCATATCCTAGCTAGCTCATATCTTAATCAATTTCTTTTTTTTTTATATTTTACCATGAGGCTCATGGTTTGTTACCTCTTGCTTCTTGGGAGGTTACATGGCACCTGCCTGACTCTGCCTTCTTTCCTCCTCTGTCTCTATTTGGATTTCCCACCTTGCTATATTAACCAATGGCAATAAAACATATTCACAGCATACAGAGGGGAATTCTACATCAGGACATCTATTCCTTGTCCCTGCCACCACCATATGACCACATGAAAGATGAGTAATGGAGATAGCTCTCCAATGCTTACAACTTTGGGTTGGCTCACCCATACCTCTGTCAACAGGATTGGCTCTATTGTGCTGCCCAGGTGAGATGCATGGCCTGCTCACTGACTACAGGAACTCTTATAAAGGAAAACATTTAAGGGGGTTGGCTTATAGAGAGATTTATTCCACTGTCATCATGGTGGGCGGCATGGTGCTGGAGAGGTAGTTGAGTGTTCTATATCTGGATCCAAAGGAAGGAGGAAGGTTGAGACACTGGTTCTGGTTTGACCATCTAAAACCTTATATCCCCAGTGACACACTTTCTCCAGCAAGGCCACACTCTTCCTAATAGTGCTACTCCCTGTGAGTCTATGGGGCCACTTTTCAAATCACCACAAACCCTTATGAGATAAATGCTTAGTGAGTGTTTTCTCTAATGTTAAAAGTAGCCTTTTCTGCCTGTTGCCTTTGCTGTGCAACAAGGTTTGGTGTTGTTGCACTTGTTGTCAGTTCTTGCCGTTTGTTGCTTGTGCTTTTGATGTCACATCTAAGAGATCTTTGCCAAGACCAATGCCCATTTACTCTTTCCTTCATGCCATCTACTCTAGTCTTTATGGTTTACTCTATATTCAACAACAGAACATCCAGATTCAGTGCAGCAAATAAAATAACGAAGATCCATTCCGTTTTCCCTCAGGAAAAATTGTTTAAGGCTTGGATACAGTGCATAGGGTCTCTTAAGAGCCTTATTGTGTCATGAGAGATTGTGTCAGCAGACTAGGATGAAAAAAATCTTAATTTCAGAGATTTGTACCCGTATTCACCTAGCCATATGCTATTAATTAAGGATTTTATAACTCTGCAATGGTGGCTAAAGTTAGCACAGAGTGTCTCACGGTTCATTACTGGTTAGTTTTTTTTTTTTTTTTGTCAACTTGACACCAACTGGAGTCATCTGAAAAGAGAGAACCTTAATTGAGAAGATACCTCCACCTATTTGGCCATGGGGGGTGGGGTTCTTTCTTAATGAGGGCATTGCCATCCCTTAGGGACAACTGACCTTGGATGGGAGCAAACCAGTAAGCAGTATTCCTCTGTGGTCTCTGCTTCATTCAGTTCCTGCCTCTAAGTCCATTCCTTGAGTTTCTACCATGACTTCCCTTCATGAGGGACTTGAACCTGTAGAGTGAAATAAATCCCTTCTTTCCCAAGTTGCTTTTTTTTGTATTGGCAAACTAAGGTGCATAGTAATGTAAATGAACTGACAGAGAGATACAAATCATTTCTCTCTGAAATAAGATGGAATGCAAATGTAGTTGCTCTGTTTTGTGGAACCCTAATCACTTTCATCTATCTATCTATCTATCTATCTATCTATCTATCTATCTATCTATCTATCCATCCATATCTATCTATCTATCTATCTATCTATCTATCTATCCATATCTATCTATCTATCTATCTATCTATCTATCTATCCATCCATCCATCTCTATCTATCTATCTATCTATCTATCTATCTATCTATCTATCTATCTATCCATCCCTATCTATCTATCTATCTATCTATCTATCCATCCATCCATCTCTATCTATCTATCTATCTATCTATCTATCTATCTATCTATCATCTATCTATCATCCATATCTATCTATCTATCTATCTATCAGTCATCTATCTATCTATCTATTTATCTATCTATCTATCTATCATCTATCTATCTATCAATCTATCTATCTATCATCTATCTATCTTACATTTTTATTTTATTTTTTTAAAACATTCTTTTTTATTTTACATACCAATCACAGTTCCCTCTCCCTTCCCTCCTCCTGCTCCCCCTACTAAACACTGTTAAAGCCTAAGTGATCAATCTCAGTCAAGCTTCTTTTATTTCAGTAACTAGGAAACAGTAACTTTGCTGTTTGTAAAGTTCTCTCTAAATTGGCCTCTCAGGATAGCTTCCCCATGGTCACCATGAATATACGCTAGACGTGTGCTCACTTCTGATTTTGTGAGTCATGTTCTTCACTCTTTGTAAGCTATACTTTTGTAATTTGTTCTCCACCACCTGCATACCCAGCCCCCAAACACATCTTTGTACTCTATTTCTCTAGCTAATTGATGAGTAAATATGTTTTATATTTTTGTGTATATATGTGGAGGGGGAGAGAGAAAGTGGATCTTCTTAATACAACTATGACATAGAAAATATTGTCAACTAGAAAAACAAAGATTAAAATGTATTTAATATCCAGAGTAACTATCATTTACTGACTCCATGATCTTGTGTAAGTAACTCAATTTTCTTATAAGTTTCCCCCTCTATAAATTTATGATAATATCTGTTAGGCTATGTCTTAGTTACTTTCTATTGCTGTTTTAAGACACACCAAGGAAACCTGTAGAAAAAAAGGCAGGCATAGTGCTGGATTAGTAACTGAGATTTTACAACTTGATCTACAAGTGTGAGACAGAGCAAACTAACTGGGAATAGTGAAGACTTTTGAAACCTTAAAGTCCAACCCAGTGACATACCTCCTTCAACAAGGACACACCTCCTAAATCTCCCCAAATGTTTCCACCAACCATGGACCAAGTATTTAAACACAGCCTATTGGGGCCATTGTCACTCAAACAGGCTGTTATGAGGACTGAATAACCTGAGATCTACAAAGAGCATAGATTAGCATCTGAAAACAACAGACAGCTATGGTTCAAATCATTTCCATTTGCATCTCAGGTTCACAGAGTACAGAGTTAAACTCTTCACACAGTAAATAGTACCACTTCCTGGTTTACCTGCCAGTTTGCACTATGGTAGCTTGTATCTTCCAAAATAGAGGCATTGGTCTTTTTCATCTCATTTAATACTTTGGAATGTAGGCTTGCCATCTCCTTATCAAGAAAGTATCTATTTACCTTATAGAAACTTAGAGGGTCTTCATGGTGACTTTTTTGGCCAACAGAATGTGGCAGAAGTGACATTCTGAAGTTTATAGAATTGGAGCACAAGAAGCCATCCATCTTATAGAACACTTGCTTATGGAACCCGGATGCTACACCCTAAGAAGCCCAAGTCACAGGAGAGGCAGCTTGTGGGCAGTCTAGTTCACTATTCAGTTTTACCTTCAGAAAATTGCCCAAATCAGCTGTCAAACATGTGGTTGGTTTATCTTGAATGTGCATCTCAGTTAAACCTTCAAATGATTCTAGGCCCAGCTTTCATCTGAAGTGACGTGAAATGTTCCAAGTAAGAGACTTCCAGCTGAACTCCACCAGTTGGCAGAACCATGGTAGATACAATAAACGTTTGTTTAAGCACTGAGCTTTGGGATCACTGGTCATGTGACAGTGGACCACTACTGCATACATCTTTTAATCTCCTTGAGAGAACTCTAAGATACGATCTCTCTTGATTTATCTTACTGGCACATGGCTCAGAGTAAAAAACACATTGTAAGTAACTACAAACTAAAATTCAAGCCATTTCAAATCACTATTCCTTTCAGACATGAGGTAAGTAGGATATAAGTTCACAACTCACTTGTAGTCATTCCCTGCATAAATATTTGACAATGATGTTATCTTTTTGAGTGATTACTGATTTGAACTCTACTCTCCTAGGAATTCTGAATTTGCCTTTTCATCAAAGTAACCATGGCTTTTATTGAAGAGATGGCTCAAAAATTCATAGCATTTGCTGTTATTATAAAGAACCTGGATTCTATTCTCAGTGCCCATGTGTGTGTTACAACCATTTGTAATTCAGTTCCACAAGATTTGATAACCTCTTCAGCCAGCACTTACATACATATACACAAAATATTCATACAAATAAAATAAAATAAATACGTTTAAAAACAAATGAAACACCGTAAGTAATTTTTATCTCTTGATGAAACCTGTAGATTGTTTATAGTAGATGGTCCTTTGTGGCAGACAAAACTCTGGTTTAGAGACGGAAAAACCAGAGTTATACGAAGCTATCACCAAGACTCTTTTAAAGACATAGAGGTGTGAGCCTGGCACTCAGAGAGCTGAGTGTTGTGAATGAGAGTGTAGGATTTATCTTATTGTAAATAAGATAATAACTTAACTTTAAAGCAGGGGCCTTCAAGCTTGAAACCTACTCTTTCTTAAAAATTTTATTTTATTTATGTGTATGAATGTTTTAACTTCATGTGTGTATGTGCACCACATGAATGCAGTGAGCATGTAGGCCTTAAAAGAGAATTGGATCCTCTGGAACTGGAGTTACAGACAGTTCTGAAGTAACATGCATGTGCTGGAAACCAAACTTCAGCCCTCTGCGAGAGCAGCAAGTGGTCCTAACCTCTCAGACATCCCCCAGAACCCAAATTTCTTTTTGGATATATTAGAAATAGTCTGCATTATTATATTATAGTTTATTTGCTTATATAAAAACATAAATAGGGATATAACACCTACCACATTCTAGGTATTGTTCTAGGTGCTGGTGATGACCCTGAATGCAGAGAGCATGTGAACCATGAAATGACTTTAAGTGAGCCAAATCATTTATTTTCTACAAATAGTATTGTTCCAGATATTAAAAAAAATCATGTTTTGTGAAGTGTATTAATGATGTCTTAAGGTAATCTAATATCACCAAAAGGGCACACAGAGCCTGGAAGGGGAGATGTTAATGTCATCAATTGACTGGAAAAAGACCAATTTAAGTGGGCAGCAACAAGGACTCAGAAAGTAGGCCCCACAGGAATGTAAATATACCATCTCTCTAGGTTCCTGTCAGTCAAATACAGAACAGCTGAGGTCATTCTTCGGTGACAGGGTCCTGAGAGAGAAGACTAGAAAATCAGAAGATAAGGAGACAGCTAGGTTTGAGATTGGGAGGTCTTGGCTAAGTTATGTCTTTTTTTGGGGGTGGGGGCTCGAAATAGGGTTTCTCTGTGAAACAATCCTGGCTGTCATAGAACTGACTCTGTAGACCAGGCTGGCCTCATATTTACAGAGATCCATCTGCTTCTGCCTCCTGAGTGCTGGGATTAAAGGCATATGCCACCACCACCCAGCAAGTAATTTATGTCTTGTTTCAAGCAAATTCATTAAGAAGTACAGCATCTTATATACTATTTCTAAGACAGAAAGAAACAAAGTCAACAGAGACTATCACACAGAGGGATGAAGTCAGAGGGAAGCCAATCAAACAATGTTACACAAGAGAAACATGGGGCATCTCAAGAACATTACAGACTGAGAACACAGTGATCTTGAGACTGATAGCCATAGCCCTTTATACTGGGGAAAGGTACGTTCTCAAGGTCTGAAGCCACAGCTCCCTCAAGACCCAGGTCATTACTAGCTCTGCCAATCATATTCCTGATTTTAGAGAAGGAGTTGTGTTTCTTCTCTATATCAGGGCCTCAGGGAAAAGCTCTCAAGATCCTGACTCCAGCCTACTACTGGCTCTGCCACGCATGTTCCTGGCTTTACACAAGAAACTACACCCCTTTCCCGTACATCAGAGCCTCAAGAAAAGCCTGGGATGAGCCCAGTCCTCACGGTGCTCTACAGTGGGAGCCACAGACCCAAGCTTCCTAAGAACCCATAAGAAATATGAAAAATGAAAATCTACTGTCTGCAAAATATTGAAATTGCTATGTCAATGTTAATAGATGTTTAATTAAATGTCTATGAAATACAGCATTGTGTCAACAGCATTAATTGTTAAAATTAGTATTCATTAAAATGTCATTATACTTTGAAAGTGATTAATTGGTTGCATTATCTCATTTTGTAAGAATTCTCAGAAACTCATGATGATTGCCAAGAAATCATTCCTAACCCTACATTACATGAGTTGCCAAATAATTTTTAAAAAATCTATCCATATCATCAGTACCAAATTAATATGGGATTTGGGTATGTGTCAACATGTTTAATATGAGGCAAAATGTGATCTCAGAAAGTTTGTCAGTCTTGAAGCAATGATAGTTCTGAGTGCTGAGCTAATTTCCCAGAGCCTGTTCACGTATGGTGAGTAGTCCCCTGGCTGCAAGGAGAAACCAGGGATACTTAAAAACTATCAACTTTATATAACTTAGAAAAATGTCGTTCTTCCAGGTAGATGCAATCCCAACCAGGAACAGAACTTCACAATGTGGGAAAGAGTATATTTCAGCCTCATGTGATTCCTTGTTCAGGGTGTAGCATGTTGCAGAATATTATTTTAAGACGTGTTATATTCGTTATGTTCTGGAACATTTGTTTAACAATGTAAAGATGTATTACTTTTGTTTATGCTGCATTTGTTTAACTTTGTTAAGCTGTGATTCTTTACCTGGCTAAAACACCTGGTGGTCTAATAAAGAGCAGAATGGCCAATACGGAGGAAGGAGAAAGTATACTGGCAGGCAGAGAGAATAAAGAGAGAATTAGATGGGTTAATTTAAGTTAAGAAAAACTGATAAGAAATAAGCCAAGCTAAGGCTGGGCTTCTATAAGTAATAATAGGTCTCTCTGTGCATGATTTATCTAAAAGCTGGGTGGTGTGACCCTCAAAAAAAAAGCCAAAAGAGTGAAAAGATTAAAACAACCAACATTTTGGTGCCCAATGTGGGGCTAGAGTAAAAGAGAATCCAACAACAGTAGCATTTAGTGGGCAGCCATGGATGGTGTTCTGTGCATATGTCTACATCTGCCTGTACTTATCGTCTGTCTATGGTCACTTTTTTTTCAACAGTCTTGGAACCTTTGTTTTCAGAGAAAAATGTGTCTTGGTCACTGTTTTCTTGTGGCAAATGGAAGGGGGTGAAGACTCACATTTGAAACAATAAGAAACACAAGGCATGCTTGTTTCAGACTTGAAGACAGTCGTATGTAATAGAGAAGGAATGTGGTTAGGGTCATCACTAGGACAGTGAGGACCAGAGCATGAAAATATAAAAACCCTTTATAGAGCATCAGGCAGAATGCTATAGAGCTCTGAAATTATCAGGGACTTGTGTCAGAACAGACTGCAACAATCAGACAGTGGGACCTGAGCCTTGTAAACAGTGTCCTTAAAGTAAGGCTTAAATTTATATTATATTACAGGTTATTGAAGCTAAGACAAACTGTTCATCATTTGTCTTAGCTTCAATAACCTGTAACTACAATATAAATTTAATCCTTACTTTAAGGACACTATTTTTGCAGAGGCTCCACTATAACAAAAAAGTTCAAGAAGAATTTAAAAAGCTAACAAAGTATAAAATTGAATTTACTTTCATAACTCACTCCTTAACATGTCAGCAGTTACATTAAATGTAGCTAAGTAGCAAACTGAGAGACAGCAATTAATGAGTAGCTAAGGAAACAACCCATCTATATGTGGTTTACAGAAAATTTACTTCAAATTCAACAATACATAGATCAACAATAAAGGAAAAAACAGGTGTATCATACAAATATTAAAATTTCCTAAAGCAGCACACACACACACACACACACACACACACACACACACACACACACACACAATTAAATTCCAAAGAAAGGAAAAATGACTAGAGGAATGTCACCCAATGGCAGAAGGAACTCCCCACTAGAAAGACAAATGATCCTAAATGTGTGACCACTAAACAACATAGCCCTAAATATACAGAAATTAAAAACAAAAATGATAGAGCTGAAAAAAATGATAGAATTGTCAAATTTATAATTATTGCTGGAGACTTCAGCACATCTTCTTATACTCAATAGACTAAAAGGCAGACAGCAGACACACAGAATCTTTAAACAACACAATTAGTAAATATGACCCAATAGTCATGTGTGGGACACCGTAGTCAGTGACAGCAGAACACAAGTACTTGTGAATTGTGTATTAGTCACTGTTCTATTGCTGTGAAGAGACACCACGACCAAGGCAACTCTTATAAAAGAAAGAATATAAATGGGTCTTGCATATAGTTTCAGAGGCTTAGTCCACTGTCATCATGGAGCATGATGACAGGGAACATATGTGTAGGCAGGTATGGCGCTGGAAAAGCACCTGAGAGCTATCTCCTGATCCACAAGGTGGGGAGAGAGAGAGAGAGAGAGAGAGAGAGAGAGAGAGAGAGAGAGAGAGAGAGAGAATTGGGTCTGACATGGACTTTTGAAGTCTCCACCCCCAGTGACCCACTTCCTCCAATAAGACCCCACCTCCAAATCATTCTAATCCTATCAAAAAGGTCCACTCTCACTCCCTGGTGATTAACAGCTCAAACATATGAACCTATTGGGGCTATTCTTATTTAAACAACCACAGATTGTTTACTGAAATACACCATATTCTGGACCATAAAATAAACCTAATGAACTTTAAAAAATAGAAATCATGAAGTATATTCTCTATCTATAGTGGAATCAAGCCAAAAATTAGTAAAATGTAAAACAGTATACTTCTACATAATCTATATAAGGAAGCAAGACATGATAGGAAATTTTAAGAGGGTTGAAGCTAAATAAAAAAAATAGGCACCAAAATATGTATGCTGTTTCATTTCAAGCAGTATTGGGAGGAAATTTTCTTATACTAAAATGCTCATACTAAGGATGCTGAAACAGGTCACAAATCAACCACGAAATCAGAAAAAGAAGAGAAATATAAAACTAAGTAGAGAGAGACATGAGAATAAAGATAACATCAGAAACAAATAAAGTTAAAAATAGAAAAAATAGTTTTTCAAAAAATAAATGCAAATTTAAATCATTTTCCTCAAAAGCTTCTACAAATATTGCAAAAACTCAGTCAAGATAAAGTAGGTAAGACAAATAACCCTATTATCACTAAGAAAATATGTGTGGGACACCATAGTCTGCAAAAATTGTTTAAAAGTTCTTGCAAAATAAATCTTCATGCGGATAGGTCTTCTTTGGAGAATTATGTCAAATATGTGAAGTAAATATCAGTTTTAAGTAATCTTGTCCTAAAAGCAGAATATCTTATTTTCTAACTTTATTTGAGAATGTTAGTGTTACCTTTATAACAAAACCAGACAGAAACAATATAAAAGCACAAAACTGGGCTTTTCAGGATTTTCTTCTGGTTTCACCCATAGTTAAGTGCTCCTTTTCCAAGTTGCCTGATAAATTACAGAAGTGCACACACACACACACACACACACACACACACACACACACTCACACACACAAGCTTTGCTTATTTTATGTGTATGAATGCTTTTCTCTCATGTATGTATGTGCACTACATGTGTTGGTGTCTGCAGAGGTCAGGGGACAATTGGAGTTGCAGATGGTTGTGAGTCACCAAGTAGGTGCAGGTAACCAAAGTTGGCCACAAGGGCAACAGGTGCCCATAACTGCAGAGTAACAGAAATATATTTAAAAACAAAGTTTCTTTTCCTGTTCCAACTCCTAATCCCACACTTCAGAGGAAGTAACTTCCAATTTTAAATAAAGAGACAAAGAAAGAAATGCTTCTCCAAAATGAAGTAGTAATATTCTTCAAAACTGTCCTAGGAGAAGCAAGACCCAAAAAACTGAGTATTGAAGCCTGTTGAGCATGGGAAACCATGAAGCTATGGAAAAAAGACAGCATCTTCAACAAATAGTTCTGGTCAAATAGATATATGTAGAAAAAAGGAAAATAGATCTATATCTATTGCCCTACATAAAGTTAAACTCCAAATGTATCAATGACTTCAATTAAGAACAGATCTCTGACTCTAATAAAAGAGAAAGTAGAGAATATTTTTGAATCCATGGGCACAGGAAAAGACTTTCTGAACAGGATGCTACCAGCACAGGCACTGAGTTCAACAATTAACTCTGGAAGAGTTCCTACATCATTTGGATACCATTATTTGGACAGAGTAGCAGGCTACAGAATGGTAAAAGATATTCACCAATTATGTATCTGATAGATAGCTAGTATCCAAAATAGATAATGAACCAAGGCAACTGAACATGGAGAAAACAAACAAATTAATAATGAAGTACAGATCTAAACAAAAATTCTCAAAAGAGGAAACACACAAATGTCTGGGAAACACTTAAAGAAATGTTCAACATCCTTAGCCATTGGGGAAATGCAAAGTAATACTGATTTGATGTTTCCTCTTAAACAAGACATAATGGTGGACATCAATAAAACAAAAGACAGATCATGCTGGTGAGAATGTGGGCAAGGGAAACACTCATATATTTCTGGTGGGACTGCAAATTTGTACAGTCACAATGGATGTCAGTGCAGAGGGTTCTACAGGAAGCTGGGAATAGATCTACCTCAACATCCAGCTATACTACTCTTGGGTATATATCCCAAGGACTCTACACTCTACTATAGAGGTATTCATCTATATTCATTGCTGCTCTATTCAAAATAGTCAGAAATTGGAAACAACCTAGATATGTTTTTATCAACTAATGAATTATGATTTTGTGAAATACACTTTTGTGGAACATTTATACAATGGGATATTATCCAGATGTTATGAAAAATTAAGTTTACATAAATAGAACTAGAAAATTTCCTGAATGAGGTAACCCAGACCCGTAAGCACAAATATTGTACATTTTTTCTTATATATGAGTATTGGCCTTTAAGTTTTGACACGTGTGCTATAATCTAAATAACCACAAAAGTTAGGTATCTAGTAAGGAAATAAAATATAGTGTTATGGAGAGATAAAAGGGAAACAAAAATAGGAGGATTAAGAAGGGAAGTTCGTGACAGAGAAGAGTAAAGGAGAGAATATGGGGAAGGACAATTGACACTAAGGGCTATTTGAAAAACCATATGGAAACTTACTGTTGTAGAAACTTCTTGAAATATATACATATATGACAGAAATATAAATGGAGTCAGTACATAAAAGGGGCGACAATTCCCTAGCTAGACATCTTATACCATCAGGTAAAATCCTTCAGTTCTAGAAATGGGTTACATCTTATTGAGTCATTGGCTAAATAGGTCCCATGGAACCCCTAAACATCACAGGCTGTTGCCAAGACTATTGGTTGCTCTCCACAACCACTGCTGAAGACAACATTTAAGTCACCAAGCCTAGAAGCTTCACCTCTACTTATTAGTGTTCATGACACGTAAAGGTATTCAGCATGTTACCAGAGAAGAAAAGCTATTGTTAATATTGAAGAAAAAATGAAATTTATGCCTTGGCAATGCTGAAGCATGCATGGGCAGCCCGTATATGGCAGTTCTGCTAAACTTGTTCATATCTGTCTAAGTTGATGAGGACAACTGACCCGGTCTCTTCCTCAAGAAGAGACAACAGATGGTTGTGAGCCATCATGTAGTTGCTGCAAATTGAACTTTGGACCTGTGGAAGAGCAGGTCTTAACCAATGAGGCATCTCTTGAGCCCCTATTATTAATACTACCCAGTTGCAAATACTTCAGCCTGTAACAGTGATCTCCCTACAATATACTGGCTCAGCAGTGGCGCAAATGTTATGGGAGTAACTAATGACTCTTTAACTTCATTTAAGGCCCACTCCATGAGATGGAACTCATACCTTACGCTCTGGAAGTAGCCAAGAACCTGGGACTAGATGGGTCATGGAGCTAAGGGAAAACCTAATTATTATTCTGTTAAAGGAAGCTAGCAATGAAATGACTCCTAGTGACCCAGTGCTATACCCACAGATCAGTGCCTCAATCGGCCCCCATCACAGAAGCTTCTTCTTATAGTAGGTCATCATTAACAAAGAGGTCTGACGTTTTTCTGTTGGCCTAGCAGATGCATGTGAATCTACTGATATTTTAATTTTCATCTGTGACTGCACAGTGAGCATCCTGCTAGTCACTCAGGCTGCAGCTTGGTGGGCCTTTCAATCCTGCGGCCCTGGCAACCATGATATGAAGCTTTAAATTAGTCTCTATTGTTCTATTTATCAATAAGCCTGGGAACTCAAAGGCTGGTGTGAAAACCTGCTAGCTCAGAGAGGTTGAGTAACAACTAGCCAAAATGCTTTTGACTGGAGACACGAAAAAGACAGCTCTCCCCTTGTCCCAGAACCAAATGGAAGCTCAGACTCTAGTCCTTGCTCTTTCCTTCCTGTGAATCTTCTCTATCCAAATTGCTGACTTCTCCAAGGCAAATTCCAGTCAGCTAGTCACTGGCTCTGCCCACGTGAACCATGATAAACTTTATGGGCAGTCTGGAGCATTGCAGTGCTATCAAAGTATCCCACAACAGAGGTCCACATTTAGACATGTGGAGAGTGAGAGACTTTGAAGCACTCAACTATAGGTGATTCATCAGACCCTTAGCCTCAGGGTTCAGGATCTATGCAAAATAGGAGGCAGAAAGATTGTAGGAGTCAGAGGTGATGCATGACTTCAAGGAAACAGTGTCTTCCAGACATAAGCAGGTTGATCGTGCAGACACTGTAACAGTATGCACAGGGCCTACATAGGTTCAGAATCAGAAGGGATTTCAGCATTGGAAGGGAGGGATGGAATGGGGTCCCACCCCTAACCAAGAAACTGTCTATTATTGATATGCAGTATCAAAAAGAAAATCAGTTTTCTCCAATGGAGTCCCGCTGGGTGTGACGGTGACACTCCAGAGTAGCCCATGCCCTGGAGTAGTTGGCCAACACAAAATGAATTCAGGGATATTTTTGTGGATTTTTGGTTTCATTTCAGTTTATTTGTCTTATCTATCTTTTCCTTGTTTGATTTTCATTTTTGTGGGTTATTTTCCTTGTTTCTTGTTTTTTTATTTTGTTTTCTTTCTTTTGAGAGAGAGAGAGAAAGAGAGAGAGAATATAAAGTTGGGCAGGTAGGGAGGTGAGAAGGCTCTTGGAAGAGTTGGGGAGGGGAAAACATGATCAAAATATAAAAAACACCTTTAATAAATAAATATCTCAAAAGAGGGAAATTTCTGAAAGAGGTAACATTGGCTCTCATCTTCAATTGCTTTAAAGATTCTGTATTGTAAGAGAAAAATGAATTAAAAATAAAAATAAAAGAAAAAATAAAACATGCTTTCCCTTCAGAAATCAGGGCAGCTCATCTACCTCATGGTACTAGTGTGAGCCACAGCATTAAGTGCATTCTGAGCCGAACAACACACAAATCTTACTAAGAAGCCATTTGCCTGCTCTGCATCACTACGTTGTGCACAAGCTCCTTCTGTGGGCTCCCATAAGCAAGCACTGCTGTGGACCCAGAACAGCCCTGGGCCAAACAGCTGTCCTTTGTAGGCATGATTGTTTCGAAGTCAGTCACAAGACCTAACTAATATCCCTATGTTCCTTAGTGTGCTTCTGTGCAAAAGGAAGTGGATTTACTCTCTGATAAATATGCCTCAGAATGCTAGTCTTCCAAAGCTTCTGAATCCATGTAGAATTAGCCCAAAACCTCATGAAAATATTTAATTTTAGTGCTACAATTTCACCCGCTGTCTCTTTCTAGTCAACAGACAATAAATGGAAACCTGCCTTTCTCAGTTTTGAAGAGGATTTTGTGCTTTTCTTTCCTGAACAAGAAGACCGACACAAGACTACAAGGGTGTCCAGAGAAGTGGTCCGTGCTGGACCAGCATCTTCATCTTCACAATGCTGTCTGCTGCTTAGGGATCCTGCAGCCATTCTTCACCTTACCCTAGGAAAGAACTGGACATGAATCTTCTCTCCCTTCTGTGAAACTCAATGTAACATTAGTACTTGGAATGAGTTTCTGTTGCAATGTCACTTAGTATGAGGTCAAGGCAATTTTTTTTTTTTAAAAAAGAGCAAACATAGCATCTGTATTTTACGGAGCTTTGCATTAGTCATTGAAAAATACCATCTGTCTCTTTGCCAAGAGACCCAATCTGTATTTAGATGAGGAAGTACAATAAAAATCCCTCAGTCAAACTCTGTGAAAACACTAAGCCTCGGATAAGTTCTGTGTACTCAGAGTGGGTCTCAGGTGACTCATTTGGAACAAGGAAATGGAAGCCCCACTTCACCAAGAGAAGAGCATGCTAAAACTCAGCTCATCAATGGCAGGAAAGTGCACTTCAGGGGGCCATTCGGAAGGAAGTGCTGAGGCTGCAGCTCTCCCCATCTGACAAGTGGTGGCAGTGGGAAGACAAAGGTTTCTCAAGGACAGGGCTTTGTTGTTTGCTGTCTAATGTGATGATGTTCTGCCAACCTGTGCTGTGCTCTCTCTCTCTCTCTCTCTCTCTCTCTCTCTCTCTCTCTCTCTCTCTCTCTCTCTCTCTCTCTCTCTCTCTCTCTGTGTGTGTGTGTGTGTGTGTGTGTGTGTGTGTAAGCAGCATATGTTGGGCATGGCTAGCATCATTTTACAACAGAAAAGCCAGAAATAATTGCTCAGCAGTTATTATTGAGATAAGTGTCTTGTAACTAGTAATCAGGACTCTGGAGAAACACAGTAGAAAATCAAGCATTCCAAGGGACAGGATCAAAGCAAGGACAGAGGTTGGTCTTTGATATTTCCTGCTCTCATGTTCTCCTTCTGAGCTCTTCAAGGTCTTTGAGCTACGCAGATGGGGAGTCTCTGGGGCAATGATGGGTTAGTGGCATGAGGGATGTATATGTGACCTTCAAGGACTGGCCAATCAAACCCTGGCATTCTCCAAGGCAGATAGATGATTAAGTATGGGTCTTGGGACTTTTCCTGGAACTTCCAGGGCAGTTAATTATCTCATAAAGTCAGAGTGTGGGATAGTAAACACTGGTTGCTACCTTTGTCTTGATGCATTCACAGCGGTGGGAAGTATTCACTCTTTTGTTTGCCCTGCATATTTGGAGAACAGAATCTCTGCACTTCCAATTTCTTAATGAGAAACTCCATGCACTCTTTCTCATGCCCAGAATCTCAACGGTCAATTTTAGATTTCAGTTCAGGCTGCTCTTGTGATCTCCCAGGCGCTCTACATCTCATCACCAATTCCACTGTTATTTCAGGGCCTGATGAGTTTCCTGGGATAAATGATTTTCTCAGAGAGAACAGCTTTACTTCATATCCGTCTAACGCCGTTTCTCCTTCGTCTAGTCTCTCCAGGTCCATTAAGTCAAACCTTATTACATACTCTGAACTTACTGACTCTAAATTAACCTGACAGGAAATCTCTCACCTTGTGCACTTCACCTCCACTTGAGTTCATACTATGCAGCTCCATTTAATAACTATAAACACTGTTAGAGTCGAGTGCATGCTAGGGAAACATTTTATTACTGAGCTACATCCTCAGGCCTAAAAGCATCTTCCTGACATGAGGTCTCAGATTCCTCAGCTATTTTTAAGTGGGGACAAAGATGCATTTTATAGTTTACAAGGTACTTCAGACAGAAAGTGCTGTGGGGGTACATTGTAATTCTCCAACACTATTGTAACACACACAGAAATTAGGAGGTAAGATTTATTTTTCAAATTTTATTTGGTGTGTGTGTGTGTGTGTGTGTGTGTGTGTGTGTGCCACAGTGTGTAGGTGGAGATCAGAGAGGACAAATTGAGGAATTTGGTTCTCTCCCTTCACTTTGTGGGTCCCAGAGATTGAACTCAGGTTGTTAGCCTTGGCTGCAGACACTTTCACCCACTGAGCCATCTTGCCAGGCCATGTGTTGATGGAGCTGCGGGCTGCTTCCCAGCTCCCAGCCTCTGGCTAGCTTTACCCAAAATAATTACATGGAAACTGTATTCTTTTAAACTCTGCTTGGCCCATTAGTTCTAGCCTCTTATTGGCTAACTTTCACATCTTGATTAACCCATTTCTAATAATTTGTGTAGCACCACAAGGTGGTGGCTTACTGGGAAGATTCAGCATGTCTGACCTGGCGGTTGGCTCCATGGCGTCTGACCCAGAGAGGAGAGGCATGACGATTGCCTCACTTCCCTTCTTCCCAGCATTTTTTTCTGTTTACTCCACCCACCTATGTTCTGACCTATCAGGTCAAGCAGTTTTCTTTATTAATTAACCAATGAAAGCAACAGATAGATAGAAAACACTCCCACATCACCCAGGGATGATATGCTAGTCAACGGGCCAAGAAAAGATGGAGGTGAGTCCACCTACATACAATCTGCTATAAATTTTTCCTAAAGTTATAGGCTCTCCTTTTACAAAACTGTCCCATAGTTTAAAAAGCATAGCTATATTTTTCTAGAGACAGTAGCTATATTTCTCAGAGCGTATTCATAATCCCACTTAGAAGAACATGCATTATCTTTAGCTTTCTGAACCCTTCTCCAATGCCTCGTCTATCCCTGTGTATCCAGGCACATTGCACATAGAAATATGGACCCATGTCTGAGAAACAACAGCAAAGATGTACTTCAAGCTTATATAACACACCGAGCAACACATGCTGCCAGTCACGTTTCCACAGCCAAGAAGTGAAATGTCATGGACAGTGAGTTAACAAAGGGAAGGAAATTTTATTTTCAGGTTTTCTCTTCTGAATCACAGAAGATATAATCAAGGTCAAACTTGGGGAATTACTTCAGCAATAAAAGCAATCGGATGAAACCCAACCATCTGAAACTTCCCCAGAGACACATATGCAGGTTGAATAATACAGAGCCGTTTTTATTGAGAACTCAACAATGCACTAGGCATATGTAGCCATTGTAAACATTGATCTTATAGAGCTTTGACTTCAGGAGTTACTGTCAGGCTCATCTTGTAGATGAGGTAACAGGCACCATCCCACTGAGGTTCTTAAACATGAGCATGAACTGTTCCTGGTGCTCACACAAGCTGCATCCCATGACTTCACTCCAGCCTTGTCTCTGAACACACTCGCACTGCGCCATGCAGCTGCCATGCATGCAATGCTAACAAATGCCACCTGAAACACTTCAGCTATGATTCAGGACAATGGTGTGTTGTGCATCACAGTGTTTTTACTCTACATACAAAGGTCTATGATATTACAGAAACCTAATGCTTGAATTATGGAAATCAGAGACTTTCAATATTTTCCCACTGCTAACCTTCAGCATGTAAACATCAATCAGCATGTCTTTGGATTTGATTTTTATAAAAGAAGTAGATCATTAGGGGCAGGCCGTGAAGGTTATCTGCCACTGTTTCCAGCCTGCGTGTGCTGAGATGCAAATGCTACACTTTTCTTCACTTTGTACTGAGCCTCTCCGCCATGCCTTCTCTGCTATAATGGACCGAGATCCTCTGAAACCATGAGCAAAAGTAAAATTTTCTTCCCCGTGAAAGGGATTTGTCAGAAATTTGGTCACAGAAATGTAAGAAGAGTTAATAAGGAAAGTCGATACTGAAGAGCGGGGACGTTAATGCTGCGGCACCAAAATCAGACCACGGGACTGTTAGGCCTTTGGAACGGAGTTGAAGGAGAAACGTAGATGACTGTGGGGCTGGAGATAGAGTGGGGGAAATTTTAGATCAGCACAGCACTCAGAGGTATTGCTCACAGTCTTAGCTAGGTTCATAGCAAGAGTCAGGGGCAAAGGGAAACACACAGTTTGGGAGCACACATTTATTTAAGTCTGCAGGCAAAGCAAATGTAGATATAAAGAGATTTGTATTATCAGACAGACACAATACATTCTGCATTGAGACATAAGGAAAGGAGGTTTGAGGGCAAACCCTCTCCCACTGAGGCACAAACATGAAAACCCACTAAGAACACCTTTGGAAAGGGGAGCGGAAGGGGTGCCCTGCTGGGAACGGCCCACCTAGGCATGTGTTTGCCCATGTTCAGCTTTGCAGGCGCTTCGAGGCTGCTGCAGCTGTGGTCCACAGGGGTGTTGCCATGTAGCAATGTCTTCAGATCTGGGGAGAACTTGACTTCATCTACATGGTGCTAGTTTTACAGGCATATGGAATGGGATCATGGAGCCTTTCACTCAGACTTAACAGTAGAACAGATGAGAACAGGCAAATGCGTAGTACGGTTAGGTTCCATGTAGGGAGCCCCAGAATGGGCTAGGCATAAAGCTTTGAAGGTGAAGGTTGAGCTGTAGAGAATCCCTGGAGTGCTGCTGCTGGTGGTGGTGGGTGCCAGGTGTTCTGATTTTATAGTTATTTTACTTCTAAGCACTTGCTTTGAGTCTCAGAAGAAATTTTGGATTTTGGACCTTTGAAGCAGTCTTGAGTCTGTTAAAACTGCATGGGTTCTTGAAGTTTTACTAGATGCATTTTTGCATTATTAAGTGGCCACAAATATTCCAGGACCACCCAGAATGTTATAGTTTGAGTCTGAATTAGCCACTATGGGCTCATGTTTTGATTGCTTGGTCCCCAGTTTACAGAGCTAGTTTGAAGGCAGTGGAGGCTTTGGGAAGTGGTGCCTGGCTGTCAAAAGTAGATTATAGGCATTGAAGGTTATCCCCACTCCTGATTTTTGCCTAATTGTCTTTTTCTTGGTCTACTGTGATGTAAGGAACTCCTACTGCATGCTGCTATTGCCATATACTATGACTTATCTGTTATCGTAGACTGAAAGCCTTTGGTGCACAAGCCAAATTAAAACTCTCTCCCCAAAGCTGTCAGGTTATAGCCATTCAAGGAAACCAGGAAAGCTTCCTTCAAGGTTTACTCTCAATATTTCAGCCAACCACAGTGAAGTTGTCAGAATTTTTGACCAAATTTGCATATTTAACTTTTTTACTTTTTTTTTTTTTTTTTTTTTTTTTTTAGAAAATGTGATCATGTGTTAATGCAGTATGATTAAAAAGAATCCCAGTCCAATCTAGTGATGCACACCTTTAATCCTAGCCCTTGGGTGGCAGAGGTAGGTGGATTTTTGTGAGTTCGAGGCCAGCCTGGTCTACAGAGTGAGTTCCAGGATAGCTAGAGCTGTATAGTGAGACTCTGTCTTTAAAAGACCAATACATAGATAAATTAGATGAAATAAATTAAATAATAGAAATTCCAAATTAACCAAGATGCAGCATCACGGTTCCTTCTGAAATTTCAGTTACCGGAAGTCATCTCCTAATCCAACAAACCAGAAGTTACTAGATGGAGAAGACAAAATCATATCTCTTCTATGCAAAACAAAAGAGCATAAGAAAATGTGGGTTTGGTTTCTAAACAGAGTTAAATAAATGAAGTGATAAATAAATTAGGATGTGAAACTATTTCCAGACTAAACTTATGAATAATTAAGAGATTCATCACTGGAAAGTTAAAGTTTTCATTTCTAGAGAATAAGACCTCTCCCCCCCAGTGCTTTGTAACTGATGGTCACTGTTCATTCTCATCTAGCTCAGAGAACTTCGTCACCTCTGCTAAAGGAGAAAATGCTAATTCTCATCTAAGCACCATGACTCTTATAAGACACTTTCACAGCCTAAGTCGGAAACAGGGGTATTACTAGATCACATGAAGACAATATGATTTCCATCCATGCCTCACTTAAGTTTGACACATAAGATGTCAGACTTGTGAGCAAAACCCTTAAGAACGAGTGGACAAAATGCAAAAGAACAGAAAAGACAGCAGAAGGTGCTCCTCGGGGCACCAAACACCAAACAAATGAATTGTGGTTCTTTCCCCCTCCCAATTATTATTTTTTTATTTTTTCATGCAGACATTGCCATTCTACTGAATTATGTCTGCTGAACACGGCGAGGAGGCACAGCTGGTTCCTGGCCACAGGGCACAGAAGGAAACCAGTGAAGTAGCTAGAGAGCGGGCTGAGGGGAGCATGTGCCCGTGTGTGAGCAGGCACGCCCTTTCTCCTTGCAAATCTTGCGTGATGTTCATGAACGACTCAGTTTCTCTGGGAATCTCAAATGGATAGAGAACATAAATTAAATTATTAACCACTTTATAAGCACTAATAAGATTAGAGTGCTCTTGCCACTCAGGCAAAATACGTGAGCACATTAATCTGAACTTGCACATTTCTGGAATACCGAAAACGTCCTAATTTCATAGCTCTTTACTACACAGAAGAGTTTCATCAAGCGTGTCTAAAATTTTGCACAGAGATGCTGCTCTGGCACTCCAGTGACAATGAGGACTCAGAAGAACATTTTCAAAGGCGCCTTTGGAAGTAACTTGTCAAAGCCGCCCTTCAGAAGATCAGTGAGTCTAACCCAGAGCCCAGGGGCCCTGGGTTCTGCCACCTCTGTTAGAGCCGGAGAGAGCTTGCTGCCTGCTGGGCACTTGGCAGGCAGGGCTCACTCTGGTTCCTTCTGCCTCAGGTAATCTGTTATTCTGTTTTCAGCATTCCAGTGTAGGGAGGCCAGTGGGATTCCTCCTGGGAAGTGGCATTGGCATTATTCATGGGGCGCAGAATGAGACTACACATCTGAGTTAAAAGGGAAAAGGGACTTTAGAATGTCCTGTTCATTGTGGCCATTAAAATATATTGTCCCTGACTAACCTTGTGTTCTTGTGACAATGGCCTAATCTCTTCAGACTTCAATTTCCTTATCTGTGAAATAATAGAATAATGCCTTCTGCTCAAAGATTCTATGGAGTGGAGTTGGTTGGGTGATAGGGCAATGATACTCATGAAATAGAACCGAAAGCTACTTAGGAAGAAGACAAAATGAATAATAAAAGGCACTTTTAAAAATACACAGAAAAATTCAGGCTGACTTTTGCAAGTCAATCCAGAGGGGCGGGGGAAACAAAACCTTAAACTCCAAACAGCGTTAAGCACTGTGGTAAACAGAATTACTAGTGTCATTCTGTCTCTTCTAATAGGTTCCTGGTCACACCTGAGGATACTGGAATGTATTTCCAAGTTCATATTTAACTTGGCATGTGACTAGCTTTGATCAATGGGATATTGGTGAAAGTAATACAGACTGGAGCTTAAAATACTGAGCTTTAGCTATTGCCAGTGGGAAAATGTACCATAGTGACCAATGCCCAGGAGCCTGATCCATGGGACAGTCCCAACGT
Organism: Arvicola amphibius; assembly: GCF_903992535.2. Taxonomy (NCBI): domain Eukaryota; kingdom Metazoa; phylum Chordata; class Mammalia; order Rodentia; family Cricetidae; genus Arvicola; species Arvicola amphibius. The sequence goes on along the minus strand of NC_052059.1, from coordinate 62,871,695 downwards.
AGCCCCATGCCCTGAAGCAAGCCCAGCTGAGCCCAGATGAACAGCAAATACCTCACTAAGCTGTGTGTGCCACAGTGTGCTCTAAGTCGCTGAGATTCTGACTTGGAGCCAAAGCATTATTATAATAAAATTTGACAGACAGACTATAAAGAAGCAAAATATGAAAAAAGAATGAACCACCTAGAGGGACCAAAGATGATAAATGCCTACCTAACTATATTGAACCCAACCTATTGCAGAATTTAAAATTAGCCATTCTCAGCATGATTGCAAATGTGCCAAAATTACAATGATATTGAATTGAGAACCACACACAAATTGCAAAATCTTTTGTACTAAATTTAAAATAAGCACAATTAATAATCCTATATAGTTAGTTTGATGACAAAATTAGTCCTTTATTGGGTAAGAGGTGGCATTATGGGAAAGATCTAAATTGTCCTGAAGTTTCACTTGGAACATCTGTTTTTGCAAGCTATCATATAGTGCCTTTCTTATTTTTCTCAGTCAGGAATGTTGCAGATGTATGCCCTAATCCACAGAGCATTCTGCATGCATCTGCTGCAGAGATGATGTTTCAACTTCTCCCGGGATCCAGGAGACACTAAATCCCAACAAATAAACTTTGTGAAACATATGCATATATCTGCCCTATAACTAAATGATGTTGTTACCCTGTTGTCATCTGACATCTGTGCTCTTCTGTTGTTGGAAGCCAGGATACAGTCCCAACCTTTTCAATTTTAGGGCTCTTTTAGTAAATGCAACAAAGTCTTATTAACAGACTCAACAGGACCAGTGGGTATATGGAAGGGAGGCTAATCACAAAGCTCAGCCCCTATCAGAGCATCATACACACTAAGAACAATGGCATGACTATTTTATGCCAGTAGGGAATAGGTTTGATGACTCTAGTGGTCTGGATGTAAAATGCCCTCCATAAGCTTATCTGTTTGAATACTTGGTCCCCAGCTGGTAGTGCTGTTCAGAAGAGTTGAGGGAACTTTAGCAGGTGAAGCATTGCTGGAGGAACTGCTTCACTTAAGGTGAGACTTGAGGTTTTAGCCTGGCCCTACTTCCTGTTCTCTCTCTGCTTCCTGAGTGTAGCTGCAGTGTGATCAGTCAGCGTCTTGTTCTAGTTGTTATGCCTTCTCTGCCCACTGCCATACCTCCCTGCCCATAGCCATGCCTCCCTGCACACGGCCATGCCTCCCTGCCCACGGCCATGCCTTCTCTGCCCACGGCCATGCCCTCCCTGCCCACTGCCATGCCTCCCTGCCCACTGCCATGCCTCACTGCCCACGGCCATGCCTTTCCTGCCCACACCATGCCTTCCCTGCCCACGGCCATGCCTTCCCTGCCCACGGCCATGCCTTCCTGCTCACGGCCATGCCTCCCTGCCATAATGGACTGGATGCACTGAGAACCGTGAGCCAAATAAGCCCTTTCTCTCTTAGGCTTGTCAGGGATTTTATCACTCAATAGGAAAAGAAACTAAATGAATAATGAACTAGGGTAAAAGTTTTGAAGTTTGTGGTAACCTATAGAACTTGCTATAATTGCATGACTGTAATGTTAAGTGTAAAAAGCAGCATGGAAAATGGCGGGTATAATCAGGACACAGACATAAAAGAGACAGCCTTCTAAGTCCAGATTTGGAAGCATTATCAGAATATTGATCACACAATGTGTTTGTGGAGTGCTTTTTATTTCTGTTTTTCTGTATTTCACATATTTTTGTACCAAACATCATTTGAAATTCTTTTTCCCAAATGATGACTTGTTATTAATTTTAAATGTGAATTTTTTGTTGTTTATTATACTTTGTTCTGTCTTCTTTTACATGTTTCCCTAAAGAGGTAAAATTAATATTAAATTAAGCTTTACATATTCATATCACATCTGTAACAATATATCTTTATCCTATAGCTAAAAATGAAAGCTAAAATTTTTAAAACTTAGCACTCATCAAAAAATTAAATTATAAAGTTTCCACAAGAGTTGAAAGTGCTTTATAGCACAGTCACTAAAAATGAAAGTATTATTTTGTTATTGTATATTTTGACATCACAAATGACAAGAGAGTATTTTATTTCAAAGATATACTAATAAATTTGTAATTATTTTCAACAGAACAGATTAGCTCAACTCAAAAGTTATATTAAAGCAAGTCATAAATATCATCTCAAAAATAATTAGCATTGTTTATCCCATATGACTTCAAAGATTATTTAATAGAATATCTTGATCTCTTTCTTCAAAGACAAATAGAAACTAAAAACATGGAATGAGTTTCCTAAGGCCATAGACTTAAATGTAGTCATGCCAGAATCTTACTGATTTATGAATGTTTCCCAAGTGCACCATTGGAAACTTGGAAATATGTCACCCCTGGCTGTGCAGCAATGATGTTTCTTTTTCTTAACAGTCTCATGTGGCAAAAGTAATTTTCTTAAAACCAATATTTAATGTTTTCATTTCCAAAGCAAGCACTTGAAAAAACCAAAATGACTTTGCACTTGGCCGTGTGGGGGAATTGCTGCTAATAACTACTGTCAAACAGCCTGCAAAACATGATATTCCATCTGATTGCTTGATAGTAATAAGCTAGACAAAACAGATTATAAGTATAAAACATACTGTTGATTTTAGCCTCATTAAATACGTGTGCTTTTGATAGTTGATCATTTTGTGAACTCAAAATCTAGTAACATTGGGGATGGCTGTTAAGAGCACTGGTTGCTCTTCCAGAGGATCAAATTTGGTTCCCAGCACCTCCATGGCGGCAGCTCACAACCATCTATGATTTCAGTTCCAGAGGAGCTAATGTTCTCTTCTGACCTCCCAGGACAAAAGGTATGTACATAGTGAACAGAAATACATGCAGGCAAAACACCCATACACATAAACAAATGAGAAGAAGAATTTAAAAATTCTGCTAAGATTCATGAAGAAGAATAGACATAAGTAATGCAAGCATACATTTAACAGTGTTTAGGATAGTTTGCTGGTATTTCATAAAATTAACAATGCAAGACCACTGTTTTCCACTTCAAAGTTTTTCCTAAATTTCTGGGAGGGTTTAGGAACAATTGTTGGCATTTGTTTAATGCATAATTTTTTTTATGATCTGTAAGAGCTAAAAAAGAATAAAAATGACTTCCTATGTATCCAACATACCAATTACACCCTAACTGCCAAGGCCCATGAATTTATTTCTTTTTTCTAGAGCAGGACTGCATTATATTTTTAAATATAATATTAAGGAGAAGATGCTTCAAGTCACCTACATTGTCTAGGAAGAGTTGGCAGGATTAGTGGGAAGAATGAGAATACTGTATGTGATGAATTAATACCACAGGGTAGTGCTGACATTCTACATTCTTAATATTATAAGGCAGCCCTCGCAAGAGAACACCTTAGTGACACCTTAGTGGTTTGAGAACTTCATTAGTGAGAAACAGTTTTTTCCCCACCCCAAGATGGACTTTGCCTAAGCAATTCTCATTTTGTTCATGGCACACCTGGGGAAGAGGAGCTGCAAACAGGATGGGTATACGTGAAAGGAATGGAAAGAACACACTCTACTCTGCTCAGCTCTTCTTCAAGGACAGCATTCTCTTTGCTCTCCCATGCCCAGAACCTCCCCTGGGAATACTTCCTTCGAAGGGATTCTGCTGAGTGGCTTCACCTACCCAGGTAGCCAAGAGATCCAACACTCTCAGCATCTCCCTGCCTCTCCCATAGTGCACGAGCTGTATTTAGGCACATCTTTTAATCTACATTTTGTACCTCAACTTGTTCAAAAACCAACAGGACTGTATCCTTTAGGAAAGCACTTTCATTCCTCACTGACGGATTCCACAAAGTTCCAAGCCAACCCACTGCCTGATTTGTAAGAGAGCTTATTACTCAACACTTAATATAGGGAGTCCCATGTGCATGATTCATCTCCAACACATCTCTCTACTCTTTCTGCCATCATTTATTAATGCTTTTCATTGACAATGTTCATTGGAGTTTTCCCCTTTAAAGTACTGTGCTAAAAGAAAACTATTTCAGCTATTTCAATCCTATGAAAGGAAAGCACATATCATTTGTCAAAAAAATTAATATCCAAAATACACAAAACATTTGATTATATGCAAGGAACAATAATAGGTGCTTTACAGGGACTGAAGGGATGGCTCAGTGGCTCAGTGGGTAGAGTTATCACCATGCATAAGCTCCAGGGCTGATGATGAAGGATGAGACAGGAGGACCCCAGGGGCTCACTAGCCAGCCAGTCTAGCCAAACCAGTGTACCGGCTAGGTTCTGTCTTCAGTCCTAGCTTTGAAAAGGTTCTGTGTGGGTAAAAGAATGTCTGCTAAAACTTAGAATCACGATTAAAGGGACTAGAAAATAGCTTAGTGAGGGAAGTACTTGCTATATGAGCCCGAGGACCTAAGCTTGAATCCCCGGAACTCACATGAAGCTATGTGTCTTTAATCCCAGGGCTCCTACAGTGGAGATGAGAAGCAGAGGTAATAGAATCATCCAGAAGCTCATTGGCCGGCTAGCCTGGTATGTAAGGTAGCAATAAGCAAGAGATGTTACCTCAAACAAGGTGGAAGAGGAGGACCAACATCCAAGGCTGTGCTCTGACCACCACATATACACTGTGATATTTGTAATCCTGAACACACACACACACACACATATACACACACACATACACACGTGCACTCACATGCACTCACATGGGCATGCACCAAACACAAACATACACAATCACAATTGTAATAAAAAATGAATTGTAGTGTTGCAAATCACTCTGTTGGATGTAGACCAATGACCAGTGACCATTCTGAGTTGACTTATTTCTGTCGCATGTCCTTCCTCCCATCCTGAACGTAGCAAGATGGTCTCCACTTGAGGAAATGAGTTTAGTTAGCACCTGTTGAGGACAACCTGCTCTGCAGGCAGGACATGTCTGCTGCCATCTTGCAGCCATGCAGCTGGGATTACCTGCATGAGATTTTTCTAAGACTGAGCCCACTAACCTTCAAACACACAAGGTAGGAGAGCGCATCAGGCATTGTACAAGACAGCTTGAGAGTCTGCCCATGAGACCCATAAGGGAAGTCCCCTTCTGGGGGACACATGAGCAGTTCGTAATTGCTGGTGGAAAGACAGCCTTCATGTTCCTGTTAGTAATCTGTCATTCATGCTTTTGTAAGTAACCCCAATTAAGCCTGTGGTGGACCAGGCTAACCATCGGTGGAAACATTTCTTTGTCACATTATTGGTGATATATCTGGATGACCAAAATGTGTCTTATCTCTATAGAAAAAGTATTTGGTACTCAATCAGGGACATTACATAATAAAACGGAGCTTTGGAGGAACAGTTGCTTTTTTTTTTTTCTCCATGCAATGGACAACAAGACACACAAAGCTAGGCCAGCTGAGAAGAGAGCATCCCTGCGGCAATCCTGACATGGCATGGAATGGCATGCCTTCTTGTTATTGTAGTGGCTGCAATGTCCTTTCTAGTGATTGTGAGACACACAACCGAGGCTGTTCCACCGACAGTAGCATGTACATGGATGGTCCTATTCTATATGAAACAGGATGGCATATCTCACATCTTCATAAGTGAAGGGGGTATCCCTCAGTCAGCTGATGGTATGGAGAACACACTGCAGTCTTTGAAAGCAGCACAAATGGGCAGTGTTGTAAATAGTCTGTGATGGCATCGCTTGGCCTTTGTTGTGGATGATAACACTTAAACAACCAGAACTCGGATGCCGTCCCAGAAAGAGCTTGTTAGAGTATGGAGGAATTGCAATGAGGAAAAGACATGCAGATGCTGTTCTACAACTAGCCTCTGCTTTGGCAGGAGAGTAAGACAAGAGGAAGAAGTGATGGTTATGTTGGCTTGCCATGTCTTATGTCTGGGAGCGTGGGTATATAAGGAAGTGTACAAATCGGCTTTATGCTAAATTGTCCCTCCCAAGATCCAAAACAGATAGTTTGCATTAATTTGTATAAGACTGAAAAATTCTAATGCTTTCAGATGGCAAACTTTCTGCTTCTATGAGTCCTAAATGCCAGTTTTTGAGAAACTAAGCAGCATATAGATTTCCCAGAAGCATCCTGACTACAAAGCAAGAGTCTCTGTGTGCCTCCCAAGCCTCCCTGCAGAGTCCAGCGGGAGGAAGGACTTGGTGAGGTCAAAGGGAGGATGTGGAGCTCTGGCAGGAGCCCCAGCTTCAGAGTGGAGGTTTGTGCCACTCAGCACTCTAAGTCAGAGAGAGCGAGGGAGTGGAGAACGCAAAGAACAATGATTTCAGGGGGCAGATTCTAATCCGCAGTCTCTGCTTGTAGCTGCATGACTTGAGATGGGAATTACATAGCCTTTCCAAGGCTCAGTTTTCCATGTCAAGAGAAAGCCTTTCCAGGGTCGAGACAACAAGTTAAAGGACATAAATAAACAACAACGAGAGGCCTAATATTTTGCCAGATGCATGCATGACAGATGCTGAGCATATAGCCTTCCCATCCCCCTTCCGAGCTCACAACAGACACCAGACATATGGTGCAATGCACCTTAGGTTTGCACCGTGCTCTCAACTTCACAAACACCTTCACAGCTGCTTCCTTACCTTGTTTCTTATTAGGAATAAAAGGAAGGCTGGAAGGTATGAAAACAGGAAGGCAGGAAGATAAGAAGGAAGGACCTGATGTAAAAAAAGAAAATCAGGAACTGTAGAATGTAGAAGTAGCACAGGAGGTTACATAACAAAAACACATGCTTCTGGCTCCACCGGATCTGAGGCTGTGGCATGCAGTGGTCTTCAGGCTCACAAATGAAGTTGGCAGGAAACAGCCTCCACTTGAAACAATAAGTCAGACATCTAAGTTGGCTGTGGGTTTGACCTAGAAATTAGTTTGGAGGAGAAAGAAATCTTCCTATTGCAACTATAGGCAACTGGAGCAACCGTGGTACCTGGCCTTGCTAATCACTGATGTGTAGTCCCCAGTGGGACCCCAGGGATGTGGCAGAGGCAGGCTATCCTATTACAGCTTCCTAAATATATCCTTCGTGGTGCCGTGTTTGCTAGACTCTTCTGCATCTCAAGATCAAATCAAGTCAAAGCTTCACTACATTTAAAAAGGAGATCCAGTTGAAGCCCGAACTGTGCCCACACTTCCCCCTCCTTTCTACACATGCTTGCCTAGAGTCTTTCAGCGTTTCCTAAAATACAGATCCTCTTAAAGGGGGTCATCATTAGTCCCACCTCCTTGCCAGTCACTACAGTTCTTTGGCCCTTGACTTTTGAAAGCTGGGACATAGAGAAATGGGTGTAACAAAATTCACTGCCATAAATATTTATTATAAAACTATTTGAGAGATATTGGCTGTAGCAGGTGGCCTTGTTTTGGGAACCCATGATAAAGTGAGACAAAGTGTCCCATGTCAGGACATAATGTCCTTTCACCTGGGGGCCTTATGCATTTGGGGTTAGTACATTTTGAAGTACATGACTTGAACTAAGCCTGTTCATCTCAGCAGCAGCTGTAAAATAGACTCAAAACAAGAAGCACGACTTAAGAATCTTTCCAAGAGAAGTTTCTTAAAAGCAATGCATCGTCCCGTCCTTCACATCACCATGACTACAGAAAACAACAGGATGTATTATAACTTTATGACATAATGTGATCATGTGCTCCCAAAGGGAACAGCATAAGAAGTTCTGGGGCCATGGGACATGCCCTTTCTCTCTAGGAACCAGGGGATACCAGCAGCCAAGAGTAAGCAGCATCTATGTGGTGGTTGTCACATGATAGGTTCTGTTCTAAGTACTTCACATCAGTTGGTTCATTCGATTCTCAGTGCAATCTTCAGCGATGGGAAGATTTTCATTGTCATATTTTCATAAATGCATCAAAGGCAGAGAGGTTGAGAGACTTGCCTGAGATTACACAGAGTCTGTCAAGGCCAGGCCCATGCCAGGTAGTTAAATCCAGAACTCTCCCTTCCGTGTATTAATATCTCAGTATCATGATAGATACCCAACTCCCAGCCAGAGGTTCCTTCCAGGGCACACTTTCTCACAATTCTTGGCATCCGGTGTCTAATGAACATTAACAAATGTAAAGAGCAGCTCATTGAGGATGTGGAGAGTAGCCCGGGATGATACACAGAGTTAGTGAGTTGACAGAACAGGACAGTTCAGAGAATCAAGCAGCAGCCCAGCTGATAATAGAAACAATTCACAGAGGGACCGCCAGGGCTGGTTTATGGCAAAGTATAAGTTCTGTATATTTAGAGAATCATCTACAATAGCCATACTTAAAGTTTTGAATAGCTTTGAATGAGTGAGGTTATTGAATATGTAGCAAGCTTAAGTAAAGAATAAAGAGTGAGAGATAGATTATTAGGTAATATCTATCTATCATCTATCTATCTGTCTGTCTGTCTGTCTGTCTGTCTATCCATCCATCCATCCATCCATCCATCCATCCATTCATCCATCCATCTATCTATCTATAGCAAAATGTCAGAAATTGACTCGGGGAGCCACATAGAAACAGTTGGCTAGTGTTCCCAGTAGAGTCCTGGGCAAAGCAGACAGTTCCCTCAGCTGCGGTTTCCAAGTGAAGAACAAACCACAAGCATCATCCATCAGGGACTTAGAGGCATCCAGCAAAAACTGACTGGGGAGGTCGAGGCAGTCTACTAGGGAACCCAAATGAACTTTCTGTTTAGATGAGCTTCCCAGGCAGGGCTGAACTCCCACCTTCGCTTGTCCCCCACTGCATGTGTTTCTATATTATGAGATAAGCCAGTGATTCTCAATCTTCCTAATGCTGTCACCCTTTAATAATGAATCTAATATAAACCTAATAACATCTAGTAATGAAGTTTCTCATGTTGTGGTGGCTCCCAACCATAAAATTATTTTCATTGTTAACAACAATAAAATAACTGTAATTTTGCTTCTGTTATAAATCATAATGCAATTATCTGTATTTTCTGATGATATTAGGTGGCCCCTGTGAAAGGTCCTTCAAACCTCCAAAGGGTCACACCCCCCAGGGTGAGAACTTCTGGGATAGGCAACTGTAGCTTCAGAAATAATCTTCCTTCCAGATTTTGTGAAGAACACAATTTTTTTTTTAAAAAAAAAAAAAAACACCTGAAGCTGTTGTTTTGATCTTTTCTCTGTCTGTCACAGAGTTAGGGGATCAGATTATACTCAAACATAAGACCTCGGAGGACATTTTGAGACATTCTTGCCCGAGTCCACAGTGTGGTGGGGGTGAACTCTGCTTCCAGAGCCAGCTTCTCAGTGAGCTCGAACAAAATACAGCAACGCACCACTATGATGTACATTATACTGAACCACACAAGGTACAAAGATGGATGAAACCAGTAAATTGCCTTAGTGCTGAATGCTCTAGGGATCACTGGTTAATGAATCATGGTGGGGTTCTCTGGAGTCAAGAAGTCTACCTGTAGCGCTGAGAATTAAGCCCATTCTACTTTCTACGGTAGATAATACTGTTACTGTGACTCCCACATTGGAAGACCAGGTACGGGGTGGGGGGGGGGAGAGAGTGCCTGCTGACCTTGATGTTCACTTTGCTGGCTGGAAACTAAATTTCTGAAAGGCAGAGAATGTGTCCCTTGTATTTTGACAGTCCCAGTTGTCAGAGGCCTGTGCTCACACAGAATGTCATGGATGAAGAATCGAGTCAGTCAACGCACTTGATGAACATGTCCTGCAGACAGACAGTGGATTCAAACATTTCGACCTCTACTGGTGTGATCCTAGGAGCGTATGACAGCGCGTCCACACCGCCACTCTGCTTTCACTCTCAGCACGGCCACGGATGCCGTGAGAGACTGGCTGCTTCCTCATAAGACAGGTTTGCGGTTAGATGATTTTACCCAACCGGAGGTTAATGAAAGAACATTGAGTCTGCTCAGAGTCAGATGGGGCTGACCCAAGACATCTGGTAATCAAGCATACTGAAAGCGCTCTCAGCTTCAGAGGTCTTCATCTTTTGATGGGTTCACTGAGATGTGGCCTCTTGTAGGTCAAGAAGCCCTTGGACCTTCAGCTTCAAAGTTTCATTTTGCATAGGCAGTGGCAATGCAAACAACAACAACAACAACAACAACTTAAACTAAGAGGAAAAGAAAAGCATGATAGCAAAGTGGAAGACTTAAGGCAAACCCTAAACAGACAGTCTGCGCGTCAGCTCTGTGCTGCACTCTTAAATACTAAAGCAGAATCTTAGCCCAGTCATGGTAGTGGTCCAGGAGGCTGAGGCGTGAGGATTGCTATGGGTTCAAGGTCAACTTGGACAACATAACAAGGACCAGACCATCTGGGTCCACATAGGAAGACTGTCTCACAAAACAAAACAAAACAACAGCAACAAACACAGAATCTTTCCTCTTCAGAGAGAGAGGAATAACCCCAAAAGAATGCCAAAAAGTTCAGTCTGGCTCTTGTAAGCTGTCTCAGTGTGGAAGGGTAACTGCCACCAAGCCTGGAAACCTAAGTTTGATCCCCAGAAACTGACTCTCAATAGTTTACCCTCTGACCACCACATGTGTGCCATGGCTGTGTGTACACACCCTCCCACACCCAGTTGCTTGCACTTTGCCAATTCTAAGTGAATTAAATCAAGTCATCTGATGAACTAATAGCTGGTGTCTGACTCAGGAAGAAAAAGTTGGTGAGATTTGTCCACTCACTCTTTACCAGCATCTTTCAAATGTAAAATGGTGTATTAAGGTTAGCTTGAAACGCAAGCTGTCCCTCCACACATCTAAACTCCCGGTGTGGGTGTGGGACAGGGGCAGAATAGAGAGAATGAACAAAGAGTAAATGGGCCCGCATTTTCTTTCACAATCTTACAGGTCCTTGACATGAAAACCGAAAATCCCCTGCTTTAAAAAGGAAGGGTGGAATAGAAAGAAAAGAACAACGGCTTTGGGGTTCTGTGCATGACAACATCTCAGTAAACATTTGGAACAAGGGGAATGCATGCAGCTTATGGCCCAACCCAGCCAATCTCCTGTTCTCACAGATAAAATTGCACCACACCCAGCCACATTCATTTGTTTCTATATTGTCTATGGTGAATTTTGCAACCCTGTAGCTGCTGAGGAGAGGACAAATTGCAAGAGATATAATGGCCCCTTGAAGCCACAAGTAGTTATTACCCATCACGCTACAGAAAGTTTCCCGACCTTAATTTAGAGTTATGCCAGAATCAGAGGTACCGAGTTCTTAGTGGCAATTCAGAATGCTGAAAACCCCTGTAAGCAGCTCACAGCCCAGCTTTTTTGGACAGGTGACTTTAGTTAAAGGCTTTAAATATTTTTAGACATTGGTATAGTTCATTCCATGAATTGCCCATTGTTCTCGCAAAAGGAATGAACACTGGCTGTTAATGGGGAGAAGGGAATGTATGGGTCCTGCTGTTGATCCTGGCGATTGGCATCTAACATGAGGTACAGACCACATTTGTTACTTTACTGTATTTTCCTAATAAGTGAGTATTTTACATTTCATAGCTTCCATAATGGGGGAAAACAGACTAAGCCACTGAAATGCACGATAAAGAAACAATGGAAAAATCATCTCGTTAATTTATCTTAAGCTACAATGTTTCTACCTACCTCTGATGCTTATCTAGATATAGCTTCATCAGCTTGGCCCAGGCAGCTTCAGCATTTTTTGATGACATCTGTTATCTCTCTGTATGGTATTTCCCTGTGCGAGCCCCTTCTCTTAAATTTCCCTCCCCTTGTCTCAAGCTCTCCCTGAGCACACCATCTCAGCATCTCCCAAGGAGCTTGAGCCGCGGAGAAGAACAGAAAGAACACCACAGCCCTCCTTCCGTCTCCCTCATGAGCACACAACACAAAAAAAAAGTAGAGAAAAGGGAGGTGGCTTTCAAGAGTGAAGAAGGAGAATGGTGAAAAGTCAGTATGCAACAAAGAAACAAGGTGAGAAGAGGGGGAAAGTGTGCAGGATTATAGGAGCATAACCGCATTCCTTTCAAGAAGCAGTCAAAAAAGAAAAGCAAAGGAAGGTAAGGTGCAATCTGCAATCTGAGTTTTCTATATCTAAGTCTCCAGCCCATCTTCATGCTACCAGGGCCGTGGTATAGACATGAAGAAGAAAAGGAAGTGAAATGCAATGGTTGGGTTTCACACAGGGCACATGTCTTGTGGTCCTGCTCTTTCCAGACGCATCGTATTTGTCTCGGAGAGAATGCACCTTCTGCTCTACTTCACAAACCTGCAGTTTGGGGAGAATTGCAGTGTCGGGGGCAATCTCTGGGAATCTTTACTGGACCCAAAACACTTTCAGAGGTCTCAAACATATTTCCTTGTTCTACTTTTCATCAAATAGAGTCAAGTGGCTATCCTATAGATGAGATGAGTGTCCCAGCTCTCTTCAACTCGCCCTCTTCCCGCTCACGCAGAATATGAATGTCCTTCATTGCATATTCTTAATATTTGGAAGTCAGTAGCTACCTGATTTTGGATCTGTCATTTCATCCTTATGAACAAAGCATCTATTCATTGTCTGAGAAGCAGAGAGCATATTATATATTTTAATATTTAGAAATTGCTAATTTTATATCCTGAATGCATTGATGAATTAATAACAAATGAGGAGAGTCTGCTGCATGGATATTGAACCTCTAGACAGAGAAAGCTCTGAAAATCTTGAGTATCTACAGTATTTTGAATTCTATGATAAACAGCAGCTGGGGAATGATCTTGTCTCAGCTGGAGATCCCGAAAGAGCTCCACTTAAGGCAAGTACTCCATGTGATGAAGTCTGTCCATTTCAGTGGACACTCTTCTTCCTCATACTTCATCCACGGCAGGCTACACCACAGCCTGTGGGAGGAAATATGTGTTGATCTGCTAGGAATGAGGATATAAGCTCACAGAACTTCAGGATCTGGTAATGTGCACTGGGGAATGTGGATGAGAATGGATGTTTGGGGCTTTAAATCACTTAATGAATGCATGTCTCTTTTCTCCAGAACCCCCTGACCTGTTTGTGATCCTGGTTCCCAGAGAGTAGTTTCTTACCATTGGATGTAGTCATAGCTCTTTGATGTTGAAGCTGTCATAACTCCAAGAGCTGTGGTTATTTGAATCCCTCAAGCACTCTAGGGAGCACAGAAAGTGTTCTGAAAAGGTCAAAGTTATTCACCTTGATTGCCCTAGAGGCCCAGGCCTGATGCCATGCAATATGAACAGAAAGGAGGGTGTCTGGATACAAGGAATTCCCTGCAGGTGGAGGGTTGTTGTTATGCTTCTGTGCCTGGTAGTAAGATTAAATGGGATATTTCTGCAATGGTGGTTCAGCAGGTGTTAAAAGTAAAAATAAGCAGAAGTCCAGACCTTTGAGGGATGCTTACTGGCCTGATGAGCAAACAAGTGCGCGGCTTAGATGTGCTCAGCCACTGTCTAAGACTGAATGGACTCTAGAGTGGGTTACACAAGAGCCAGATGATGAATATCAATTGCAGCCCTGGGACCAATTGCGTGTGAGGACTGTGGCTTATTCCAATAACACTGCTGTTTTACGCTTGTCAAAGAATTGCAGCAATTCTGCTGAGAGCCTGAGAAAAAGACTTTTTAACCATAAATCCCATAGCAAGTCTCACATTCAATGATAAAACCTTAAAACATTCTTTTTAAATGTGGTTGAGAATTCCTACTACTAAGACAGCTAATTAATACCCTGCAGACATCGCAGGCAATAACTTAAGCTCATGAAAAAATTAAGGAGAATGAGAACTGGAAAAGAAGAGATAAAACGAGCATTAAGCACAGTATAATTGTCAGTGTATAAAAGAGCAAGAAACCTTTCAAGGCATTACTAGAATTGATAATAAGATAGGCTAAGCTGTGAAATAAATTTCTAAAACCAATAATTCATATGTGTTTATTACATTGGATTTTAAGATAAAAGTTAAGGAAAAATGTCACCACAGGAAGCATACATAGAAGATGGAAAAACTATCTCCATAATATTCATGCTACTTATGAATCCTCCATATTGGTAAAGGAATTAGGAAACTCTGTAATGAAACAGAGGGCTTACAAATGGTCCTATTCCTACTGAAAAACAAGACTCATGGTAGGGGCATATGTAGAATTGCATATAGCGGTGGGACAAGACATATGAATAATGAAATAAATGTCCTAGAGTCACACTGGGCTGGGACTCAGGTTGACAATCTTTACTCTCTTCCCATCCTCCATTCCAGTTTCTCTGGTCTCGCCCCAGCCCTGTAGCAGACTTCTTTCAGGAGCCTGTCCTTCCACTCTACCTTCATTCCCTGGGGCTTCCCTCAAACTTTGCACAGACCCAGCTTTCCTCATCCCTGTAGACTCTCTCAGTTTCTGCCTCTAGCTCATTCCCATCCATTTGTGTCAGCTGCCAATACCTAGAAACATGCTCTAGCTGTCTCCCCATCCCCCCGTGGCCATACCAGGTAAGAGAGCTCCACTCTCCCTCTTGGCCTCAGTGACAATTTCTCCAATTTCATGCCCAGTCCTTTAGTGAGACTTCAACTCTTCGTTCAGGCCCAGGGTCCCATGGTCCTTTCGTCCCTGTCTCTCCAGATAATTCTTTGCATAACTAGGACTCTGGTAGGTGGCTTTCACTCTCTTTCCTCTCCTCCATTTCAATCTTCCCAATTACAGCCTCAACCCTGTAGCAGCCTACTTACAGGAGCCTATCCTCCGTCTCCACCTCCTTTCCTGGAGGACTACACCAAAGCTAGGTGTAGATTCAGTTCTCCTGCTTCTGATGAGCCTGCTCAGCTTTCCGTCCCATCCGATTCCATCCCTACTCCTTCATGGCAGTCCCAATACCTAGAAACACTTTCTGTCCAGGACCTTCAGTGGCTGCACCTGTCAGGGACTAGGGTAGGTATTTCACTATTCTTTCTGTTCTCCTTTACAATCTGTTTATTGTCACCCTCATCCTGGTAACAACCTGCTCAGAGGTCCTTCTCCTCACAGTGCAACTTCTTCCATTGACTCCAACTCTTAGTGCAGGCCCAGGGTCCCCACAGTCCTTCATTGTGGTCTCTAGATAATTCTCTGCTTAATTGCAACCTATTTGCAGTATTTTCTCTTCCCATCACACCTCCAACTCCCTAAAACCTTGCCTCTAAGCATAAACAAAATCCCCTACCTTTGCCTGACCCACCAAGCCTTTCCCACTTCTATTCTTCTCTGAGAGTGACTAACCTGTAGAAGCACTCCTTAGTGGGCAACCCATAGCCACCACACTTTCCTATGACATAGAGAGGGCAATAGCAGCTGAAGAAGGGAACATACACTCAACAAAGATAAGACCAGATATCAACATCCAGAATTACCTCAAACACCCTAATGCCAGATGCCTAGACAACAGCCTAGACATCAGCCCCAAAACACAATCATTAACAACTAAGACAATAAGTCCATGCCAGAACCCAGTACCCTGCTATACTAGGCTCTGAAAAATGCACTATGACTGAAGTCCAAAACAGGGACTTCAAAATAGCAATTATGAATATGTTCAATGACCTTAAAAAGGATTTAAATAAGTCCCAAAAGGAAGTCTATGGGGGAGAGGACAAACCAGGAAATAGAGGAATAAAATAATTAAACCAGTTCAAGACATGAAAATATAAATAGAAACACTAAAGAAAACCCATACTGACATAAAAATGGAAATGGAAAATTTAGAAAGTCAAAGAAAACCCTCAGAGATTAGTCTCACCAACAGAATACAAAACATGGAAGGGAGAATCGCAGCCATTGAAGGCAAGGCAGAAGAAATGGATACCACAGTCAAAGAAAATGTTAAATCTTAAAAATGAAAAAAAAATCAAGGTACAAAACTTCCCTGAAATCTGGGACACCATGAAAAGACCCAAATCTATGAATAATAGATACCCAAACCCATGAAATACAATGAAGGTGGTTCTAAGAGAAAGTTTCTTTATGTAGGCACTAAGTACCTACATAAATAACTGGAGAGATCTCATATTAGTAGCTTAATGGTAGCCCTAGAACTAAAAGAGAGAATAACATCCAAAAGGTATAGATGGCAAGAAATAATCAAACTTGGGCCTGAAATCAATAAAATAGAAAACAACAACAATAAAAATAATCAATGAAACAAAGGTGGTTCTTTGAAAAAATAAATAAGGTTGCTAAATCATTAGCTGAATTCACTAAAAGACACAGAAAGAAGACAAATCAATAAAAGGGGACATCATAACAGACACCAAGGAAATCCATAAAATCAAAAGGACATACTTTAAAACAAGTACTCCACCAAACTGGAGCCCAAACCAAACCAAACAAAACAAAACTGATAAATTTCTTGATATATACAACCTATCAAAGAAATAAGGATTCAATAGACCTATAACCTCTAGTGAAATAGAAATAGTAATTTTTAAAAAAGTTGCCCAACCATCAAAAAAATAAAAAACTCAGAGCCAGATGGATTCAGCATATAATTCTACCAGACCTTCACAGAAGAATTAACACCAATATTTCTTGAATTAGTCTGTAAAATGGAAACAGAAGGAATATCACCAATTTTTTAAAATACTTATGCACACAGAGATCCAACATAAAAGAAAGAAAATTACAGACAAATTTCTCTTTTGAATGCGGATAAAAAATAGCAAACCAAATCCAAGAACTTACCAAAAATATCAAGTAGACTTCATCAGAGATACAGGGATGGTTTAATAGACCTAAATTGATAAATGTAATTCAGTACAAAAGCAGACTGAAAGATGAAACCACACGATCATCTCATTAGATGCAGAAAAGACCTCTGGCAAAATGCAACATCCCTTCTTGATAAAAATCCTAGAGAGACTAAGGATACAGGGACATACCCCAACATAATAAAGGGAATAAACAGAAACCCATAGCCAACATCAACCTAACTGGAGAGAAACCCAAAGAATTTCCAATGAAATCAGAAGCAAGACAAGGCTGCTCACTCTCTCCATACCTATTTAACATTGTACTTGAAGTTAGCTAGAGCAGTCACACAACTGACAGAGATCAAGGGGATACAAATAGGAAAGGACAGTCAAAGAATCTTTATTTGCAGATGATATAATAGTATACATTAATGACCCTAAAACTCTACCAGGAAACTCTTACAGATGATAAAGACTTTTAGCAAAGTATCAGAATACAAAATTAACACAAAAAATCAGTAGCCCTCCTATATAAAAATGACAAACTGACTGAGAAAGAAATCAGGGGAACAATGTCTTTTACCATAGACTTAAAATCATATCTTGGGGGTAACTCTAACCAAATAATTGAATAACTTGTATAATAATATCTTTAAGATATTGAAGAAGATATCAGAACATGGGAAGATCCTCATGTTCATGAATTGGTAGGAATAATGTAGTGAAAATGATCATCCTACCAAAAGCAATATACAGATTCAACTCAATCCCCATCAAAATTCCAACATGATTCTTCAAGGAATTTGGAAGGGCAATTTTTAGCTTATTAAGGGAAACAAGAGCACACAATAATACATACATACATACAGACAGACAGACAGACAGACAGACTAAAAAATAAAAACAGAAAAGAAAAAAACAAGAAACAAACAAACAAAAAAAAACCCAACAAACCCAACAAAAATCCAAAACAACAAAACCAAAAGCAAACCAAAAACCCAGAATCACTAAAATAATCCTGAAAAATATTGAAATACCGCTGGAGGTGTGACCATTCTCCATCACAAGTTGTACTACAGAGCTATAGTACCAAAAGAGCATGGAATTAGCATAAAACAGACAATTTTATCAATGGAATCAAATTGAAGATTCCAACACAAGTCCACACATACATGAACAACTGACTTTTGACAAAGAAACCAGAAAAACACTGAAAAATGACAGCATCTTCAACAAATGCTTCTGGTCGAACTGGACGGCTGCTGCATAAGAAGGGAAATAGATCCATATCTATCACCGTGCACAAACCTCCTCTAAATGGATGAAGTACCTCAACAGAAAACCAATTACCCTAAATCCAGTGAAAGAGAAAGTAGGGGATAGTATTGCATTCATTGGCACAGGAAAGGACTTTCTAAATATCACACTGATAGCAGACACTAAGACCAGTAATTAGTAAACTAAAAATTATGAGACTGAAAAGCTTCTGTACAGCAAAATACCATCCTTTGGAGAAAATAGCAGTGTACAAATGGGAAAAGATCTTTACCACTTATAAATCCAGTAGAAGGTTAATATATAAAATATAGAGAATTTTTTAAAACCTGAACAAAATAAAAAAACATATAAAATGGTGTATGGAACTAAAGAGGGAGTTTTCAAAAGATGAAACACAATTGGATGAAAAACACTTAAAGAAATGTTCAATATCCTAAGTCGTTAGAGAAATACAAGTTAATACTACTCTGATATTTCATCTTATGCCAGTCAGACTGGACAAGGTCAATGAAACAAATGACAGCTCACACTGAAAAAGATGTGGGGAAAGTGGAACATTACTCATTTCTGATTGGAGTTTAATCTTGTCTAGCCATTATGGAAATCAGTGTGTTGTTTCCCTAGGAAGCTGGGAATAGATCTACCTCAAGATCCAGCTGTACCACTATTGGGTGTATACCCAAAGGACTCTACATCCTACTACAGAGATACTTGTTCATCCATGTTTTTTGTTGCTTTATTCATGATAGCCATAAATTGGAAAGAATATGGATGCTTATAAATTGATGAAAGGATACTGAAAATGTCGTAGATATATACAATAGAACATTTTTCATCTGTTAAACATTAAACCATTGAATTCTCAGGTTAATAGACAGAGCTAGAAAAAAGATATCTCAGGTTCCCCCAAATCAAATGGTATGTATTCTCTTATAAGTGGATTATAGCTTTTAAGCCTTTGACTGCCTTTCTATAATCATATAGTCACTGTGGTTAAGTATAGAATAAGGGACTAGAGGAAGGGAAGGATCTCCCGAGGAAAGTGAAAGATAATACATGATTATGGAGAGAGAGCGGGAAACCATATGGGAGGATTACCCAGGGAAAGGAAGAGAAGAGGTGGCTTAGAGAATGTCTTGGAGTTTTTATTGCTATGAAGGACACCATGACCATGACATCTTTTAGAAAGTAAACATTTAATTGAGGTGGCTCACTCAGTTTCAAAGGTTCAGTCCATCATCATCAGGATGGGGAGCATGGTAGTGTGCAGGCAGACATGGTGCTGGAGTAGCAGCTGAGAGCCCTACATTTTGCAAGCAGCAGGAAGTCTACTGACTCACTGGGAGGTTTCCTGAGCGTAGGAAACCTCAAAGCCTGCACCCACAGTGATGATGCACTTCCTCAAACAAGACAATGCCCATTCCAACAAAGCTACACATCCTAATAGTGCCAGTCTATGTGAGATTATGGGGCTGATTACATTCAAACTACCACAGGGAAGGAATATGGGGAAGGACAACAAACACTAAGGGCCATTTAAAGGGTCATATAGACATCTACTACAGTAGAAGCTTGATTAAAATATATACATATATGAATGAAATATAAATGGAATCACCAAATAAAATGGGAGACAAAGCCCCAAAATACGCATCTCTTGCCAGCAAGAGAAACCCCCATTGCTTGGAATGGGTTACATCTAATTGAGTTGTTGGACAAAGAAGCACCAAGGGAACCCCTAAACAACACACACTATTGCCAATACTGTTGGTTGTTCTCCACAAACAGATGGTAAGGCCCCACTGCTGAAGAAGACATTTGCATATCTTATTGAACATGGAGAAGCTGAGTTGTGGTACTTTGCACGCTGCCAACGAGAAAGGTACTGTCAACCCAACTATATACCCTGTGGTGTACAGGGGTACAGAGCCCGTGGGAGTCAACAGCCAATATCTGATTGGATTTAAGGTCCAAACCATGTGGTGGAGCCCATCCTCAATACTGTTTGGGTAGCCAAGGACCTGAGACCAAATTGGTCAAGGGCAGATGGAAAAAACAAATGCTATTGTTCCGCTAAAAGGACATAGCAATCAAATCACTCCTCAAGACATTCTACTATACGCATAGATGAATGTCTTACTCAGTCATCATCAGAGAAGCTTCCTTCTGCAGCAGATGGGAACAAATACAGAGACAGACGTATACAGAGTGTGAGAGACCTTGAAACACTCAATCCTAAATGGGAATTCTCCATGAAATCCCTCCCCTTCTCCAGCTCAGGATACCATGTGAAAGAGGAGGCAGAGGACTGTAAGAGTCAGAGGGGATGGATCATTCCAAAGAAACACTGCCTTCCAGGCCCCCACGACCGACACCCATGTGAACTCACTCACAGAAATGGTAGTGACATGCACAGGGCCCGAGCAGGTCAAAGGCAGATGGTGTTGCAGCATGGAGTAGGGAAGTGGACAGGAACCCCCATCTCTAACCCAGAAACTGTTTCTAACCGACAAGAGCTCACAAAACAGCAGGTTTCTCCAAAGGAGTTTTACTGGGTATACAAACCACAATTAAGGTCAGGCCCTATGTGCATAGTAGTTGGCCAACACAGAACAAACTCAGTGATATTTCTGGAAACTTTTCCCCTCATATTGTTAAGTTCAGGAAGTTTTTTTTTTTTTTATCTTATCAGTCTTTTGACTGTATTGATGTGGGAGTCCCCTGTCTATGCTCTGAATGCCATTAATGAATAAAGAAATTGCCTTGGCCTGTTGGTAGAGCAAAACTTAGGTAGGTGGGGAAGATGGAACTGAATACTGGAAGAAAGAAGGATGGAGTCAGAGGGAGACGCTATGGAGCTGCTGTCTGAGTCAAACATGCCAGAACTTTGCTGGTAGGCCATGACCTCGTGGTGATATACAGATGAATAGAAATGGGTTAAATTATGATGTAAGAGTTATCCAATAAGAAGCTAGAGCTAATGGGCCAAGCAGTCATTTAATTAATATAGTTTCTATGTGGTTATTTCAGGTCTAAGATTTCCAGGTGGCTGGAATGAACAAGCGGGCCCTCCTCCTACATTGTATATTTTGTTTTTTGATTTTGTGACTTTTAATGGTGTGTGTGTTTTTTCTTTTGTGTTCGTATGTTTTATTTTTATTATTTAATTTCTTCCTTTTCTAAAGAGAGAGAAAAAGGATGTGGAGATGGAATGATGTGGAGAGCCTGGGACGAGACAAGGGAAGATAAATCATAACCAGAATATGTTGCATTAGAAGTATTTTCATTAAAAAGGAAAGAAAGATCCTGGGGCAACTGGTTATCTATGAGGGAAAGACAATAAATTTTGATTCCTGTTGGTGTTCAACGTCATTAAAATGTTAATCCCAACCTACACACAAGAAACAAGATGGTGATTATTAGAAATACTTTTTATGTGTGGCATTTTGCTAGGCAATGATTTTGTAAGCATGCATATCACAAACGAAAGAGACTTCCACAGCTTCACTCCAAATAAGAGCACCTCTCTATGCAGAGTACAATCGAATCTTATATCACCTGCTACACTTTGTTCCCAACAGATGGAGATCTTGAAGAGTAACCTGAAATGAGTTCTTAAGGTAGATGCTGAGGACAGAACGGAGACCAGAGACACAGGAAGAAAAGAACAGGTTCTATGTACGAGAATTTTTCATAGCATGGTGCAGGCCACAGAAAAGATAAACTGCTTAAAGCAAATTCAATCCTCATTTCTCACCAGTGACCAGAGGTTATGCAAAGCTGTGTATATCTTAGTAGTTTATAAATCTTCTGAAGATCAATTAATTCTCCCCAGAGTACCTATAATTCAACAACCTAAATTATGTCATATGTTCCTCTTTTAAAGCAAGTGTTTGTCAAAGGAATAGGAACAGAGAAGAGAGATTTATATTTTTGGTATTATACAAAGACGCTCTATAATATGGAGTGTGTTAGCTCCTCTGGAGTCTTGTCATTGTCAGGGTGCAGGATGGGTCACTGCCTTCTATAGGGATCATCAATGCCACAAACTTAAATGGATTAAAGTAGTAAAAAATCTTGGCAAGGATGCAAATGTTCAGTAGAGGAAGAACTGAGTTTTTAATCGTGCGCCTATGCCCTGAAGGTCTGCGTGAGATATCAAGAGCCCATGCCAATGCATCTCTGTCAGATGAAATCCCCACGGGAGACTTGGGAACCTAGAAGCCTTTACCTTTGTCTAGGGACACACTGTGTGTTAAGTAAACTCCAGTGTTATGGGCTGGAATGGAGGGCAACTGTGATCAAAGTACATTGCATGTGCTTTAAAATTTAACAACATCAAGAACAAAAAAAGAATACTGTTGCTCTTTCCAAAAAACCTCATAAAAGATCTCGTTCTTCCAGGGAATCCAATCATGTGTTTGCCAGGACTGTCTTACTTTAAGGATCATTCCATCTTGTATTTATATCACACCATCTTAGTGATGGGACTCTTCTTTCTGATCTGTCGCTCACCCATTTGCTCCATAAACACATTTAAGGCTAAACAATGCAGTTTCAAAATCTTACTCTCATCATCTTGGGCCTGAGATTATACTAGAATTCATATTTTAGAAGTAGCTCTTTTCGTTAACGGTGATTAAAACAGTGTAGAAAATTCTCTTAGTGTACCACTAGGCAGAAACAAATTTTAAGTTACCAATCAATTCTCAGGTTTCCAGGGGTAGGGACGTGCTCCAAGTGCATCATGGGAACAGAAGCCACAGGTAGTAAGAGCATCTCAAAAGACATTAGACAGATGCTCAGGGTCCTGGAAAGATGAACCTAGCAGGGAAGTTTGCTAATAATTTGGTCATTCAAGTTAGCTTCAAAGTCAATTTTCTGCTTTCCATCTAAAGGTATGGATTATTTAGTTAAATCAAATATTATGGTAAACCCCAATATGAAAATTAAAACCCTGACTCTAGTCTATGCATTCAGGGGTATCTAGGAAACTGACCCCATTTACGTGACTTCTAAAGTTATCACCGTGCTACATGCTTGCTCTGCATCAATCTCCTGTATGAGGAGGCCAGCATGTGGGGTAGAGGAAAGTGGGAGCAGAGACAGGTCCAGAGTAGACAAGTAAAGGGCCAGCTGTCGAAGATCTGAGGAAGTTCTCACTGCTGGGTACCAGCTTGGCATCTGGACACTCTTCCGACAGCTTCCTTACATTTTATGTTCTTGTCTTCACTCCAGTGCTGGCCTGGAGTACACAAACAGTTGGTACTCTGCAGCTTCCTAAAGCCATGCAGAAGCATCTCTGACAGCTGAAGTCCCTGTGGGAAACCCTGGGGACCTGCAGGTCTTACCTCTGTGTTGGGACATGGTGCATTGTCTGATGTGGACACTCACCTGCCTGGAGGTAAATGTATCAGACTTCTACAGCTTTTGTCCTTTTCTGTGTCTGTCAATTATTCTCTTGCCCTGTAGACTCACCTGTGCAACATTCAGCACTAAAATTGGATTCTAAGTCAAAGAAGAGAATGAGAATGAATCAGTCGTCAGTGGGAAGAGTGGGGACTGAACTGCAGGTATGAGCAGTTCACTCCACAGCAGACCTATTCTCTACGTGCCGGTAAAGATTCTGGTTCTTAACTATTGGACAGTTTCTCAAATATGTCTCTCTCTCTCACTCTCTTCCTTCTCCTTTCTCCCTCCTGTCTTTCTCTCCTTTTATATGTTTTAAAAATTAGCACGTTTCCAGTTCTAAATAAAACAAGTAATTCAATATCAGCAAAGAAATAATATTGTTTGTCCTAAGGATAAATGACCCAAATGTTTTGAAGGTCTCCTAGGGCTCCAGTTATTTCTTGCTGCAAATCAGCATACCTTAAAATCCTTGGGTTAAAGCAGTTCCCTCAGCCATCTTCCTGCTTTTAGGTGATGTTCCCCACCTGTGTTGCTCCTGTCTTCTCTTTGGACAGATTTCTAAGTCTGGGGTACCTTGGGTGTCTTTGTTCAGGTTTAGCCTCCTCTTAATCTGTAAGTTTGCTCCCTGAGTATTCCCAGAGACCATACAGCTATATATTGGCATATTCTAAACACATACCTATAATACGGATTTTTTAAATGTGAACTCCGGGTTCAAGGTTGTGACTGCTAAGACTCTGCATCAAAACCAGATCACGGCATGCCCTTATATAAAACATACAGACCCCAATGGTAATCTCAATATCATCCATTTTCTGTCTTTTTATCATCCCCAAGCCCTGTATGACTTGGTAACCACTACCTTTTCAAGTCATTTCAGTTCAGTTTTACAATTATTTGAAATATTGTTTGATTAAGTTGTAAAAGCATTTTGAATACAGACTTGAAAAAAATCAGAAAATAAGTCACTTTAAATTTCCCTGTTTAGATAAATCATGGCCTAAATACCTAATTTGTCAATTTGTTTGCTCATTCTCTTAGAAATGTTTTTCTTGGGGCTGGAGTGATGGTCCAGTATTTAAGAACACTGGCTGGTCTTCCAGAGGACCTTGGTTCAGTTCCAAGCACCTCCATGGTGGCTCACAGTCATCTCTAACTCCAGTTCCAGGGGCTTTTGGTGCCCCTTTCCAGCCTATGTATGCACTACACACATATATACAGATATACAGTATATATGGATACTATATATATATACATAAATATATATACATATACATATATATATATATGAGTATATAGATATACATTCAGGCAAACACCCATACACATACAAATAAATAAACATAACTCTGAAAAAATGTTTCTCTTCACTACAGACATTTTTCAGTGTTTTTCAGTATGGAATTTGCACTGATTTCTATATTGTATTTCCGAGAATCAAGAAAAAGAACAATGTTATAATCATTGTCAATAACTCAAGAATGTTTAAATGATGTTGATACTTTTAGATTGTTCCTACTAGTTTATTGGACTAAAACAATATAACTTAAAAGGTTTATAATCAGTTAATTAACAAAAAGGATACCATTAGAACTCAAAATTATGTCACAGGTAATTATATCAGAAGCCGAAGTCACCCGAATTGAAAGCTAGTATACATACTCCATTCAGTCAGTGTTCCAATAGCAAACACTGAACACTACATCTACACCTCTGTGATGTCCTAGGACCTGCCAACATAGCCATAGCAAAGGCTCCCACCTTTGCTGTGTTTGAGGACAATAGATAGCAGATAGACAGAGATAGTCATAGAGATGACAGATAGATACAACATGTTATATTACAAGTGCTTTTGAATAAAACAAAGTAAGGAGATTGATGTGTGGCCATAAGTGTAGAGTTTGAATGAGATTATCACGGAAGACCTCGTTGAGACCTGAAAGAGGCAAGGAAGTCAAGCATTAGATGCTAGGAGAGAACACGCTCCCCCCGGGAGAAAGCACTGCTGCAGAAGTCCTCAGCTGGGAATGAGTCTGGCGCATTCTAGAAAGAGTTGAAGGACAGAGTTCAGCTGTGGCTGAAAAAGACAAAGCAGCCGAATGGAGCTGGAAGACTCGGAGACAGAGCAAGCAGCAAGACTCAAGATATGTGTTGACGATAGAAGTAACAGCACAAAATTTATGTCGACATTGAGAGGAGGCGAGGAAGGACCCAGAATCTTAGGTTTGAGCAACTGGAAGAAAGGAATAGTAATTCCTATGAGATCAAAAGAGAGAGATTTGGAGGAACATCTGCACTGTCCAGGAGAAAAAATGATTTGTTTAAAAAACAAAATAATTTTGTTATTAATTAGCTTATTACTTTGCATATGTATCATACAAAGTGATTAAGTTGATTATGACATTTCCATATATGCATCTCATAGATATGAACACATTTAAGGGCCTCCATGCCTTCCTTTTGCCTTGGTTGCTTCTGTGAAGAATGCTGTTAAAATTTTGATGGGGACTGACTCAAATCTGTAAATAACATCCCATAATATAGCTACTTTCACTGCATTGATTCTGTCAACTTGTGAACATGGTTTGCTTCTCTATTATCTAGTGTCTTTTTCGGTTTCTGTTCTCAGTACTCTGACGTCTCCACTGAAAACATCTTTCACCTCTTTGAATAAGTTTATTTGTAACTTTTTTCTTTTTAGGTCTTTTGAGACAGGTCTCTCTATGTAGTCCTGGATATCTTGGAACTCGTTATGTAGACCAAACTCACAGAGATCTACCTGCCTCTGCCTCCCCAGTGCTGGGATGAAAGGCGTGTGACACTATGCTCAGCTATTTGTAGAAAATTTTTTTTTTTTTTTTTTTTTTTTTTTTGGTTTTTCGAGACAGGGTTTGGCTAAGAAAAATGCTATTCTTCTCTGATTTCTTTCTCAACATATTCATTATTGGTATATAGAAACATTTCTGAATTTTGTACGTTGACTTTATTTTCATCTGCTTTTTTTGAAGGTGTTTAGTTAGTAGAGTCTCCAAGGTCTTATATATGAGCATAACATCTGCAACTAGGGATGATTTTAAATAAGAAAAAGGTTCAAGCCTTAGGAATGTTTGAGAAATAATTATTTGATTGCATTGAAGAGGAAAAGGTAGGAGGCAGAGTAAGAAGTGCAGGTAAGTGGGGAAATATTTTAGTTTCGTTCTTATTGGTGTGACTTAACACCCGATGAGCAGACATCCAAGGGATGGAAGAATGATTCTAGCTTGAGGTTTGAGGGGTCTAACCTACAGTAGAAGAAAAAGTATGGTGGCAGGAGCGGCCCTAGACTAGGGCAGTGGGAACACTCCCATTCAAAAGGATCACAGAGCAGAAAGTGATGAATCTGGTGCTCATCTGGCTTTTCTTTTCTTCCTTTTTACTCAATCGGATACTCTAGCCCATGAGGTGGATGGTGGTTCCTCCTTCCCCAGGGAAACATCCCTGAAGATACACTCCACTCCCAGACACAGTCATAGGTGTGTCTCCCAGGTGATCCCAGACACAGCCAGAGGTATGTTTCCCAGGTGATCCCGGACACGGTCACAGGTGTGTCTCCCAGGTGATTTTCAAGCCAATCACATTGACAAAGAAGGCTAGCCACTGCTGGATTAAATAACTAACCTAAATCATAAACAGAAAAAATGATTCTTCTCTGATACTGGATATATTTGTTTTAAAGGGTCTCTAAACAGCTAACCAAAGGATTTGGTACTCTCTTCCTACCTACTTACAGTAGTAGCTTCCAAGAGTGGATCAATTCACCAACCTATAAAATATACCATTACAAGCTTTAGGACATGTTCTTTAACAAGAAAGTAATTACTGATTTTTCTCTGAGGGAGTTATTTTCTATCCTCATTAAATATAAGTCTTTATGTCCATAATAATAGGAGGTGCAAACCTCAGGATTTTTTTTTTTTACCAAGTAGTCTGTCAACTGAAGGTCATGGAAAAAAGAGTTTGAAACTGTTATGAAATCCCGAAGAATGAGATTCAAAGAAAAAGCAAATAAACAAGTTGTTTAATGGGCCCTTGGGTACCTGCCTTTCTAAATTCATGAACCACTTCTTCGGCTGAAGATTCTGTGGCTTTCAACTGATAACCTGATTTACATTTTGGTCATGCAGGAGCACCTCCATGAATCCCAAGCCCCTCTAATTAGCTCTTTTCCCAAGCTGCTTCTCAGACAATTTTCGCAAAAAGAAATAAAGAATTCGGCACAAAATAGCACAGCCTGTCATGCATTGTGTGATGTTAGGAGCACCAGCTGAGAGCCCAGAGGACCCTCTAGATAATTAAGTGGTCTCGAACTTTCCTTGTACACTTGAATCTTTAGTAAGACTATTTTTTTTTAAAGAAAAAATCCCCCGGACCCAATGCCAGAGATTCTGATTTCTTTGGTCTGGGTAGAAAGAGAGAGTTTTTTCAAAGCTCCACACAAGATTATTCTCCTAGGACTAAAATAATCACATTAAACATCAAACAAATAATGTGAATTACAAAACCCATTCGAAGAGGACATTCTAGATAGTGCCTGGTAATCCAATGCCATAAGAAACTTCAGGAAGGCAAATTACATATAAAAAATAGACAATGGTATACTTACAATATGAAATGATATAAAGATTGTCTTTCTCCAGCAGCAGAAAGAATATCCTGCTTCCTACACCCCCATAATTATTTCAATTTAAGTTTCTTCTAACTCTCATGAAAGCAGTCCATTTCCTGGCCAAATTCTCTATGAATATGTGGAAAAATCGTCATGTCTCAAAGAGTTTCCCAGAACTTCCCCCGGCCTTGGCACCCATGTTCTTTCACGCGTAGCTAGCTAGCCATCTAGCAATCTGGACAGGGATCAGAAGACTGTTCTCACAAGCTGCAAAGTGAGTGAGCGACACAGATGGGACTCGGCATTGCCATCTGAGAGAAAAGGTTAGTGGAGCTCTGCACGACATCTTTGAAGGCAGAACAAGATCGTGCAGCAGTGATAACCAGGATTTCCTTGTACCCCAAGCTCACCCATGAAACACGCTATAGTGCTGTCAGATGGCACTGTCTTCCTCATGGCAAGAGCAGCCTTAATGCTCTCAGTATTTTTTTTCCACCTAAGATGCAACATTTGTCAGGTTCTGCAGTTCATGAGAGACATAACAAGTTGACCGGCTCCCCAAGCAACCTACACGCTGCTAAGCCAGGAATGCGTGTGCACGTGCACACACACACACACACACACACACACACACACACACTCACACTCACACATTGCCTTTCATAGACAAATGACCAGTAAGCTGCAAAAGATGTTAGAGGTATCACAACCAGATCATGAGCAGTAGTTAGGCTTCCCATCAAAGAAGGAGGAAACTAGACAGCAGGGATTACTTTAGACAAATCACTCTGGGAGGAGCAGAGCGCTTCTATAGATGTGGGAGGGTAGTGAGGGCAGCTAAAATGGCGGGATGTAAATCAAAGCCTGAACAGCTCCAATGGAATTGTCTCTCAATTGGTGTGCAGCTATCAGAGTTTATAAGAAAAACACCACCACGGAGGAAAGCCATTGTCTAGGGCCAGAGTACAAGGTGAAATTCTGCAGAGCCACAGAAAGCAGCTCTCAAACTTGCTGTACCAAGAAGGAAGTCTAAAAGTGGAGGGAAGACAGTTCCCTCTGGAACCCAAGAGGAAAGCGTGGTCCTAGTGCCATGTTCAATGTGCGATGCAAGGATGGGATGGATGCCAAGCTGCCTGGGGCTGCATCTCTGGGTGCTACGTGTCAAGCTGCCACTGTAACAGGGGCTGTGTTAGAGAGATCGCTGGCTGGAGTGGGCATTCTAACCCCTCAGGCATGTAGTACAAGATTCTACTATTTCAAAGAAAGCGGTTATTGGAACATGAGTGGAGTCGTGTGAGTGCTTGTGAGAAAACGGCAAGAAAACGAGTCTTGTGAGCTCAGTTTCTTCAAAAACATGGAGCTGTTCTTGGAACCTGCTTTCATACCCCTCCCAGGTAAAGCAGATAGGAATGAGTTTACTTCAGATTGTTCATTACAACTGGTTATTGCTATTATGTCTCCATGGAAAAGCATGGATTTGGCAGTGTGTGGCTTGTCTGTCACATGCCACTTGTCTTTGTGATTGAACACCTTACTCAGAGTATAAAGCGTCTGATTCTCTAAATAAAGTTGGCTATTGTGTGACACTTTAGTCTGCCTCATTTATGGGCCGCATTTCCCCAGGTCTCACCGCTTCTAGAGTGATGACAGCTGGGAATATGAAAAATAGAAAAAAAAAACCACTGAAAATATTCAGATTATGTAGTTGGCCTAACTACATACCACATACAAAGAATCGCACTCTGTTTTGCTATTTCCATCCCCTCCATCCAAGACAGCTTTGTCAGAGTCGCTATAACTGAATGCACACCCCCCTTATGTGGCACTTACATGTACATGTAGAGGCTAGACGCCAACTTCCAGTGTCCTTCTTTGGGAACCATTCACCTTAATATTTCGTTTTCATCTGGGAGATGGGCCGCAGGGCATGCTGGGAGGTGGTCGTGACAGCATTAAGGGAGGTGGAGATGGGCCGCAGGGCATGCTGGGAGGTTATCTTGACTCCATTGAGGGAGGTGGAAAGGCCTTCCTCTAGTGGCATTATTCTTTAGCTATTCAATCCCACACTATCTAAGAATGGGGAAAGCAGGCTGAGTAGCAACACGCATGTCTACATTTATTGTTTGGTCTCTGTTATTGATTACAGATGAGATGGCACCAGTTCCCTCAAGCCCTTGCCACTGTGACTTCCTACTATGGGGAGATTCCACTACCCACAGGTGAATAGAGCTGGTATGGACAGGACCAGTTGTTATTTTGGAGGGGGATACAAAAAAAGGAAACCCACTATCTGATTGCTAAGAAGATGTTGCATAGTTCTGCCAGATTTTACCGTCTTCCCTGTTAGCTCTCATTTCCATCCTGTGCTCTTACACCTCGTTTATCACACACTAGCTACTCACCCCAGAGCACATGGGGGGGGGCATTATTCCTCCCAGTTCTCTCCTCACTACTAGCAGATACCAGGTTCTGGCGGTCTCACTCCATAAACTTTTTAGACTCCTCCTCCATTTTATTACTCAGTTGAAAACCCTGTGCATTTTCTCCACTCAAAGTGATTACCGTTGCTGAGAAGCAAATCTTCTGGCCGCCAGTCTGTTTTCTCTCCATTCTGTGTGACTTTTGAGAAAAACTCTAACATGATGGTTATGTTTGCAAGCCTAAGACTTCTCACTGTCTTTATTGTAAAACCTAAATCTCTTCGCTTGCCATTCAAGATGCCTTGATGTTCCTCTTTTTTTTTTAAACGTTTTCTTCTACTGCATTGCTGTGTTTCATTTCTAGAAGGCATTGCTCCAAAGGCATGTGGAAAGAACTTTAATAATAATAATTTTTTAAAGTGCTCTTTATAGAAAATAAGAGGATACTGTCCAATATGCAGCCTCCAAAACATTTCCCAGTGGCCTGGGTTTCTGACACTCAAATTTCTGTGTGCATCTTTCCCCATGAACATGGACTGGACTTAGTGACTGACTTCAATAAGTACAACACAGAAACATTTATGGCATTCTCTTCCAAGAAGGTCCTGTAAAAGACTGTGGTGTCTGTTTTGCTTTTTCTTTCCATTCCTGCTTGCTTGCTTCAATGTGGCAAGATACTTTGAGAAAAGCTTACAGACAAGGTTCTAAAGGAAGCCTCAGGCCAATAGTTCACCAAGAACTAAAACCTCCACCCAATAGCTAACAAGGAGCTGGATCCTACCCACTACCCCAGGAAAGGAATCATTTCCAGTTTAGGCTCAAGGTCACGGAAGCCCTGGGAGAGACTCAGACAGAACAAGAGGATGCAAGGAAGTCATGCCTGTATTTCTGATCCACGGACACTATGAAATATGTTTTTCTATAAGCCTTTACAGTGTAGGGCAATTCATTAAGCAGCAACGGATCAACAGTAGCTGCTTTTGCTGAGCGTGCAATTAAAAAATAATTTGATATTATAATAGGTAATTATCTCCTCATATCTAATTTCTGTTTGAAAATTAGAAGGAATATTTACTCGTTTGATGGGATTTGATGAGTGTCTCCTCTGTGAGAGCTACTTCACATGGTCTCGGAGGAGAATAAAAAGCCAAGGAAGGCTGGCTGCCTGCCATCAGACACTGAGACTCTGAACAAGAAGATGCTGGAGAGAGAGCAGGCCACAGAGTTGGGGAATTTTAAAAGAGAAAGTGAGAGGGTGTTGAAGGACACTATAGTCTACTGGGGATATGAGCAAAGCCCAGAACCAAACCATAGCTAGGTGACAAATGAGTACTACAATTCCAAAGAGATTTCAGTGAAAACTTCCACAAAGCTCAATGAGTCCACGGAGAGAGAATGACTGCCCTGTAGAAGGAGCAGAGAAATTCAACCTGAGCTTCATGATCGTTGGAAATTTAACCACAAAGTATTGGGGAAGGGGAGTGTCGGGACAGACACAACAGAAAAAACACAAAGCTGGAATTAAATGCATTCTCAAACCAGCTTCTCCTTACCTAGGCCCCAGAACTTGCATCTATTAGTTATTCTAAGCCCATTTGCAGTGGATGATGGCAGGTGGAAGAGAAAGGCCAATCCCATTTCCTGGTCTGTTCCTGGAACTTTGGAAGGTGCCCTTGCAAGTGAAGAAGTCTGAATTTCCTTTCTATTAGCTTCCGTTATGTGTGCCTCTGGGGACAGGAAAGAGACTCTCATTATCCCTCTGGATTCAGTTTGCAGAACCAGTACTAGTACCGGGCTTTTGGGGGCAGCTTCACTGTGCACAGGCAGACAGTCCTCCAGTTCTGATAACTATTGGTGCAATTATAAAACAGGCTAACAGAATAGGGATAATTTTTTATATTGCTGAGGTTTTTTTTGTGGATGAAGTGTAAAAGTCTGATTGAAATGCTTTACAGATTCTATGTAACGTGTGCACTGTAAGTAACACAAAGATTGTGATATTCACTACAGGAAGCTCATTGCAGATGTTTGCTGGGAAAGGTCACTCTGTGCTAGCTAGTTTTCTGTCAGAGTGACAC
Organism: Arvicola amphibius; assembly: GCF_903992535.2. NCBI lineage: Eukaryota > Metazoa > Chordata > Mammalia > Rodentia > Cricetidae > Arvicola > Arvicola amphibius. Next base: position 62,839,098 of record NC_052059.1, on the reverse strand, counting down.
AAGCCATCCTAGGCAGGTGGTCCTGGGTTCCATAAGAAAGCAGACTGAGCAAGCCCTGGGGAGCAAGTCAGTAAGCAGCTCTCCCTCATGCATCAGCTCCATCCTCCAGGTTTCTGCCCCCTTTCAATTCCTGTCCTGACTTTTTTCAATGATGGAGGGGCATAAACAAAACAAACCCTTTCCTCCCCAGGTTGCTTTGTTCCAGGCGTTTTATCACAGCAGCAGTAACCCCAACGAGGATGCCCTGCAACCCGCGGAGGTGAGCCGCAAACTTGGGATCTTTGCCACCACAGCAGCATCACAGAAGACAGCTCTGAATTCAGAACTCAGCCCAAAACTTGCTAACTATGGACCTCAGACAAATTATTTCTTTTCTCTGTGCTTCATTTCCCCCATCAATAAAATGGAAATTACAAAGTGAGCATGGTTGTATTATTGAGAGGATTAAAAGACACAGCACATTCGCGATGAATGCAAGTCGTTATGCTGCTTAGTGTTTTGTACCCTTCAGACTGAGCCAGAAGGCAACCTGTCCTCGCAGCTCATCAGTAGCTACGTTGGGATCAAGCCGTGCTTAGAAGATAATAATAAAAGGCAAGATCTGTCTGCAGCCTCGGCCAGACCCCTTTTCACAAGCTTTCTATTTAGATGTTGCTCCCTTCACTGGCACTTCAGGTTCAGGTATTTAAAACCCTTCGTCCTTCACCCTCCTTCCCCACATGAATGAACTTCGACTATGCCTCATCCCTTCCAGATTCTGCTTTCTAAAGTGACATGGTACTATAACCAAGACACTACTTGTAAAATTGGCCTTGGGATCTCTTCATCTTATTGGAAGCCAACAGTTCCACAATCTGTCTCCCTGGCATAGTAAACTAGTAGACTGGATCGGGCTTGACTTAGTGAATGCAAAATTCATGAATGAGGAGTAAAACTAATTTCCATACCCCCCACACTAAGGAATATTTTCAAAATTCACAAAGAAAAAGAATTGGAGAGGGTAGCAAAGACTGTCTAGGTTGTCTTTTCAGGAATAAAATCAATATATGAGGTGGATCTGAGGAAAGACCGAAGTTTCCTTTAAAAAATATAGGAATAATATTAAAACATACTACAAAAATCACAGTAATGAAGAGAGTGTAGTAGAGATAAAGATAGATAAGCATAGCTTTGGGACAGCCTAGAAAGACCATAAATAAACCTCTGCATATCTGGCCAAGCAATTTTCAGTCAGGATGCCCAGACTATGCAAGGGAAAAAACATTGTTTTTTCACTGAATGGTGTTAGGAAACTGGATAGCTGAAGAAAAAATATCAAGGAGGAGGACAGGGCAAAGAAGCAGAAGATTTAGACCATTGCCTGTCTAAATACAAAAGAATTATCTCAAGTTAGATTAAAAACCGAGGCATCTACATGTGGATGCTAGGTGTTTTAATAAGAACTCTACAATGCATGTAACCACAGAGATTAGATACGGAGTCAGGGACATGGGGAGGGATGGATCGTCTCAGGATGGAAAACTAGAGCAGATGGTTATGCGGATAAAGTAGGGAAACTGGAATGGGACAATCAAGTATATGGGAACGAAGAGGAAGGTAAGGAAGAAAATGCAGGGAAGCACAGCTAAGACTAAGGGCCATTTGAGTGTTTCATATGGAAACCTAATGCAGGAGAAGCTTCCGAAGATGTATGCATATGTGAAGAAGATCTACATAAAACTGAAATGGTGTGAGAGACAGAGCTCCCATTGGACATCTCTTGCCACCAAATAAGGTCTCCAGTTCCAGGAATGGGTTACATCTAGTCAAGCTGTTGGCCAAAGAAGTGCCATGGGAACCCTTAAACAACCTAGGCTATATTGTCACGCTACTGATTGCTTTCCTCAAACCTATATTGAGGTCCCATTGCTGAAGGCAACACCTATACAACTCATTGTGCATGGAGGTGGAAAATTCAGAGATACTTCTTTTGTTGTAACTTTGTTTTGTCTTCACCTTTGGAAGAAAAGTAGAAAGTAGAAAAAGATAACATTATACACTTGGATCCATCTGGCAAGGGAGAAGGTTAGAAAAGGCAGTTCTTTAAAATGGGTTTGAAATGAACACTGGTGGATAGAGCTAAATTTGTTTTTATTTTCAATCCCATTTTTCTGAAGGTGTTATTTTTTAATACTTTCTCATCTACAGCAATATATAGGCAAATATATTTATTGAATATGGAAAATAACAAAATCAGAGTCACTGACAATCTCTATACTACTGGATAATCATGGAAGACTCTGGAATGTGGAGGGTTCCTTCTGCTGTTTCTAATCCTTTTCTCTCCTCCTACTCCCTTTCCCCACACACCAAACTTTCTGGTTCATCATACATTGATGGAGGAGGGTCAGCTATCTATGTGCTACTTTCATTGGTTAATTAATAAAGAAACTGCTTGGCCTGATATGTCAGAACATAGGTGGGTGGAGTAGACAGAACAAAATTGTGGGAGAAAGAAAGCAGAGTCAAGCAGACGCCTCAGGCAGTTGCCATGCTTCTCCTACCTGAGACGGATGTAGGCTAGAATCCCCGTAAGCCACCATTTTGTGGTGCCTACACAGATTATTAGAAATGGGTTAATCAAGATGTGAGAGTTAGCCAATAAGAGGCTATAGATAACGGACCAGGCAGTGTTTAAATGAATACAGTTTCCGTGTAATTATTTTGGGTAAAGCTAGCTGGGAGCTGGGCCACAGCCCGCCGCTCCTTCTACAATACATAAACAATTTTGTGCTGTAATTTTATGTTACTCAGTATAGCTTTGTTTGCAAACTTAGTTTTTATGACTGTATGGTATCCTATATGAATATAGTTTAATTTATGAAACTACTTCCACACTGTCGAGTATTCAAAGATGTATATTACTATGAAATTTATTAAGTAAAATTCTTAAGTGATTGCAATAATCTTATGGATAAATTGTTAGAAGGAGAATTATCAGATTAATATTGGATTGAGAGTTTTTAATTTTTTAAATTTTATTTTGTGTGTATGGATGTCTTGCCTGCATGTCTTGCCTGGTGCCCACACAGGATGGCAGAGGGCATCAGATCCCCTGGAACTGGAATTGGAGGTGGCTGTGAGCCACTATATGGTGTTGGGAAATGAACTGGAGTTCTCTGCAAGAACATCCTGTGAGGAGCTAAGGAAGCTTTTAGTGAATGTATGTTATTGACAAGGACCAAAACATCTAGACCCATGGGAAATTGGCAAAACCTTGAGTATATGGGTCAGGCTTGGAATTGGCAAAGCCTTTCTCCGGTCCCAGTGTGAATGTTGGCAGTGTGTGCAAAAACTAGCAAGTGCAACTTCCTCTGCTTGGATGATTATAGCCTGGGACTGCTCCCACACAAAGAACTCTTAGGAGACCAGCTACCCCTCTCCCTATTTTGTACATAATACACGTACCTAGGTTCCTCATGAGGAAAAGACCTGGTCAGTCGTCCTCATCAACTTAGACCACAAAACCCAATACGGACAAGTTCAACAGAACTGCCATAGATGGGTTGTCCATGCATGCTTCAGCATTGCCAGGGCATAAATTTCAATTTTCTTTCATTTCAGATTCTCACAGTTATGCCGTAGTTGGCGCCCCTCCATCAGAATGCGTGTGGCCAGCTGATCCCAGATTGTGGGTTTGTTGTTTCCTCCGTGTTACTGTCTTTTCTTTGTTCTCTCATCACCCCTCATTAAGCCAGGGATCGTGGGGGAGCCAGTGTACTTAACCACTGAGCCATCTCTCTCAGCCTGCAGTGGGCCATTTTTAGGCTCACTTGCATCCAAATGTTTTGAAGTTCTTACTAAAAATGTCAAATTGCTTTCCATCAAGTTTGTAGAAATTAATTATCCCATTAAGATGTTCATTTTGTCACATCTCCATGCAATGACTGTTGTTTGTTTGTAACACAAGAAAATGGAGGAGATGTATTTTTGAATCAGGGAAGTTCATTTTTTTTTTTTGACAAAACACTTTGACACCCATTTACTCCCCAATAAGCACAGGAATGGATTTAAGTACCCCTGAGTATAATCGCAGAGAGTGCCTTGCAGGGAAGCTTCTGGTGTTTGTGTGGTTGTGTTTTCTTTGTAGTACTGAGGAACATCCTGGGTCATGCTCATGCTAGGCAAGTGCTTGGCCACTGAGCCATAGTTCCACTCTGCAAAGATATTCTTAGGTAATCTTCCCAGTCAACTCTTTAGACAGCAAATCAGTCAAAATCCCATGGAGCTGAATGTGTTCTAGCAGAGGTGGGGGGAGAAGACAGCCAAGGACATGACGGTTACTTGAAGAGTGGCATAGAATCAAGACTTTTCAGGAAAACAGAACACAGCCACCATTTCTCCATCCCTTGAGGTTAAGAAGGTCAAGGACAGGAAGCTGGTGAAGACGAAACACCAGGCATCAATGATTCTGACTCCTTAATCTTACACTTCCCCCTCCAAAAACATACAAGACAGACATTGAGGCACACAGTCTATGGGAGTCTTGTTGACAGCACCCCAAACTGACTAAGGTGCTGGTAGATCTAGTCATAAGGTACATCCTCTCAGCACAGTTGGGAGGGAGGGAGGGAGGGCACAGCAAGTGAACCTGGGGTGTGGGGGAGGAGGGAAGCTGGCTCTTCAGTACAGGTGGCAACAAGAGATGAGAGGGTTTGCAGTAGGACAGCTTTGCAAACTACTACAGTCATTAATCCACTGAGTGCTATTGTTTTCTGTGGGATTCTCAAGCAGCAAGTGATCATGCCTCCTTATGTCATGAATTTCAGGAATGAAAACCCTGGTGCTTTTTTCTTCTCTAGAGGCCAGGGTGTATTTGTAGGTCCAATTTGCAAAACACAAAATACATTAACTGTATCTTTATATTACCCTGGCAGAAGAAAGCGTTGATCAGCAATTGAGTGAAAACCCCTACTGTGGCTGAATTTATTTTTTTTCAGAGAAATGTACAAAGTAGTCATAAATGTTTCATTTAAATGTGTCCTAATCATAAATGTATATCTATGGCTTAAGAAGTGCTTTTTTCCCCCACTGGAACTCTCTGAGCCAGCAAACAACTTTGGAAAATTGTCTTTAATCCCTCACAAATGACTCAGAAATGCCACTGAGGTTTTAGCACACATTATTTAGCAAATCCAAGCTTCTTCAAGCCAGGAGATGTGGAAAACCATAGCAACCAAGGGCAAGACTGGGGAGATGGCCAGTGCTTGAAGGACATGCTGGCAGGAACATCAGCCTTTTGGAAGCCCGGAAGCCCATCCTCCCAACCACCCTTTGCACATGGCCTTGTTCATTCTCTGCAGACTCAGAACATGAACTTGCAGTGGAGTGACTTCAAGGATCTATCTAACCTAGATTCTCCTTTCAGATACTCTAGGAAAACAATATCTGGAGTCTTTAAGCAGCTTACTCGAGGTTAAAAATGAATTCAAAGACTATAAATAAATGAACATTTCAAAAGACTACAACCAAAGCCTCAGGGCAACCGTTTTAGCAACTCTGATTTAGTTTTCATTAGTTCTTCAGATGGAATGGGGTGAGATGGGATGGGGTGGGGTGAGATGGGATGGGATGGGGTGAGATGGGATGGGGTGGGGTGAGTTAGGCTAAGATGATGGGATGGGAAACCTAAATTCCCTGCACAACTCTGACAGCAATAAACCTGTTGTTGTGATCATAAAAAAGACAGTTCTATGAAGCTGAAATTTAACAATATAATTTCTGATATAGTTTCTTTGTATAACTATATTCACAGAAAAGAAATTTGTACATTTCATAGAATCTTTACTCTTCAGAAAAGTGTTTCATAAAGACCTAAGGCATTTTTACCTGTTCCAAGTTCTTACAGGTGTTAGAGAATTTGCTCATTTAGCTAATGACAAACATTGTAAGAACACCAAAGCAGCTGTTCCCTGAACAATGCTAATTAAGTAAACGTCAGCAGCACAAAGGTCACCTGCTTAGAGCTAATAAGAACACAACTGATAGGAAGCTCATGGCCACTTGCTGGCATAGTCATGACCATCATCATAATTTAGTTTCAAGGCAATTTCACTGGAGACAGAATTCTGAAGTCTACTCGTAGATGCTGATGAGCGTTTCCAAGGCTCATGCTTAGCTATGCATGTCCTGTGGTAGTGAATGACATCTTTTTGTTTGTGGCTGTCCAGACAGAGTTTTCAGACTAGTCCAGAGGCTCTGACTAGTGTTTTTGATGGAGCCCAGGTACCAGGATGCTGTAAACATGACCCATGTGATGCCTATAAGGCAAAGCAGATGCCTGGGCTTCATCCCAAATGACTGGTTCAAGAGCTCTGGAGTTTGTGACTTGGCAGATCTTTGTTGTGAAAAGTCTACCCCACGTGACTCAAAAGCATTCCAAAGAGTGAGAAATCTTTTCCTCAACTAAGAGCTATAAATCTCCCCACACTATCAGGGGGTTATCTTGGAGCAGCAAACCATGTTAAATAAATATCGGAGAACAGACATCAGCTGTACCCACAGTTAGCCTCTTGTCAGCTTTCCAATTTGGATAACACTGCTTGCTCTGTAGGATAGCTGTTGTGTGTATTTAAATATGCCACAGAGATTCGATGGACAACTCTGATGTATGTTTTATCTCTTCAGATATTCACAAGTTATCTTTATGGACATGAACTCCACACCAAATTATAAGAAAGTGTACATTAAGGAAAAAGTAGCGACCACAGCAACAGCCTCCATTTGGAAAGTGCTTAATTTTACCTTAAAAATCCTTTGTTTACTCTCTCTTAATATGTTAAGATAAATTTGAATCTGTTTGTAAGACCTTATGCTGAATTAAATATAAAATATGAACATTACATAAAAATGACATTTCTTATTAAATAAAAGAACACCAGAGACAGATGCCAAACTTTGCCTGAGAACAACTTGGCATTATAAAACCTAGTTTCTCATAAAACAAGTCACTGAGAATGTCTTAGAACTTCAGCACACAAGGTTAGAAAGTTGGTTCAATGGCCCAGAATATTGGCTGTTCTTTCAGAAGACCTAGGTTTGACTCCCAAAACCCACATGGTGGCTCACAAGCATCTTTAATTCCAGGTCCAGGGGATTCATCGCCATTTTCTACACCAGGTACTTAATGTGGTGTGTGAAACACACAGTAGTTTTAAAAACCTTCAGCATATAAGTTTTAACACCAAAAGGATTGAGTTGATCAAGGGAATAGACAAGTAAGATTTGACTCAACAGAAATGACTACAAAATGTTGCATCTTCCCAAAGAGCTGCAGTACACCAACATGTACATAATTTCCCTTTCATCCCACACATCCATTCTCTTTATACATGTCCTAGAAGAGAGCAGTAAAAATATCATTAGTTACAGAGAGCAGGTAGTGAAAAATGCTATACTTGTTGGGAGCTCAGAAGTGGCAAACAGGCAGTTTTAAACACAGACGAAAACATGTTTTGTGCCTACAGTTGAAATGAGGGCCACGGCAAAACACCTCGGTGGAACTGGCCCTTCATCTCTGCTGCCAGGGAAGGGAGGGGAGACGTTGGGATGGATGTTAGGAAGGGTGGTGACATATCAAAACCATCCTTCTATTAATGGAAAGTCCCAATACTGTGAAAAAGTGTGGCATATTTACTCCAACTAAAATTAGCTCAAATCCTCCTCGTCTGGCATACCAGTACAGAGAGCTGCCTCAGAGGGACCCAAAATGGAACAGCTAACGAGCTAGAAGACCAATACACAAGTGTCTTTTTGCCAGGAAACTTGAAAACAGACCTGATGCTGTGAGTGTGTCTGTGGGGTGACACATGCCTGGGGAAAGGGGGCCATCTCTCCTCCCCTCAGTTATCATCACAGTATTCCTCCTTATTAGAGATCAGATTACTCAAAATGTCACAGTGTCAAGGTGGATCTTGTGAAATAGCTCCAGGTAGTCCCTGGAGTTCAGAAGCCATGGTGGTGTAGCTGTGTTTATATGTTGCTTTCATTGGTTAATGAATAAAGAAACAGCCTTGGACTTTTGATAGGGCAGAGCATAGGTAGGCGGTGAAAACAGAACTCAATGCAGGGAGGAAGAAGGGCAAAGAGAGAGAAGCCATGCATCCACCGCCTGAGATGGATGCAGGTTAGAATCTTACTGGTAAGTCATATCCACGTGGCAATATACAGATTAATAGAAATGGGTTAAATTAAGATGTAAGAATTAGACAATAAGAAACTAGAGCTAATGGGCCAAGCAGTAATTTAATTAATTCAGTTTCTGTGTGGTTATTTCTGGTTTAAGATAGCCGGGCAGCTGGGACAAACAAGCGGTTCCTCTCCCTGCAACACCATGGTGCAGCATTATGACCAACAGCTACCTCTTAACTGCCTGAAATCAGAAGAGAATGGATGGGGAGCAGGATCAGATTTCAGTCCTGATGGAGAACTTTCCAGAAGCTAATGTTTCTAACTCTCCCACCCCAAGCCTTTCTCAACACTCCTGAAAAGGAACAAAGGACTGATTTGCATTTCACACCCCCTTCCTTCTTTCACTCTGCCCCTTTGTCTGTCAACAGAATAATATTTTAAAGTGACTGACAAGAAAGGGCAAAAGGAGCAACAATATTCTGCAGCATATCTATCCTATAATTAGCTACTAACGACTCAAAACTTGGCTCAAGAGGCGTGACCTCTTCCCACTTTCTGCTATTTCCAGTATCTTGGAGTCTCGGGGAAATACCCCAAATTCAGCATGACTGAAACCTCCTTTGTCGCTGTTTATTTAAGGACACTGCCTCTTGCAGCCCCTCACTCTAAGGCTCCATCATTCTACCATTAAAACCACACCAGTGTCCTGACTCCATCCGATCCCCACACCAAGCCACCAGCTCTAAGTAATTATCACAATCCGTTCCCCTGAGTGCCACAGAGTTCATCTTTCTCTTCCTTTATTTCATGCACGTTGTTCAAACTGAGAGATAGAGAGCAAAGACAAATGTTCTAAGGAAATGTGTTAGGAGGGATTCCACGAAATAGAACTGTCCACATCAACAAGCGGGTGTGTGAGCACCAGGCACATTGAGGCTATTGCTGACATACCTGGGTGCAGTCCAAAGAAAGGAGGCAAGAAAAGGTTCTAGCAGAATGAATCTTCAAGCACACAGTGAAGCTCTTGGACTTCTAGCAGGCCAGTGCCTTACAAGTCAATAATTTGAATTACAACTATTCATGCACTATTTATGATATCCTTATCTTCTTGATTACTTCTTCACAAATTAACTTATTTTTCCATGTTAATTAATTTATTTAATATCAAAGTGTACACACACATGCACACATACATGCACATGTACACAGACATACATACATACACACACACACACACACACGGGACAGGGATGGCCAGTAACAAACTAAAGCCTCCAAATCAAGACACAAATACTTTAAACATTGTTTTGATTCAGTTGTTTCGTTAAAACAAAAAAATCAACACATTATAGTAAACACGTACCCAGCCCAACAAATGTCAACTAAATCCCAAAGTTCCTTAAATACCACCATTCCTCTCCTGCATATACACATGCATCCCTCCACTAGGCAGACCACAGACAGTTCATATTTTCACTTGTACGTATATAAAGGATAACAACTTTTTCTTAATACATCCATAATACAATCACCACACCTAAGGGAGTTAACTGAAGTTTTTAAAGACCATCTCTGGCTCAACACATTAAAGTTCTATGTCAATGCCATTATGAAAACTGAATGAATTTTTCATAAGCTTTTAAGAGAAAATACTAGCATAATATACTTATTTTGTGGTAGCATTTGCCTTGAAATCTGTTCTCCTTAAAGTAGAGATTACAAAGTGTTGTATGTACTGTTGTGGATTTGTAATTCCTGATTGTCAACAACAGGAAAATTAAAAGATTGCTTTTAAAGGAATCCATTTCTCATTTAGTACTTATTTCCATGTTTTAATACTGCCTAAATCATCATACATTTACCCAGGAATATTGCTATTTCACTTTTGAAGATTCTGCTACTAGGAATAAGAAATCATCCGGGAATTCTGGTTTGAAAGTATTCACAATTTTGCAAAAGTATTCCACACAGAAGGAAGATATGATGCAGCCATGAAAGAAGAATGGAAAACCCCTTACTATGTCTGAGATGATCTGGTCAATCCATTACTGCCTGAGAGCTTGCTTGGTCCTGATAGAAGAGGTCTTCTAGTATTTGTACACACTTGACCAAGAATAGACTTCTCTGGGAGTATTACTGGTTTGGGCTGATACCACAATTTTATGGAAGGAAGAGACACATGTGGATATAAGGGGGGGGGGGAAAGGAGCCAGCACCTAAGATATCAAAGAAGCCAAATCAAACATGTCAATCATTAAGATTTCTTGTGCTACAGATGGTTGGCCTTCATATCCCATGCCATCACTTCTTTTTTAAAATTTATTTGTGTGAATGCATATGTGTTTGTGTGTACATGTGTGTGTGCATGTATGTGCATGTGTGTGTGCCTGCATGTGTGTATGTGCACCATGTGCTTGCAGGAACCTCCCCAAAAGCTAGAGGAAGGGGCAGTTCCCTTGGAACTGGAGTTACAGGCATATTGATGCTGACATATTGATGCTGGGAAGTAGACTCGAGTCCCCTGCAAGAGCAGCAAATTTTCTTAACCACCGAAACATCTCTCTAACCACCCAAAACATCATTTCTTGAATTTTACTGCCATCCAAGCTATCTCTACCTCTCCAAGACAACTTTCCCAGGAAGAATTTCACTATCAAGCTAGAGGTCCTCATGAGTATCTTTTTCTCTGAGTAAATTCCTAGCTTTCGATGAGGTCATAATATCACATTTTGTAGATTATTTCTCACTGCCAGTCTCCCACCCAGACATTCAAACACTCCCATTACTTCTCTGTCATAGCGGAAAGCTCTACCGTCTCTGTTGTGTTATTTTCAAACCTCCTTGATACGGTTTGAATTTGACCTATTCCTTTACATGTGTTCACGTGTTGAACATTTTGTTCCAATTGGTGTACCATTTTAGAAGGTTATGGAAACCTTGGGAGCTAGGCCTAGCTGCTGGATATGGGTCATAGGGAGGAGGACTTAGGTAGAGTTTCCTTGTGTCTTATTCTCTGCTTCTGGATTGTCTATATGCTAGAGCCTACATGATAGCCTTCCTGAGGACACAGGAATCAGATGACATGAGCTGAACCTTTTGAAACGATGAACCGAAAGAACTCTTTGGGTGTTTTGACACTAGCACAGACTCTCATTTATTCCTTCAGATTTGCTTCCTGGTATTCTTCCAGAGACCTCATCATTGGGTGACCTCTTCTCCTTGCTGCCATTCGGACATATCAGTCACAGAATCATTTATGGACTCTGGTTTAATGCAACTGCCAAATTTTACTCATTGACTTCCCCATCTTTCTCAGTTACCAAGGAACATCACATCTCAAACCTTCCTTGGGGTTTCAGAGTGACTTAGCATATATATGTTCTCTGGCCCAAATCTGCATGATATCTATACATCTATACATCTTTCAATAAATTCATTTAAAACATTTTTATTTATGTCTGTGGGTATATGGATATGAGCACAAGAGCCCACATGACCTTAAGCGAGTGTCCAGTTCCCTGGAGCTGGAGTTAAAGGTGGTTGTTAACCACCCCACATATGTGATAGGAACCAAATTCGGGATCTCCTCAAGACCAGGAAGTCCTCTTAAGCACTGACCATCTCCTTAGATCTCAGCTCCATTTTTGCTTAAACTAGCTATAGTTGACTTTTTTGTATACAAATGCCTGGGGTATCAAGGTGACTCAGGAAAACATTTGTGTGCTCATCAGTGCACATCCCAGTGGGATGGATAAGTGAATGATGGAGGGGAGCAGGCAAACCCCCTAAGAGAGCTTGGGTCTGTGAGCTTGGGCAGAGGACTAACTCACTCTTCCTAGGGAGGTTCTGAGAAGATGAGGAGCGCAGGAACAAAGTCCCAGGAGTGAAAGGCATTTACCAGGCAGGCAAAAAAGAAAAAGAATGTTTCTCACTTCTTTAAACATCAGAATCCCCCAAACGTGGCTTGTTTCCCAAATATTTTAAGTGTTTAAACAATCTTCTTGTCAAAGCCAAAGGCACATGTGCCTAAAGGTTTCCACAAACATGGACTTTGATAAAGAGTCCATAAAGGAAAAGCAAAAAAATGAAACAAATTAGAGTCAAACCAATATATTTCCTCCCAAATCAACACTGTGTTATTGAGCTCTTGCTACATGAAATACAATTTAACGTTGCCTCTGCCTTCAAGGTCCAGTGTTTGTTTAAATTCAGTCTGTCTTGTAAGCCATGCTTAAAGAAAGTTAAACTATAAAAATCTTGGCAGTTCAATATCACAACAGAACATAACAGGCCCATGCAACACATGACCAAGCACCAAAATAAACACAGCCTTAAGGATGGTTTTAAAAGAACGATCATCTTACATTCATAGGCCAGGGGAGAAGGCATGGAAATGACACATAAGCAGAATATGTGTTCACTGCAAGGCAGGAAAATATCAGAATTAGTCAATAAATCCATGAGGCTGAAATATAAAATGGAGGGGAGAAAAGGAGAAATTAAGGAACCAGAAAAATAGGTGGAGATCATTTTTTAAAATTTCAGGCAGGGTCTCACTTTGTAGCCCTGGCTGGCCTGGAACTTGCTATGTAGACCAGGTTGGCCACGAACTCAAAGACATCAGCCTGCCTCTGACTCCCACGTGCTGGGATTAAAGTTCATTGCCACTACACATAGTCTGTGAGCTCACTCTCTTTCAACACAAGGACTCATTATATAATTCAGGTCGGCCTCAAACCTCAAACTCATGATGCTCCTACCTCAACTTCCCAACACGGGGGGCCACACTAGCTAGAGATCATGTCTGAGGATGCCAGGGATGAAGCCACACAGACGAAAGCAGCTGCTGCAAGAATGCTTAGGACCACAGAAGGAAGCTGCAGCTGAACTCTCACAGAAGGGATCTTAGAGAAGCTGTTAGTGTAAGGTCTTTCTAGGAATGTCCGCATGCCAAAGAGAGGGATGGCTTCTGCCTCCCAAGGCTTGCAGTGTAGCTGCTGTACAGCCTACAGCAAATGATCTAAAAATGAATCCTGGACTTTTGAGCCAAGGAAGCTCATCCACCAAGATTTTTCTGTACTTGGTGTCAAAATAGATCAAACATTAGAAAACCTCGATCCGTCTTCAGGTCCTGTGTGTGACTTGCATTCCGTAGCTGTGGTGGCAGTAAGTATTGGCCCAACACGAATCCCAGAATCATCTGCTGGGCTTTGGAAAATGCATGTGCTTAGGGTCCTGCCCCCAGAGGTCAGAATTGAAGCCCAGGTACCAAAATCACCGAAAATGTTCCAGAGGAGCCTGACACACAGACAGAGCTTGGGACTTGATATAGATTAGCAGGAATACCCAATACCTCACCTTCTTCCCATGCCTTCTTACCAAGGACCTAGAAAACCGCACAAGTGCACACTTTAGTCTCCTATATGCAGTCCAGGTAAGAGCTAACAAGATACTAATGAGACCATCATGGAAACACTGCACACATCTTAACAGCTACCCCTATCTCTCTTTTAACATTGTATGCATGCAGGTAGGTATGTGTGCATGTGTGCACATATGTATTTATTCTTTGTATCTTTCACATCCCACCTGTTCCCCCTCCCCCAAGAAAACAAGATAAAATTTAAGAGAAAAAGGGTGGCAAAGGAAGAAGGGGAGTATCTCATCATGGAAGCTGCAGTGTGACACAGCGTGTCACGGAGTAAACCTCTTTATCCATCTATTTTTACATGCAGGTGTTCAGCACAAAGAATCACTGGACTGGTCAAGACTCCTGGTCTCTGCTGCACCACTGACATTGGGCTCTTGCTAGGACTCTTCCTGGACATCCCATTGCTTTTCTGTGGCTTGGAGATCCTGAAATCCTGGGTCCACAGGACTGACCCCTCCCCTACATGTTCCAGCTGATCACAGATGGGCTGGATGTCAGGATGTGCCAACACAATTCTGGTTCTGGGCCTGGGTAGTTGCAGGGTTGGTCAGTTCACCAGGTCTCCCCAGTCTTCACCACCAGGGTGGGCTCTCTAGCACTTTCCTGGCTCCTTCGGCATTTGCAGCTACGAGCAAGGGGCGGGGCCAGTTCTCAGGCTTTCACAAACTCAGGGTCAGTTCTCCCACATCTACACCTTCAGGGCCAGCTCCATTGTGTTTCTAAGGTGAGGTGTAGGGGTCCCTCACCCAAGAACTGCCACTATTGAGTGACAGGGACAGCTCTCCTGCTCTTAAGAGCTCAGGGTCAACTCTTCCACCTGCCTCAGGTATGGATGGGTGGGTGGTGGAGGCAGGGAAAGCATCGCTCCCTTGCCCATGCTGCCACAACACTTAGAACACTTGGAATGGCAATGATTGCTGCCTGGAATCAAATTGCTCTGTGTTTTTAGTACACTGACAGTGAATCACCTGGTATCAGACTCCCCACATGTGTTCCAGTGGTTCACTTCCCTGCCTGGACACCAGCAGGGCCGCCTTCAACCATGCTGTTTTTATTTGTATACATACTTGTTGATTTGATTCTTACAAAATCCAATATGGAAAGAACCTTTGATAGTACCAATTTTAAAGGCACAAAGCTAGACCAGAGAGCCAAAACCCAAACCCAGGAGTTTGCTGCTCTAAAATAAATGTTCTTTATGGCCATTCTACTAGATTGAATTTCCAGACAAAGAATAACCAGTAATTCACTGACTATGCGATGGGCCATTATCTCTAAGCCAGGCACTGTGCCCTCAGACACACAGCATGAATCCATATCCATACTCTCAAAAGGAGAGCATGCAGTTTGGAGTTCTAAAAGATAAAATTTATCTCAGAGACTATACCAAAGAGGCTGAAAATAGAACAATAAGCTTTGTTACATGTAAAATAAACAAAACTTTTGCTATCAGAAAATCAGGTTTTCTAGAGAGGGTTTTAGAGAGTAGGCTAGAGTGGCAGAAACATGCAAATATAACTTCTAGGAAATGAGCTATGGGCTGACTTCCAAGGGTCCAGGTTCTCAGAGTCTCAGTCCCTCTCATCTCTGTTTATTGCAAGAGGCTAGAGGCTAACCATTCGATTTCACGCTCATTAATCCCTAAAAGAAACCCCTTGCTCATGACTGAGTATCACCAAAATGTCATTTAATATTGGTTGATTTTCAATGTGCTTTTAGAATACCAAACATCCCGAAAGAACAAATGTTTTCAACAGAGCTGGTTATGGGGCCTGTCCTTAGGAGGCTATTTTAAGCCTGAACAGAGCTGGAAATGGGTTATTGATCTTTTGAGGATGAGGGGCACCATTGAGGAAGTAAAGCACTCTCTGAAGAGTCTCAGAACAATGCATAGCAATCCATGAGTAAGTCTGTAGATAAAGGTTACTCACTGAATCCAATACTTATTTTTTTAATTGTACAAATATTTTAAAAATGAAAGCTAACTCGGGCACTAGATGTAACTTGGTTTAAAACAGCAATGAAAAGTACCTTGTTCCACAGGGCCTCATCCACAGTGTAGAAATCACATGTATTACAAGAATTTAAAATTATATGAAAGATAAGTTAATAACTAATAGCAGTCCATCCACCAGGAATGGCAGGGATAGTTGGGCTGCAGATGATGACAGCTAATTATAAAAGGTAAGAATCAGGTATGTCTGGAAAATTCGGCAGGTGTGGAGATTGGGCAAAGGAGATGAGAATTGTTCACAGGTGTCTGGTCCATAGGAAGATCTGGATCAGGGATGAAGAGCAATTACCAGGCTCAAGGACAAAAGTCAGGAAGCCACCACAGAACTGGAGGCCACAGGCCAGGAAGACCTAGATCCACTCATTGGCATCAAGGTTTGGAAGGTTCTAGATGAAATACAAATAAGCAATACCTTGTACTTCAGGAGAATAAGTTTAGAATCAGACCTCTGTTTGTCTCACATGGAACAGAACTGGGACCCAGTAGTCTGCTTGTTCTGACTCTCAAAAATTTGCACTTCCTCAAGGTCAAACATCAGGATGAAGAGCCATGGTCAAGTGCAAATGGTGACAAGTATTGACCGCTCAGATACGGCATGGGATTATAGACCCATGAGCTGAGCTGGGGTTATTGAGAGTGAGCTACTACATGGTACATTATTCTAAAAGCTTGGTGCTTATTTCAACCAACAGATTGAAAAACTGGCACAAACCTTCAACTAAATACTTATAAACTTTTGTATGATGGATATTGGGCTTTTAAGTATTTTCAGACACTAAGCTATTGTCTTTTCTCATCAGGTTCTGAAAAAAATATAATCAATTTCCCAGTTGAAGCAAATTCTTCACTATAGATAATTTATGTATTAAATTATTTCTCCATATCTCTCTGTCTCTGTGTTTTTGTCTCTCTCTTTTAAGCAGAAATGCTGAGCTAGATTCTGTTTATACTGAGAATATGAAAAATGATAGAAAAATAGCCAAGCTTAAAAGGTTATAAGTCAAACAGAAAGTAGCATGGCTGATAGCTCATCTATGATGTTTATTTAAAAATATTGTGTGTTACTTTTACATTTTCACACACCATATAATCTACTTTATAAAAAATAAAAAATTTAGTTTCTCTAATAAAAAAGAATTCTGAAAATTGTTAGAGTCAAAACAGCTAAATCTAAAAAGAAATTTCACTTGTTAGAGTGTTGGAGATGTTGTACTTGCATTCACAGACCCAATCCCCAGTCGACCCTACCCTCATTTTTGCTCTAGAAGCAGAACAGTTGAAACTTACATTAGGAGACCCCTTATTCTGTGATTTCTATGTTTGGCCATGGAAAACATCCATCTGAGGATAATGGGAAAGAAAGGAGCGAGTGCTATTACTGGGATTACTGGGAAAGTACCAGATCAAGTAAAAATAAGCAAGATTTATGTCCTGAACTTGTGGAAGGATGGAGATGACCTGCCTCCTCCATATAGGTCCTGTCAGGCAGCCTTTTCCACACAGGCATGCTTCGTGAAGTGTCCCCTCTTCCTGAACTCTCATGATCCACTACCTAAATATTGTGGTGTTCCCTATCTCTGCTATACCCCTTCTAAACAACTAGTTTGAGGGTTTATCTGTTTCCTGCCAGAACTTGGATGGAATATTGTTCAGTCTTGTTCCAGAGCCTCCTCTTTCTTGGGCAGATAGGAGGGTAACGGAGCTACCATGGACAATCCTGTGGAATTAGTGTGGAATCTATTAGCTCGAGGGTAAGAGAGGAGGCCTGTTATTTCCTGGCTAAGTACTCAGAGAATAAGGTCAGATCACCCTTGAAACAACTCAACAAGTTGGGACTTTCTGGATATTGTTAGGAAGAAAACAAAATTCCATGTCACTTAAAAATACCAGGATGCAGAGCCACAGGGAGAAAGACAAGAGAGCCTGGAGTGGAGTGGATCTGAGTCATAGCTGATCTCCATCTGGGTCTTTTCTTAAGGAAGTCAGAACAGTTCTCTTAATTTTATAATCAAAATCTTTAAAGCTGAATTTGCACTTAGGTCATGGAATAAGACTTTACCCTCTAGAGACGTGCATTGCATTCTGCCAAAGACAAAGGAGAGATCTGGATTCTTTCTTCAGCCCTTCAGGTAGAGGAAGACCTAAGCCGTTGAAGAATGTGAAGTCCACCATGTTGACTTCAGGTCCCTCTAGTGGAGAACAGGTTTGGAAAAAGGCAGTCTGCTCTAAAGCCAAGTTATATCCCCGACACCCAATGGCAGCCCTTGGACCTGGCAATCTTTTGAAGTCATCATTTTGTCATTCTGTCCAAGGGTTACAGTGTCTTCAGTTCAAAGAGCAGCTGTACCATCGGGGGTGTCATTATGTAATGATGGTTAACATGGGCACTGCAGTGAGTAGTGGCTGTAGCATCCTTAGTGCTCCGTGTGTCATAGCAACTTAAGACTCTTGCTATTTCATTGTGCTGGTTTAGGGTCTTAGAAGCATCCAACCTTCATTCAGTCTCAAAAGTTACCCTGAGAGGACTTCAGCCTGATACTGATTGTAATCCTATTATGATTGAATATTATATATATGTGGATGTAATGTTCTATTAAAAGCTATGGAATGTTAAATATTCAGTTATAGTGTAAGCTGACATCCCCAAATTTTTGGTTTACTTCTTAGATTAGCATTCTGTGTGCTTTCTATGACAGATGTAATGCGTACTGGGGTTTGTATGAGCTTTACAAACAGTTTACAACTTACAAAAAGACAGAAGTCTAAAGAAGGATTGAGACCCTGTGTCTTCATTTTCTGTCCTTTATTAGGTAACCACACTGGATTTGGTGAGACACCTGAGTACAAAGGCAAGGAGCTTGTGTTCCTCTCAGAAAAGAGACCTAAGCCACGCTAGGAAAGAAACCATCCATTCTACTCCCCCAAGAAATGTAATTGGAAAGTAACACAAGTCAAGAGCAGTAATAAGGCTGCTCAGGACAGCTTTATTAAAGGCGACACCAGGGGCAGAGAGGGAAATTCACAGGGCTTGAAGCAATTTTGTTTCCCTCGTGTACCATCCTGTTTGAACAGGCTACCTACCCTGCATCTGTCTTTGAGAGCAGAGAGGTGAAATCTTAGATGCAGGCGATCAGAGAAGCTGTTTCAGCTGAACACCACCATAGCCTGTCCAAATCAGAACATGTCCATAACTGTCGTTCTGAACTCCTTCTGAGATGCAGATCCCGCCACTTCTAAGCCTCACGCTGTCCTCTGTGCTTCACAGACCTGACAAGATTTCGTCCACATGGACAAAGGGGCGTGCCATCAGAATAGTGGGACTAGTTCCCTGGGCAAGTTGCTTGCTGCAGCATGCTTCCGTTCATGTAAACTGTACGGACAACAGGCAGCACACTGGAGTTTCCTTGAAATTCCTATGCCCACCTTACAGGTTAGACCCCCATAAAGATATATGAGGTCATAATAGTAAGACTTCTGTAGTCAGAAACTTTTCTGGGTGGCAACTAGACAACGGCTCCTGACTTAAGAGTGCTCGCTGCTCCTCACAAACGACCTGAGTTCAGTTCCCAGCATCTACATCAGGCGGCTTATAGTTGCCTATAGCACCAGCCCCCGGGGATCCAACACCCTCTTCTGGTCCCCACAGGTAGCAGCACAAACATGCACAGGTCTACACACAGAGCTTGTCCGCTTTCTCCCTGATTTTGTGTTCCTCTCAGAAAAAGCCACACTGTAGGTGATGAAAGAGAAACGGCACATGGGAACTTTCAAATGAAGACAAGTGTCAGTTATCCACAGTGATTTTCATCACATGATCTGAGAGCTGGGATGCATCCAGGGGAGGGTAGTGTGTGGGAAGGATACAGAGTATGTAGGAATACACACTACAGACCTAACCCTGATCCTCCGGAGTCTACAAAATGACTCTTTCCCTTAGAGAGGAGAAGACGTAGAAACCCTGCTGTAGCTGGAAAAGGGGGTTTAGCCAGTGACCTGTGGACTATTCCTGGCCGCCAGCTGCTACCAATCCAGAATGAGTATAGAAACTGAAATACTGGGAAATCAATACACCAGCTCAGTCCTTCACTCTATTACAGCACCATGGCCATTCAGTTCATCGTGGTGTTTTCAAATATTAACTCTTATTGAATTCCCCACACCTTTGATCTATAATAAGTTGGAAATTTAGAATACAAACTGTTTGGTGAAGAAGCAAATAGTTGGATGAACACAATCCTAAACTCTGTTCATGTTTCTGCTACTCACTGGTATCTCCTGGGGAGGTTTGGGAAGTACTGATGCTGCAAGCCAACAGCCAACATCAAACTAAATGGAGAGAAACTCACAGTGATCACACTCAAAGCAGAAACAAGACAAGTCTGTCCACTCTCTCCATATCTTTTCAATATGGTACCTGTGGTTCTAGCTAGAACAATAAGACAACAAAAGGAGATCAGGGGGATACAAATCAGAAAAGAAGTCAAACTCTCACTGTTTGCTGATGATATGATAGTTTACATAGGCAACCCCAAAAATTCTACCAAGGAATTTCTTCAACTCATAAACACCTTCAGTAATATAGCAGGATACAAGATTAACTCAAAATATCAGTAGTTCTCCTTTACACAGATGATAAATGGGCTGAGAAAGAAATCAGAGAAACATCATCCTTCTCAATAGCCATAAATAACATAAAATAACTTGGAGTAACTCTAACCAAACAAGTGGAAGACATGTATGACAAGAACTTTAAATTTTTGGAGAAAAAAAAATTGAGGAAGTCCCTGGAAAGTGGAAAGATCGTCCATGCTCTTTGGTAGGTAGAATTAACATAGTGAATATGGCAATCTTACCAAAAGCAGTCTACAGATTCAATGCAATGCCCATTAATACTCCAGCAAAATTCTCCACAGACCTCAAAAGAACAGCAGTCAACTTCATATAGAAAAACAAAACAAACAAACAAACAAAAAAACCAGTGTGGAAGGACGCTTAAAAGAAATTCCACGCTAGCTCAGAATTGAGAAATAGATAGTTATTTATTTCAGGGTAAACTCACAAATCAGAATCCTCTGTTTGAGTGGAGAACAGAGAGCGAGTCCAGCAACTGGAAAGAGTGTCTGGAAAAGAGGGCGGACACAAAGGCCACGCCCCAGTAGGAGGGTAACCACAAGCTGTAAGACTTCCTACAGCAAATCAGGATAGCCAAAACAATCCTGTACAATAAAGGAATTTCTGGAGGCATCCCAATCCCTGACTTCAAACTCTACTACAGAGCTACAGTACTGAAAACAACCTGGTATTGGCATAAGAACAGACAGGAGGACCAATGGAACTGAATCAAAGACCCACAAACCTACAAACACCTGGGTTTTGACAAAGAAGCAAAAAATATAAAATGGAAAAAAAGAACATATTCAACAAATGGTGCTGGCATAACTGATATCAACATGTAGAAGAATAAAAATAGAACCATATCTATTGGTATGCACAAAACTCAAATCCAAATGGATCAAAGACCTCAACTTAAAACCAGTCACACTGACCCTTATAGAAGAGAAAGTGGGAAGTACACTTGAACACATTGGCACAAAAGATTACTTCCTAAATATAATCCCAGTAGCACAGACACTGAGAGAAACAGTTAATATATGGGACCTTCTGAAACTGAGAAGTTTCTGTAAAGCAAAGAACACAGTCAACAAGACAAAACGACAGCTTACAGAATGGTAAAAGATTTTCACGAACCCCACATTGGACAGAGGGCTGATCTCCAAAATATACAAAGAACTCAAGAAACTGATCATCAAGAGAAAAAATAATCCAATAAAAAATAGGGTACAGACTTAAACAGAGAACTCTCAACAGAGGCATCTAAAATGGCTGAAAGACATTTAAGGAAATGCTCAACATCCTTAGTCATCAGAGAAATGCAAATCAAAACATCTCTGAGATTCCATCTTATGCCTGTAAGAATGGCCAAGATCAAGAACACTGATAACAACTTATGCTAGAGAGGTTTGGAGAAAAGGGAACACTCCTGCATTGCTGGTGGGAGTGCAAACTGGTACAGCCCCTTCAGATATTAGTATAGTGATTTCTAAGAAAATTAGGAAACAATGTACCTCAAGACCCAGTAATACTACTTTTGGGTATATATTCAAAGGATGCTCAATCATGCCACAAGGACATGTGCT
The DNA here is from genome assembly GCF_903992535.2 of Arvicola amphibius. Taxonomy (NCBI): domain Eukaryota; kingdom Metazoa; phylum Chordata; class Mammalia; order Rodentia; family Cricetidae; genus Arvicola; species Arvicola amphibius. The sequence continues at coordinate 62,817,287 of NC_052059.1, read as the reverse complement.
CAGCTATGTTCATAGCAACACTATTTGTCATAGTCAGAACCTGGAAACAACCTAAATGTCCCTCTACTAAAGAATGAATAAGGAAAATGTGGTACATTTATACAATGGAATACTACACAGCAGAAAATATAATGACATCTTGAAATTTGTGGGCAAATGGATGGATCTAGAAAACATCATATTGAGTGAAGTAACCCATATCCAGAAAGACACATATCATATGTTCTCATTCATAAGTGGCTTTTAAACATAAAGCAAAGAAAAAACAGCCTATAATTCACAATCCCAGAGAACCTAGACAACAAAGAGGATCCTAAGAGAGGCATACATGAATCTAATCTACATGGGAAGTAGAAAAAGACAAGACTTTTTGAGTAAATTGTGAGCACGGGGACTATGGGACAGGGTAGAAGGGGAGGGGAGAGAAAGGGGGAACAGAGAAAAATATATAGCTCAATAAAAACAATTTTAAAAAAAAAGAACAGCCGGGCGGTGGTGGTGCACGCCTTTAATCCCAGCACCCAGGAGGCAGAGGCAGGCGGATCTCTGAGTTCAAGGCCAGCCTGGTCTACAAGAGCTAGTTCCAGGACAGGCTCTAGAAACTACAGGGAAACCCTGTCTCGAAAAACCAAAAAAAAGAAAAAAGAAAAAAAAAGAACAGATGCCTGGGTCTCCTTATGAAAGAATTTGTTTTAACCAGGACAGGATGCAGTGAGGACAGTGGGGATATTTTTAATTCCAAGATGTTTTGACTATGAAATGAAATACTTGAGAATCATTTAATTCATAGAAGTAAGGGATAAAATATATATATTTAGAGACTGGGGAACTGAGCACATCTATGAAAGTAATTCTTTATGTTCTGTTACTTTGGAATTTTGAAAAAGGAATTTATTATGTCTAGTTCATTTATATTTCAGTCTTGTTAGAAAAGATAAAATGGCTCAGAATACTAAGATATATAATTATGTGAGGTGCAATTATTTTTATTTTTGAGACAAGGTTTCACTACATAGCTTTTGGCTGGTCTGGCTCTCACAATGTAGAACAAGCTGGCGTTAAACTTGTAGAGAGTCACCTGCTTCTGCCTTCTGAGTGTTGGTTTTAGAGGCATGTGCCACCACCACATTTAACTGTGAGGTGAAATTTCTTTGAGACGGTGTTTCCCTAGCTGTCTGGAACTCATGTTGTACACCAGGCTGGCCTTGAACTCACAAAGGTCTGCCCGCCTCTGCGTCCCAAGTGCTGGGTTTAAAGTCATGTGCCACCATGCCTGTTGTGAGCTGAAAATTTTAAAGCAAAATTTATGTTGCAATATAACTTGCATACAGAAAAGAACACAAACATTGACTGTACATCTTGAAGATATTTTTGCAATGCAAAAGCATTTGTGTAGACAACATTCAGATCAAGAGACAGTATAATATTATTTGTTCTCGTGTTGTGATGTCTAAAACAGCTTCCCACCGAGAGGAAATAGAGATATTGTACTCTGTCACTAAGAATATGCTATTTATTTTGGTTCATAAAAATCTAATTCAAGAGCTAGTTCCAGGCCAGGCTCTAAAAAAAAAAAAAAAAAAAGCTGCAGAGAAACCCTGTCTCAAAAACAAAAACAAAAAAACAAAACAAAACAAAAAATCTAATTCAAGTCAGAAAATTTCAAAGAAAGAAATAGAAAGCATAATAATTCTTTCAGGGAGAGATAGCAGATTGAGTAAGGCATCCATCTATATTTCTTCATTTAGGACATTGCACTGAATATTCAATAACCGAGTTTTGAAGGAACAAATCCCCAAGAATGAGGGAATCAATAGAAGATATGATTATTAAATCTGAGCCTCTAGAAATCAAAAAATGACTGGTGATTCTGAGAAAACAGGAGCCTAAGCAGGTGGGGAACAACATGGAAATTACTTCCTTTTGCAACAAAGATTTTCAAAGCCACAGAATTGTGGCACTAGTCACGACTAACAGGGAACAAAGTGGTGTTTGTAGCCAAGTCTATCCGAAACCCTGATACCTAGCTTCTTAACCTCAACTCTTGTTCTGTACAGCACTGGACTGTGCTCCCTTCTGTGGTCAAGACAACAGCTTTATCCTTTGTGGATGCTCGAGTAGAAGTTCACAGGGACACCAGGCATGGGTGAAAACTGAATCTCCATACTAAAACCATAGGAGAATTAAATGAACCTATATACACTGACCGCTGGAAGATAAAGGCTTCTTTGAAGTTCAACTCACAGAATGCAGGACATCAGGAGATTAAGAAAACCTGTGATTCAAGAGAATATATTTAACAAAATGATACTGAATAGTCAAAGAAGCCCAGCTCTTCAACAGTGAGGTTCTAGATGGGTACCTATTGGGAAGCAATTGTCCATGATCTCTCTTACACTCCTATACATTCTGTACAAGGAAAACTTTTGGTTCTGGAATCTTCTCAAGATCCTATTCAGTGAACAGGTTAGGAAGGTTCAAAAAAGTCCATGCAGTCCAGAAGACAAGTTTGTTACCTGTAATAATCACCCTCAGTTGTCAACCTGACATCTTCGAAGAGAGACCCTTACGTGAAGACCTCTCTCCATCAGGCTAACCTGTGAGCATGTCTGTGGGACATTTTCTTTATTGCTTATTGATGTAGGAGGAGCCAGGCAACTGTGGGCAGAACCATAGCTGGGCAGGAAGTTCTGGGTCGCTTAAGGAAAGTAGCGGAACAAAAGTGGGAAGCAAGTCAGTAAGCCGTGTTGTTCCATGGTTCCCACTTAGGCCTGTGCTTCCAGGTTCCTGTTTTAAGCTCCTGCACTGACTTCCAACGGTGGTGAACTATGACCTAGAAATATATACTAAAATACACCTTTTCCAGCCCAAGTTGCTTTTGGTCAGAGAGTTCTATCATAGAAACCTAAAAACAAACTAAGAAAATTATCCAGTGTCTCAAAGTTTAGGTAGGTTCACCTATAGGTTACATGTGTAGAGTCTCCCTTTCTTACCCATATTGTGCTTGTGGAACTTGGAGCAATAAGGATCAGAGGAACATGAAGTTCATGCTGCTTGCTATGCTGTTAGGTCCCTTGACTCTGCTCTGGGAATCCCATCACATTGATGAAACTGCAGCATGAAAGCTTGGTGCCTTGAAAGAAGTATAAATATACATCGGGAACTCTTCTTAGTTACTGACCACCAACTGCTGAGGTTTGATGATGAAGTGCCTCCCTTCCCTGTGTCCAGGGCATGGCTGTCAGCTGTTGGGCTTCTGAGAAGTGATTGATTCCTGAATGCTTTAGCTTAGTCAATGGAGTGTGAAGGGCCTTGTTGGAGGAAGTGGTTCACTAAAAGCATGTCCCATGGTGTCTCCTCCCTTAATACCTTCTCTCTGCTCACTGGTCACTTGGCAAGTTTCCCCACCGTAGCCCCTTGTTTTAACCAAGTGTGCTGCACCGAGCAACCATGGGCCGAATCCTGAGAAACGGTGAACCAAAATAAATCTTTCTTCCTCTGAGTGGCTCTCTCAGATGTGTTTGTCACAGATTCCAAATAGTGTTTGGCTCCTTAGTATAGAATATAAGTAGTTAAAGAAAAGGCAAAAAAAAAAAAAAAAACCCAATAAAACAAAACTTGCCTAACACTGATAGTTTTTTTTAAAAAAAGGCAATTTGGAGGAAATAGCTTATTTAGAACAAAACTTCAAGACTATATTTATATCATTGGGAGTGTAAATGTATATTAAACTTATAAAATAATAATATGACATATTTTTAAAACAAGTATTTGTAAAACAAAAGAGAGCTGAGCTATCAAAACTTCAGTGAAATTTTAAGTGAGAAAATTAAGAGCCTTGAAGTGAAGCAATGTTTTGCTGAAGTCAACATGGCACCATGGTCCAGATTGCAGGATGGTGTACAATAGTCTGAAGCGTATGCAGTTGCAGACTCCACCTCTCAACCTACTGCTTGGCTGTGGGATCCTCCTGGCTCTGAGCAACTAAGGAGGCAGCAAGCAGATGAAGGAGGTTTCTCCACCTAGCTTGGACCTCCTCCATATATCACTGTGGCCCATGATGCTACCAAGAGACCATGTTGATGCCTGTGGTCCATGCTTCTTGTTCCCTGGCATGATGAAATCTGAGATGCACGTGACCGTATACAGTCTGTGCTGTTGCCTTATGCTTTGGTGATGCCCTTGGGCTTTGCTGCCTCTGGGGGCCATCCTGAAGTGAGTGGACCGTGTAGCCATCTGAGGCCATGTTGAGATCCAGTGGCCCTTGAAACTCACGAGGGTTATGCATGGGCCAATGGTCCTGATAACAGCCATGGACCAAGTTAATGTCTGCAGCCAAGGTCATCACCTAAGAACAGGTGGATGTTTGTGGTCTGGGCTGCTGTCTGAAGACACTTAATGTCGGAAGGCATGCATGAACTGATCCTGTCTTTCCTGCAAGAGCAGGCCCATCTCTCACAGAAGACCAGACTGCCTCTCCCCCACAAAATTTAGAGGCACTGGCTATGGCTTGGACATGGGAGAACTATAACCCCCTCTCCTTAATGGCAGCCACACAAGCATCCCAACAGTGGAATGAGTGCAGGAAAGACAGCCCCATAACACAGGTGATGGAGTAGGAAGGGCAGAACTGGCTCTGTCCCTCTCTGACTACCCTATGGCTTTTCTCAGTTGATGGCTTCTGGCATGGAAGCCAGCAGAAAAAGGCCCCTCCTCTCTTTGGGGTCAGGTCCCTAGAAATTTGTCCATGCATCTGTGAGTATATGAAGAGCACAAAATAGAGTTGTTTTCTTCTTCTTTTTTTTTTTTTTTGAAGTGGAGGGGTAAGTTCTGAGGGAGGGGAGGCAGCCATGGAAAGACTGGGAGGTGAGTGAATCAGTGCATGATGTGAGAATCCCAAATAATCAATGAAAAAATAATTTAAGAAAGAAATACAAAGAAAGGAAGAACAAAAGAGAGAGAAAGAGATAGATGATAGATAGATAGATAGATAGATAGATAGATAGATAGATAGATAGATAGAAAGAAAGAAATCTTTGCAAAGTACAACACAGGAATGAGGTAAAAAGGAGAAGCAAGAACTAGAGCCTGGCTACTTCTTTATAGCATCAGCTACCAAGTCAGAAATTGTACCTCTTCCTATGATCCAAGAGAGTAAGTTTTGTTATTGCTTACCCAGTGTAAGTTGAGTTCTTTTTACTTGCACCCTAAAGTATTCTACCTGGTGCTGAGCAGTACAAACGTTCATCATCTGATGAATCTTTGGGAGCCAGCGAGATTTGGAAAAGATCAGTAAACTGGTCTGTGGTGAGAGCAGGGGATAAAAATGGAAGAAATGCTTTTATCAAATAAAATCCTCTCCTCAAACTCACTCATTTGCATTAATTTTGATGTAAATATTAGAGAAGTCAGCAGCTATGCTGTTTTCCTCCAGCAAAACTGAGTTCCTTACAAAGCTTTAAACTCCAGATTTTCTAGGGTTCTTTCTGAGTGTCTGAAGGAAGCGAGCACTCTGTGAGCCTTTTGGAAAGCAGTAGAAGTTGCAAGGCCAAACAAAACTGTACTTCAAGAGAGAAATAGGTTGTACTGCTTCGGTGATGAAGCTGTCTTTGCACATCAATGCAACTTGCCACCTTACACATCAGTATGCAGGAGCACCTGAAATATAGTCAATGACCCCATTGGCTTTCAAGGCAGCACTATCAGAATCAGGATCTAAATCATTATCTTCAAGGAGATGCAAGGAAAGTGAAGATAGTGTAGGATTTTCCTGGACCACCTGGAAGCTGCTGTGTTTAAAGAAACCACGGCTTGAAGTTTTAGGAAGACATTTGTATCACCTTTCAGAGAAAAGGGAAACCCACTCCTAGTGTAATTTAACAAAAGAAGAATTGCCCATGACTTTGCTTTTTTGATAGCTGTGAAGTCAATACATTTCTGTACTCAGAGCTTTACAGTGTCAATTATAAGACAGTTGAAAAGCATAGCTTTTTTTGCGATACAGATCCATGGGAGAATAAGGTCCCCAATAGCTTGTCTCTGTGGACAAACTTGAGGCTACCTGGATGTGTTACAGGTTATTTGAACGCTAACACTGTTTGAATGACTTCAACTTTGAGACATGATTTCATCATTCCTTCACTGCTGATAAAGAGAGCATCGTTGGTACAGACCTTTCCTCAAAACCCACTTCTTTGGTTTGAGTGTAAATGAAATGATGTGCCTCATTCCCTAAGAGGGTCTTTTGGGAAATCTAGTATTTCTTGAGGCAAGCCCACCTTCTTCCCACAAAACAAGCAGTGAGACCTCTAAATTAAGTAGCTAATTCATGTCCTAATGAGCCAGAGTGTTCAGAAGTTGTTCAGAGTTCATCAAGTGGAGGCTGAGTGTCAAAGGCGGGATACAGGCCACCGTGTCTGGACGTCAAAGGCGGGATACAGGCCACCATGTCTGGAAGTCAAAGGCGGGATACAGGCCACCGTGTCTGGACGTCAAAGGCGGGATACAGGCCACCGTGTCTGGACCACTCCACTGCAGCACCCACACCACTGATGCTTCCTGGCTAAAATCAGCAAAACTGAGGTTCTTTGTCAATTAACGAGTTTGAGTTATTTCAATTTTCTAAGTAACATCATTATACTTTACACACATAATAATAAAATATAAAAAGCAGATAAAATTCAATGGAATTATATTTTAATAGTCTGTTTAGAGAAGTAAAATTCCCACATGATAAAATAAACTGAATAAAAATTGGCATACATATATGTATGTATTTGGAGTGAATTAGTAATTCATAGTTTTATTTATATTTTCAACTATGTCTTTGTCCCTCCAAATATTAAACAGTTGAAATGTTTAAAAAAAAAAAAAACACCACTGTTCCATTTTGCAGAGAAGTCCCTAAGATGCCACATCATGTCATATCATGGATCATTTCTAATATGACTTTAATCCTACATTATTTTAAAAACTAGTAGTCAAATTTTAGAATCTAACCTTATTCACATCACCAAATATCTAGTGAATTTCTTTAAAGTTGAAATTTCTTTCCACATGCGATGCATGTTTAAGTTCTACTTGAGACACAGAACAAGTAAATGCAGTGGGTGCCAAGAATTTAAAACCCAGAAATGGAGAGAAGACCAATAAAAAAAAAACTAGTGAAAGCCAAATATGGTCTAGAATTTAATTAATTTCAAAGTGCCAATATTGGGTTTATAGTTTTGACATGTGTAACACGGTGGTGCAGTGTTCACAATGGGCAAAGCGGAGTGAGGGGAACATGAGAACACTCCGTGCTACAGTCATAACTTCCCTGTACATCTCAAATATTCCAAACACAAAGGTTGTTTAAGTCTACTTGAAGTTTTTAATAAGGCTCAACCATTCAACACAATTTCTAAAGTACACATGTACTGTTCTTTGTGTTAGAAGCACAATACTGAACAAATAGACTCATTCTTACCCTGAGGGAACTAAGAGTCTAGCAGGCAGGGAACACCAAACAGTCACAAAAATGAACATGAGTGGCAATGTAGGCTGCAGTAAGTGTTCTAAAGGCAGAGAACGTTAGGCGATAGAGTGCAGGGCTGAAAAGCCCCCTTTGAGGGGACAGCACTTGGTAAAGGCCTGATAAGTGAGGAGGAGGCCACCAGGTAGCAGCCCAGGCAGAGAGAAGAAAGTACTTGTCAGTCTGAGGCATGAAGGTTCTGGAGCCTGTGCCAAGATGACCCAGCTTAGAGTGGACTGGAGCAGTGCGCGCTGAAAAGCCAGCTACCTAGGACTCTGTGGTCTGAGTATAGAATTTTATAGTTTTCTGAAGAACTTCCAAAACCATCCATATTTGTTACTTTTCTGTTGCTGTTATTAAAAAATAATAATCAAAGCAACTTATGGAGGAAAGAGTGCTTTTTGATGATGGTTCCAGAAGAATAAGATTCTATTAATGCAGCAGGCATGGCAGCAAGCAGCAAGCAAGGCCGTGAAGAAAGTTGAGGGCTTCAAAACCAAGCAGGGAGTAGAGAGCAAAGTGGGAGGGATAAGGGGTTTTAAGTGCTCAATGCCTACCTCCAGTGACAAACTTAAACCGCCCCAAACAGTGTGACCAACTGAGGACCAAGTGTTCGAATAACTGACCCCATGAGGGACGTTCTCACTCAAACTGACACACCTCTGAAGACCTTAACCAGAGGAATGGGAAGAACCAAGCGAAGCTCTGGAAAGATGGCCATGGGGTGAGCATGATGATGGTGCCAAGCCGTAACTTCACTTAGAAGGTGGAAGCATGATCACCTTGGGCTACAACAAACCCACCAGCATTATTCTAAATCACTGTGGCTACTAATTTGATGGGGATCAGAAAGATCAAACCAAGCAATTCACTTCCTGTGTTCGCAGTTGTAAGGTAAAACTGAAAACCAGAACTTTCTCAACTTCTAAGTATTTATGTTCTAAAAAGACTGGCAATTCTAATGGTACAATTTCAGGTGTGCATGCCACTTTTGTAGAGCCTACCACCCTGATTCCAAGCAGGGATGATGGTGCTCCAAATAATTTTTGAACTCACTTGGGTCTGAATCTTACCTCTTCAATGCCTGTAACTAAACACAGGCAAAAGCAAAAGCTCAAGACAGTCACTGTTTGGTGTGGAGCATGGTGATGTAGCTGCAGCAAAACTTTCATCCTCCCACACCCTTAGGAATCTCATCCTTACTAAGGCAAAAACAATCTTACTGTCTATGTCCAGTTTTGAGGACCAAGAAAACATTATTGACACCCCACTAGGGCCATCTTGGCTCTAGCCCAAGTCTAAAAATAGCAAACTCCAGGCTACAGAAGACTGCAATTTTCAATCCCTGTTTAAAATATACAGTGTTAAAGGTCATTCTTGATTACAGTACACTGAGTCTGAAGACACTGGTGTGTTGCCCTCTCTGACCTAGAAAAAGAAATATGTCTTCCAAATTTTACTTAATCGGTGACCCTCCATAAGGCTTCATAAGCAACCTGCAGTGCCATTTGCAAGTGGTCTAGAAACTTCACCCTCAGCAGACACCTGAAATTTTCAAGTGTGTAAGATTGGACAGTGTCTACCACTTCACTAAACATGATGTAGATCTAAGTTAAAAGACTATGAGGACCAGAAGAACATGAAAACTTGGGAAGAAGGGGCTCTCATACAGTGTCTGCATGTGAAGGCTAGAGATTAACATCAGGGGCCCTTGAAGCCCTGTCTACCTTGTTTTATGAGACAATGTCTCCCTTTGACTTGGGACTCATCCATTAGCCTAGGCAGTGAGCCCTAGGCATCTGCTTGTATATGCTTCCCAAAATTTGGGATTACAAGCACGTACACATTTGTCTTACATAGGTTCTGGAGATCAGACTCAGGGCCTTGGGCCTGCACAGCAAAAACTGTTTGTGCTATCTATCAGCTCTAGATTAAATGTGAATTAAAGTCTACAATTTGATAAAAACAATTGTATACAAATCTCTGTGAAACAAATTGCTATCAAAATGACTTTCTGGCCAACTGATCCTTTTCCCTAAAAACTCCCCTGCTCCCACCATCAATATTTCAGGCCAGTCTGGTAACTAGGATGCGGTAAGTCTGCCCTACCACAATCAATAGCATCTAGAGTATGCCATGTGCCATAAATTGGAACAAAGAGTGGCTTTTCCCAAGAATCTGGATTTAGAAGGAAGAGATTCTTGCTCAATCTGTCTGTGCTCTTGAATAGAGGACATGTAAACACTAAAACTGGTGGCAGTGGCTATTTTTGACCATTTGGGCAAGGAAACAGAGAAGCCAGCCTGCTGCAGAGACAAGATGAAGAACACCTACCAGAAAAGAGGGAGGGCTTCCTGCTTTCCCAATCACAGGATACTGCTTGATTCCCACTTATGGCAGTTTATTCCTGTGCTTCAAACCCACAGAGACACCACAGGACCCTGAAACTGCTTCCAAACCAAACAAGCCATTACTAACACTCCAGGTCTTTCCATTGTATTTAGTCTCAAATGACTGAGAACCAGTTTGTACAAATTCTGTAAGCCGAGAGCTCTGAAAGAATTCAATTTTGGCCTCTCAAAGCAGTTAAGCAAATCATAATCAAAAAGTATTTTTAAAAAGCAGGGCAAGAGAGAAAGAGAGAGAGTGTGTGTGTGTGTGTGTGTGTTAGAATTTTAGCTACAATAGTAACGCTATAGTTTCTATTTGTTCAAAGATCAAGACATGAAGCCCTATATGTATTTAAGAAGATTGGAAAGAAATTAGCCAAAATATCAATAGTTATGTTGAGAAACAAAGATCATTTCATTTTTCTTCTCCTTTATATTCCTCTATTTTTAGAAGCAATTAAATATATTTTTTTTTTTTTGGTTTTTCGAGACAGGGTTTCTCTGCAGCTTTTTTTTTTTTTAGAGCCTGGGCTGGAACTAGCTCTTGTAGACCAGGCTGGCCTCGAACTCACAGAGATCCGCCTGCCTCTGCCTCCCGAGTGCTGGGATTAAAGCAATTAAATATTTTTAACTTAAAAACTATAACTCTAGGGACTACAATGATATTTTTAACCACAGAATGGCACAGCCTGTCTATTATATTTACTGCTGTATAGACAGCATCTGGAAAGCACTTCCCCTTAACAGTTCACAGAGAAGAACAATGCTACTCTCTATAGAGCATCATCAAGTTTGTCTTACCCATAACTTCCTCCATTGCCTCTTATGCAACCTGCACCACACCCATTCCGGACATACAGCCTGTCTCTGGGAGTCCACTCTTCTCCTCTCCCTTCTCTCTCCAGCCCCTTTTGCCACTTTGGTGCCTGAGTTCCTGCATCTCCAGACATGCAGACTCATGCTATTTCTTGTCAATTCTGGATTTGCTCCCCTTTCTTTTGGATTAGTCTATGATGCAAACATTTGTGGCAGATGAATTTCAGTACATTTAAAATAAAATATGTCTTGGTACAGTCTATGTAGGAATGTTTTGGTTATGGCATTGGGTCAATCACAAATAAATGGAGGGGAAGGCAATGTCCACAAACAGGCATTGTGAATATCATAATTAACAAATTTCCTTTAACAGTTCAATAACATACATTTTTGCAATAATCTTGCAAAATGCTCTGTGAATAAAAAGAAACAAATAATTTACTTAAGGAAAAAATGAGTTCCTTTGGAATTATATATCTGTTTATTTAATTTCCTCCAAAATCTTAGCAACTTTCATATACTGAATTGGGCATTAATAGCCAGATGTTTTCTATGGATTATTTATATAGTCCTCTCAACCACTTGTGTGATAGGTAATCTTAGCGATCAACTTGGCACATCCGGGGAGAAAGACCCTCAGCCGAAGAGCTGTCTCTGTCATATTCGTCTGTGGACATGCCTGTGGGGCTATTTGTGAGGTCCTACCTGAGAGAAGGGAGCAGAAAACTGTGGGCAATGCCGTACCTGAGCAGGTTGTCCTGAGAAACATCAGGGAGGCAAGCCAGTGAGCGGCACTCCTCTATGGTGCCCACTTTAGTCCCTGCCTTTAGGTTTCTGCTTGAGTTCCTGTCCTGGCTTATCACACTGAAGGACAATGAACCAAACCCTGTCTTCCCTGAGTTCATTTTGATCAGTGTCATCAGAAGCCAGAAACAATACACTGTGAAACAGATCTTATCACCTCTTTTTACAGAAATAAAGTGGTTGTCCTGATAAATTAATCTTTGTATACAAATTTAAAAGGCTGCCATGTGGCTGATCATATGGGCGGGCCCTTCTGTGTTTTCCTGTTGTCAAAGTTTATGGCCTTTGGGTTAGATCTCGGTATTCAAAGGGTCGTTGAATAGGCAACCAACATATGTATGAATGTAATGCAAAACCTAATGTGGGTAAATAGCAGTGGCATTGTATAATGTGGGTCTTAGAGTTTTATTGCTGTGAAGAGGCACCATGACTATGGTAACTTCTATAAAGGAAAACATTTAATTGGGGCTGGCTTACAGTTCACAGGTTTAGTCATTATCATCATAGAGGGAAGCATGGTGGCATACAGGCAGACATGGTGCTGAAGAAGGAGATGAGCATTCTACATCATGATCAGCAGGCAGCAGGAAGGGAGTGTCACACTAGATCTGGGATGAGCTTTGAGACCTCAAAGCCTGCCCCTTAGTGACACACTTTCTCCAACAAAGTCACACCCACTCTAACGAGGCCAAACCTCCTAATAGTGCTACTTCCTATGAGCCTTTGGGGGCATTTTTTATTCAAATCACCACAATATATTTTTCTAGTTTATTATACCTTTGTGTTTTCCATACAAATACACATAATAATAAACTACGACACCATACTACAACATCACAGCAAAAATTCTGGTCAGTGATGCATGTCAGGGGCACTTATTTGTAACTGCTTACACGACTCACCCCTCATATATAAAGAAGCACAAAACTTGTTGCCAGGATATACACTAAATATAAACAGGAATAAATATCTATTGCAATTATTTCACTAGTGAGATGGAATTGCATAACTCACCACGGAGGAAGCACTTGGGAGATACATTAATATTGTGTCACAAGGATCAATAGGACCATTTCTAAAGAGAGGGGAGAAACTCCATTTTCTTTCTTGTGCTTTTCATAAATGTACAGTCTTCTGTATTCTTAGCAATTACCTTTTATTTCTCTATAACAGAAAACTTTAAGGCAGCCATGAGAACTCAGAGGTTCGCAAGCTTAAGTCATGAGGTTAGCTGATCACTGCCTGCCGTTTGCAGCATTCCTCTTGACTCGGTCACTGGTGAGTCATTTCTTGTCCTCCCAGTACCACCACCCTGCCTTCTTTCTTTCACAATGGAAAAGGCAATTTTTTTCCAAAGGAAGCTGAAATCATTCATTCACTAGCATCAAAACTTGACAGAGTTTAGCAACTTACCCAAGCTGAAATAAAAGAAGGTTCCTGTTCTTTCCAGACCCTGAGAACTGGACAGTCTCATGCAAAGCCTACAGCTGACTAAGTGCCAGAGGAGACATGAGTCCAGAACACTGGGAACCCAGAGGGAGGATGAACCCAGCCTGGGGCCAGAAGACTGTTCCTGCAAGACAGCATTTAAAACAGAGACTTTGCAGATAAATAGAAGTTTTCCCTGCTAGGAGGGCACCTGGGCCTGGGAGGAGTGCTTCAGGGCCAGTGTTTAATAAGGCTCAGAGAAAGAAAAAACATGTGTAAGCAATAATGTCATTAAAACAGCCAGCTAGTTTTTGATGGGACTCAGAGCAGAGTGCATATAGACCAGATGAAATTTGAGAGAAGAAAAGTTAGGCCCCAAAGCACATGCTGATGATTAGTTAAGTAGGTTAAGATGCTTGCATAGATGAGAAAGGGTAGGTAAATTAAAATTAAGTTATTGATATAAACAAATAGGAAAATGTTTGGTATAAAATAAAAACATGTACATGTGAAGTTATAAAAATTGAAAGGATGGACACTAAAGTGTTGGCACTAATCACCTCTGGGTGGTAGAATTATGAATAATTTTCTTCTAATTGCTCTTTGTTTCTGTGCCTTCCAGATCTTCTGCATTAAGCATGCATTATTTGGCACTTTGGATGGAGAAGAATGTGCGTACTAAAATAGAATTCATAAGCTGGGCTTGAATCGTGACAGCCTAAAGACTTTGGATTTTATTTCACAGAAAATGAAAGACTATTCCAGGTATTCGATTAGGGAAATTGGATGCACAGATGTTTGCAGAAAGAAATGTTAAGTAGGCATTCTGTGCTAGAGGGGTTTGAGACTGGGGAAAAATGATGGACACAGCCATGCAGAGGCAGGAGGGACAGAAAACATGACTGGAGTAGAACGGACAGGACTTATTAACTACAAAAGGAAAGGACAGACACGGGAAAGAACTCCAGAACTCTGGTGTGGGTGATTGGTTCTCTACAGATATTGGAAGCCAACAGGCATAAGAAGAAGGAAAAAGGCAGAATGATGACCTATTTCTGTATGCGATGTGTCTGGAGGACATTCTGGTAGGTGTGCTACTAGGAAGTTTGGAATATGAACTTGGATGTAGAAAATAGAGGGGCCTAAGAGTACATTTGCATAAGATATGGAGAAGCCTGAGGTTGAGTGAGCTCAACTGGATAAAACAGAAAGTAAGCAGGACCTTGGAAACTGCTGAGTTGAAGCAGTCACTGGCACACTCAGAGAACCAAGTGTCAGAAGTAGGTGAAATTCTTTGACATATATGATACATATTTCTGAGGCACAATGGTATATTTTCATGTTTTGTGTATACATTGGGTAGTGGTCACATCAGATAATATTGATGTGTCACCTTAAAATTTATCATATCTTGATGGCAAACATATTTAAATTCTTCTCTCCTAGATGTGTGAAGAGTTCTCCTTTGGATAGAGTATGGTCAGACCTGGCCTAGAGCAAGGGTGAAGGGCTTACTGCAAGCCTTCAGTTGCTAATACAATATCACTATAGAACTCAATCTCAAACAGTCTACATAAGAAAACAAGACAAGAACAAAACCATGGGTCAAAGAAAGACTACTGGATGTCTGCACTCAGTGGTAGGTAGGAGGGTTTTATGAAGTTCCTGATGGATCCTTCTGAGAAGGGCTCCTGGACTCTGGATAGCCAAGGCTGACCTACAGCAGAGCTATGGTGAGATTCCAGACTTCTCTGACAAACAAGGAGCTTTATGTCAACAGAGAAGTGCCCCATGTCCCGTTTAACCCTACATTTCAGCCTTCCCTCTAACCACATAACTTTATTCCACCAGTTTCTCATGATATTGAGACCTTGAACCCCTCAGTCTTCTCATGTTTCCACCAACTGCCCCAACTGTCTTTATCTTCTGTCCTCCCTGCTTTAAACTCCACGTTCAATCATATACCATCTCCTTAGATACAATTCATTTGCCATGTTATTGTTATTGAACCCATGGATAACCTTCTCCAACCCAGTGGTTCCATGCCTTTGTTGTGTTAGAAGAAGACAATCTATTGGCTAGTCTCAGTTTAAATCTATGACCAGAAATTTGAAATATCTGGTTACCCCTAAGCTTGCATGGTTCATCTACTTGTCTATTTGCTTTAACAGTTCATGCTTTTTCTCCCTGACAACCTCTATTGCCTCTTTCATATCCACATTCAGGTAATGGTTTTTCTTGCAGTCTGGAGACCACTGAAACACTCAGAAGTTCAAATGACTACCACCATTTTGGCGATGCATCTTCTAGAGCCTAATTTGCATCTTTGCTCTCTCCACATTCCTCTTACAATAATGCCATATCTATATTATATTCTGTCTTGCTGACATTACTAACTTTTGTCTATTGAGTCATTTGCCTTTCCATGTAAGTGTCCTATTAATTTTAAATCATCTATCTGTCTGTCTGTCTGTCTGTCTGTCTACCTATTTATTTATTTTTGGGTTTTTGAGACCGGTTTCTCTGTGTAACAGCTCTGGCTGTCCTGGAACTAGTTCTTGTAGACCAGGCTGGCCTTGAACTCACAGAGATCCACCTGCCTGTCTCTTGAGTGCTGGGATTAAAGGCCTGTGCCACCACTGCCTGGCTGCTTTAAATTCTTCTTGACCCGACTGCCTTCATTTCTTCTCTTCCTTTTGAACAAAATCCTTGAGTAATCTATATTTACAGTTCCCCATTTCTCCCTTTAAGCCTCTTTTATCTACATTCTAGTGCACGTGGTCACACCGCCACGCTCTTGCCAGTAGTTTCATTAAGTCTCTATGGCCCTCCATCGCTGAGTGCAGTCAGTTGTCGGCTTCATTATACTTGACATTCCTGTTCCTTCCAAAACACTGGTTTCCACTGCATTGCGTTTCAGAAGTCTCCTCCTACCTTCCCTGGAAAGCTGTCTTGGCCTCCTTTAACCATTTTTTCCTCCTGACCTCCTAATGCCAGAGGGTTCCCAGGTTCAGTCCTTGTACCTCATCTCTGCTCTACAAATACTTACTCCTGGAGATCTCACCCTGTCTCAGACTTAAAAAATAAAAAACACAGTCAAATGCTGGACAACCCCAATGCTCCAACCAGACTTCTTGAAACTCCGAACTTGCTCACCTCTCCAGCATATCCGGAATATCTGAAACATTATCCGTCACGATGCTTTCTGCATGTCTGCTCATGACAGTCCAAGCTCAGTCAAACCCCAAACCATAAGTTTTATTTTTCTCTTTCTTATCAATACCAGAGATAGTTCACCAGGAGATCTTATTGGCTCTGAGTCTGAACACTTACCACCACCTCCAGGGATTTCACTCAGGCCCCCATCATCTCTCACCTAGGTTACCAAGATAATGTACTAATTGATGTAACTGATTCTTTTGAAAAGCAAGTCAAATTATCACATTCCATTTTCAGCACCGAAGCAAGGTTCCCCATGCCATTCAGAGAACAACCCAAATGACTGTCAAGGACCTATAAGGTTCTATTTCATCTGACTCTCTTTATCTCCAGGATACTTTTCCAGTAGCTCACTGCACGTCTACCATGCAAGGCCCACTTACTGTTTCTCTGCCATGCCAAACAGGTACATACGACTGGCTGGAACGTCTCCCTTCTGATGTTCACATGGCTGACTCCTCCACATTTCCCACAGCCCTGCTTAAGTGTTCCTATTTAACGTCCTGACAAGCTCTGTTAACCCCCATTTCAGCCCTTTCATCCTGTTAGAGCCCTTTTGAAAATCACTATCACCTTGACATGTACAAAAAATATTTATAAGGTTAGTTTCTGTTTTTTTCCCCATGAAAATTAAAACTCTAAAAAATGAAAACACTTTCATATGTCTTTTTAGACCCATTCCTTGTATGTAGGAATTGCTCAGTTAACAATTAGTAAGGAGAGAGTCTATTCTTCCTACTCGATCAATCGCAGATAACTCGAGGTTACCCACTGTACTTTGATTAGCATTTATCCCATTTCGTGTGTGTGTGTGTGTGTGTGTGTGTCTGTGCTCAGTAAACTGATCAGTAAATTAAACAGAATTTTTTGATTGATCAGTGGCCCATAGAATATCTTAATTTCTTTATATTTGATTGCATTTCTTCATTTCTTTACCCTATCAGAGTTTGTTCTAGATGGGATACAAGTTTAGAAACAGGATAAATTATCACAAGACTAATTTTGACATATTATCCAAACGTGAGCCCCCATCTATGTCCTTTTTGGCAAACAGCATGGATCTCTAGAGAGCATCCCATCCTGAATATCACCTATGTGATGAGTGAGAACAGGAAAAGCCTCCTTACCTTTACACATCTGATACTCCTTGCTGTAGCGTGTTTCTAAATAGATGTCGCCAGACTTCCCCAAGCTGTTGCTCCTGGTGGCAGCTAAATCAATTGACCATATTGTACTGGTTTGTTCAATGTGTTTGTTTACTAGTTGAAGACTGCATTAAGAGCAGGATTATTTCATGGTGTTTGGTTTCCTGGCCTTCTTCCAGCTTCCTCCTCTTCCTCCTCCTCCTCCTCCTCCTCCTCCTCCTCCTCCTCCTCCTCCTCCTCCTCCTCCTCCTCCTCCTCCTCCTCTTCCTCCTCTCTCTCTCTCTCTCTCTCTCTCTCTCTCTCTCTCTGTGTACAAAATGGCAATGTCTCTCTTGCTCTGAAAGAGTGTACATTCCGAGATTCAAATTTGACTATCCTTAGCGCTCTGTTCTTCTGAAATTTGCTATCGTTGCTGATTGAACAATGTGGCCTGGATTTAGTCAAATGCCCACCACTAATAGCAATGCCAAAAGCATCTTTATCCCCCCACATTTTGCTTCCAGTTACAACCTTGGCCAATGCACTTCCCTTTTTTGCTCTGTATTGTCTTGCAAATGAAACATGTGCAGCTCTTTGAGCAAGTACAAAAATAAAATATGAACATGTTCTTATCTAAAATGCCACTTTCCCAGTATTCTTTCTGGGTTTCTCTTCATTAACCAAAGTACCATTGTCACAGAAATTATAATACTCTGTAATTTTAGAGACAAGTTCTACATTCTCTTGACCACCCAAATGCCTGGTTTCTAATTTAAATATTCAAAGGTGACATTCAAGTCATTTCTACAAGATCTAGTCAAGATTTCAGTCCAAGTGTCTAGGGTTAAAGTAAACACCCTTTTCCAATAGGAAAGGAAAAAAAACCTACAAAACTATGAGATTGTAGTAAAAAGATTTCAAAGAATGTTCCACAGCATGTTATTTTCCTTCCAGATAATTCTAACACTATATAATTACTTTTGTATGGAAATAAATAATGTAAGCCTCTATTGCTAAAAACAGCTAGACAGAAACATCCAAAGTAGACAGGCCTTTCCTGAGAGGAGATAAAATATTAGACTGGAAAATATCTGTGTGAGGATGGCCCACAGGACAATGCTCTCATAGCCCAGTATAGAGTTGCATGGGAAACGAAGTGATTTTTCATCTATGTGTCAAGATTAGAGAGGGTCCTCTGCTTCACACAGATTCTATAATACTGATGACATCCCAAACTGTCAGAGAAAAATATCAATCAGAAATGCATATAAAGTGCATTTGGTTAAAAATAATAGCAAAAACATCAGTTAAGGTCCTTCTTTTTCAGCAGAAATGCTTTGATTAAAAAAAAACCTGAAATTCCACCTGCATGGAAATTAAAGTGAAGCTGATCTCCCAGTTCAGAAAACAAAAATAAGCAAACAAACAGACAAGCAAACAAAAAACAGGCTTCACTTTGGTGGTTGGCAGGACTAACCCCAGCAGATAGAGTGGTGGATTTATATGTCAAGAAAATAGAATGTAGAGACTTGGAACATAGAGCCCCTCACTGGCTTCTGTCACTCATGTTCTCAACAACGTGTGTGTGTGTGTGTGTGTGTGTGTGTGTGTGTGTAACTGCTCCCAAAGCTTGAGAGCATCTTAGCCTAGGCGGAATAAAACTAGAATCCAACAGCTCAGTGGTGGCCAAGACGCGCAGCGGGGGCGGGTGGCTGTGTCTCACTTCCCAGTCCCACTCTGCCCGCCTTTTGCATTTCTCCGTATAAGCTCTCAATTCAGGTACCTAAGCAGGTTCCTTTCTTTGCCCAGCACGGAGAACCTTCTAAGGACGTTTCTTATCATGACCAGTTTCCATGCTGGCAACATCTCAGTGGCCCACGGTGAACAAGCTGACCCACCCAGCCAGTCCAGCTGCAACCAACTAATATCCCCACTGTCTTTGTCCCCAACTCCAGGTGAGAGAACCTGGCACCCAGTAAAGCCTTTCCAAGTGAGTAGCCCAAGGACTGATGGTCAGCTAGTGGAACAGCCATGTTAGCCTCCTCCAGGCATAAATCAGCCACCAGTGAGCTGACCGACCGACGACAACCAGGAGTGCTCGTCCTGTCCTCTGCACGCCTCCACCCCCACGATTGCGACTGTCCCCAAACTCCTGGGTTCAAGCCGCCAGCCCCCATGATTGCCTCAAGGTTCAGGACCTAGGACAGCGGACGGCGGACCTACTTTTCGCCCCATAGGTTCAAAAGGCCAGGAATGTGATAGTGACAGCGCAAACCCCGCTGCAGGTGTCCCACCGTGCGCCCTCCCGCACCGCTCCCCCGCGCCCCGGAGCGCCCACCTCCCACCCTCATCTTGTTCAGGACGGCCTCTTGGCGTCTTACTTTTCTGGCTGGAGTAACCCGGGTAATAGCCATAGTAACCAGTAATCCGCAGGATTCGGTCCTCGATAGTGGCTACCCCGTTGGGGGCCGCCTTGACATCCATAGAGAGCGCGGGGCGGCGGCTCCCGGCGCTGCGGGGCGTAGATCAAAGCGCGGGGCCCGGGAGCTGCTGCAGGTGCTGCCGCCGCCGCCGCCGCCGCTGGTGCTGATGTTGCAGCTCGTGCTCCCGCGCCCCAGCTCTGACTCCACCGCCCGGCGCAGCTCCGGCTTCGCATCACAGCGGCGGCGGCAGCGACGGCGGCAGCGACGGCGGCAAGGGAACGGCCCCCACTCTGGCCGGCCTCTCTGTCAGTCTGGCAGCTCTCCGCCCGCCACCAGCTCACTGTTGCCCAAAGAGCGCCCCCTCACCTAGGACGCCCACCCAGGTCTGGGACGCATGTGGGCACCCCACCTGGTCTCCGACTTTCACCATTAACCCTAGGGCCGAAAGTAGACACCCCCAAACCCACTTGAGTGAAGGGATGGTTACCAGGTGCTCAAGGTGAACAGCTGTGGGTAGCAGAGACCCAAACAGAACTAGGGGGTAGTAATTCAAGAGATGCTCTCAGTAGTTCAGCACTTCTGCCCTTACCCTGAGTTTCTTCCACGCTGCTGCCCATTTCACCTTGAATCTGAGCATAATGAAAGCATTCACGGGCATTAATCCTTGCAACTTGTCTAGACAACCAAAGGTCCTTTTTTTCTTTTTGCAAATTGGAAACGAAATGAATCCCCAGCAGGTGGTGTGCGGAATGATTATCCAGGCGAACACAAAGACTTTAAGAGTTCTAGTCCTCTCGGGATTCTCTATCCTCCAATAAACAAAACAAAGGCTAGGACCACACACCTGAGCACAGCACACTCATCGGTCCAGTTCCAAGTACCCAATAATCTAAGAAAAAAAGTACTGTCTTCTTTTTTGCCACAGACATCAGAAGTGAGGCCTTTCAAATTGTACCCAGGCATGTGAGTTGTTGCTATAGTCTAAAGGGAAAGGCTTTCTATCTGTGCAGAACATTCTTGAAGCTCTATGATCAGAGTGAGCAGCTGCTACGAATGTGCCTCTTCTTTGTTGATGAGAGGTCCTGGGGTTAGGTGATTGCAGGGAGCAAACAACTACCCTGCTCATAGTGTACAGCTACAGTCTCATAAAAATTAGTCTTTCAGTCTCCACTTCCCGTGGGAAAGGACGTGGGAGGGGAAGGGAGACTGCCATCAGCTTAGAGGCTGTCAGATCCACCTTACCCCAAGAGGTCTTCGACATCCCTTCCAATTTCCACATTTCTGAAGATCATGGGGTGCGGGAGCAGAACTATGAGTTCATTTCCCAGCTCCCTTTAAAGGCCTCCCAATATTATCTTCACTGTGTGTGGACTCTTAAGAACAAAGAACCCAGCCAGGCAATGGTGGCGCACACGTCTTTAATTCCAGTACTTGGAAAGCAAAGGCATGAAGATCTCTGAGTTCAAGGCCAGCCTGGTCAGCCCAGTGAGACCCAGGACATCCGGGGCTACACAGAAAAATCCTGTCTCAAAAAACCAGACCATACCTACCAACCAATCAACCAACCAAACAAACACAAACTAAAAACAAAAAACAAGCAAACAAATAAATAAAAACAAAATGACAGAACAAAGACATGTGCAAACTATTGCCCTAAGGTGATGTGGGCTCAAGTGTGTGAAAAAAGCATCATTACCTTTCACGGTGGGCTGATCACCTTTGTTCAGACACAAAGCTCTGTAGGGCATCTTGAGAACAGACTGAACCTCAGGTGGGTGTGACTGTGAAGAGAGTCCCTAAGGGAACCTATTTCCTGCTGTACCTGTTGACTGGGTTAGACCAGACGTGTGAAAGGAGCAAAACAATCAGATGGAGTCAAAGGTACACTTTTCAATAGGAGAAATGCACAGAGCCATGGGAGAAAGCTGAATGATTAAAGCAAAACGGGGAAGGATTATATTGGTCCCCACCCTGACACAATGTGTAGCATGATGTTGTTAGTTTTACTATTTGTATAGTAAATCATATATAAAATACATTCACTGCAATAGACAGGTAAGCTAGTCACATTAATTTAAAATCTTCCTTTTGTTGAAAGTTTCTGTAAAACATAAATTGCCTGTACTGCATCTAGTATGAATTTAATATCATTCATTATAACAGAACAAATTAAGGTGCATTTAATGAAAAAGTAATTGGAATGATAAAAAAACGTTCAAAAGTAACAAACATATTAATATGTTGACTTGAAAGGCAACTGATTTTCTCCCATGTGTGCTAAAACTGTTAGTAGTCTGACTTGGAAATAAAATTTTAAATAGGAGAACACTTACAGATGTTTTTAATCATTTCCAAATGGTCAGTTGAAATACAAGTAGACATTATAATATGGAACGTGCTTTTTCAGTGGATGGTACTGAAGGTATATGTTCACTAGCAAATATAATAGTGGGTTTTTAGCTTTTCAGATATTCTTACGGACATTCTTGTAAAATTACGGAAATTATATGGTAAGGAGAATTTGTAAAGTGTTTTTATGTGCTTACATGCTACATCACCTTCCACAATCAAGATACTCAATTTTATAAAATTGCCTCAAGTCTATCCTGGAAGAATTAAGGAAAGAGGTAATTTAACAAGTGAGGATTGAAAGTGGCTCATGATACGTATGGTAATCCTTCACATAGTTTCTCTCCTCATCATAAATCATTCTCCAACCTTAAAAATTGCCTACGACATTTTAAAGATGTAAGTATCGTGTGAACATATGTAGGGATGGGTATGTGAATGCGCATGCAGGTGGGGTCAAAGGTTAGAAAAGGGCATCAGACTACATAAAACTGGAATTACAGTTATGAACACCTGATATGAATTCTGGGTCCTCTGGAAGAGCTTGAAATGTTTTTAATCATGGAGTCATCTCTCTAGATTCTGTCTGGCATTTTAGGCATACCTTCAAGGCATTTAACCAAGGGCATCCAACTGTTATTCTGAGTTTTGATATCTGGGACATATTTATTTTAGTGATCTGGTAGACTCAGCTTAGATATTTATGCTAATTAGGGCATAAAAAACCTGTCTGTGTTGTTAAAAGTATCAAATCATCTGCAAAGTAGTTCATGTGATGGGCCCATTGCACAAAATCACATGGATACAAGCACAAAAAATACACATTTATATTGCTGAAAGGAGTGGAATTGCTCCCCACTCCTCTGAGAAGTTAATGTAGCGTGCATACTTTCTTGAGCTAAAAGTAGTAAGACTGCTTGGACAGCCAGGAATAGTGAAGCTTTTCTCTCGGAGGGAAAACAATCATATAGGCTGTTCCCAGAGGTGACCCCAAACAACTTGCACAGGGTTAGTGTTTAAACCATCTGTCAAGAAAGGGCACCTGAAAAGAAAATGTCATGGCCTTCATACACCACTTTAGAGAAAGTTGTTTTGAATATTTAGCTATTACATCATCAGCTGCTCTATTTGGAATGCTGACAGGGCCTTTCTATTCTAATCTTAGGCAAAGGCAAGCATTACTAATTTACCTTTCAGCTGAAAGGTGTTGGGGATCCAGAAATCTGGGTGTCTGTGTGGGAAGTCAGGGCTGAGTCTGTGCTCCTTCACCCCCAAGTGGCAAACTTGTTCCAGGGCATATTTCCCACGCTCAGTTCCCTGGAACTGCATCAAACTTTTTTAGAAAAAGTCTTAAGTAATTTTGGCAAATGCTAAATTTTAGAACATATCTATACCTTTTCTGTCTGTCTGTATTCTTCTGTTCCTTCTCCAATTCCCCTTCCCTCTTCTTTAGTGGGATAGCACAATCATTTGGAGCAAAGGCTTTGGAGCCAGACTGTCATGGGTCCTATAGGACCTCATCATTTCTCTAGCTGTGGAACTTTGGTGGTAAGTCTCTTAAATTATGTATGGCTCCATTTTCTCACCTTTAAAATAGGAACTGTTACACTTCTTGGTACCCTGCTCACATAGCAGTGACTGGTACATCATAAGCTCTGTAAGTGGTTGGTAGCACTGTCTTCTCTGCATACCTGGAGCCTCTGAGCTACTCTCCTCTTCTGTGAAATTGGCTCATTATTTCTACTTCACAGTATTTCTGTGGCAGTGGAGTTGATGATATATAAAAACATCGCGGAAACCTGGCTTCACGGAGATGCCTGAGAAACGTTAATACTGTTCTTCCAACCCTACCCTTGTTCCATCCATTGTTTATTACTTAAGTTAATTTGTACTCTAACACCCTTTGGGATTTTTCTGTGGCAGTTACTTTCACAGGTCTCCTTCAATTCTTTGAATGAAGACAGGAATCATGGGAGGCAAGTCCTCTTTATCCAAGGAACAAGCTAGTGTCAGAGGAGAGAGAGTGTGCTTCCCGTCATTTGAAGAGCTACACGGCCAGGAAGATAAGTGAGGAGCAAAACCCAGTGAAGCCCAGTTCTGAGACACTGCCACGACTTGGGGACAGTGTCTAAGGAGGTTGAGCATGCTTGGAAGATCTTTGTGGTACTCTGTGGGAGACTGAACCATTGCCACTGGGCTTCTTACCCAGTGGCAATGTCTGGCACCTCCCAGCTTGTCCAGAGCAGCAGAGCTTGAATGAAGTAGGTCCCTGCAGTGCCCAGAGAACTGAAGTCTTAGACATAGCCCTGGGGTTTATATCTAGCCAAAGATCTTCCCTGATACAGGAGCCCCAATAATACTGAGACTACAATTTCTGTCTTTTTTTTTTTGGGTCAGGGTGGGAAGTTAGAGTGAAATTCACAGTAACTGTTTCAAACCTTTCGAAATAGCTATATTACTTTACAAGTAAGCTTTTCTGTAATTAAATGTACAAATATGTTCTACAGGCCACAGTCTCCAGCATGCTTTGTGTTATTTTTGACATGAGGTTTAACATAACATTAGCTGTAAAAATGCCAAGTCTGCTGAAGTAACCATTAGTACTGTTTGCCAAATAGTTATCATCCTCCCCCATTTTAGCCGTAGGATGGAGTTTCACTTCCTGCCCCCTTGTGACTGTGGGAAGTTATGTGACTGATGCTCTTCTGTGATCAAAAAGGGGACAGTTGTCATCCCAGCTAGGGTCGTACAGCACACAAGTGTTTTCTTTCCTTCTGGCACTGTGGTCGTCAGCATTCAAGATGACTCTGACATGCAAATGTAATGTTACTAAAATATTAAAATGGAAAAGTAATTTGAATTCCTTCTACTAATGCTGTATTTAATTTTAAATCATCTCTTTATCCTTTGGGTTTTGTTTTGGTTGATTTTTTTTTCCTTTGTTTGGGAATTTGCTTGTTCATTTATTTGTTTTTTGGTAAGGCTTGGTCTGGACTTCTCTGTATAGTCCTGACCAGGCCTCCAATTCATAATTTTCATGCTTCTGCCTTCTTCTGAGTGCTGGGATTACAGGCATACATCACTACACAAATTTCTCTTGTCCAAAGACATACCACACATATTGAAGAATCATCAGTTCTTAAAGCAATTCATCAATAAGCCATACAGAAGACAAAAGTACATTGTTAGATACATCATGAATGGGAGAGAAATCATAGAGAACAGAATGTTTCAAACTCCTTAGAATACACCAAAAAGATAGAAAGCCCACAACACATTCTCAGTAAATCCACATCTGAAACAATGACTGCTATTAAAAGAAATTTAAGAAAGACTTTGGTTTTTGTGTCAAGAACTAACTTTTAGAAAATATATTCCCAAGGCTTTATTTCACCATTATTTTCAATGTCTGTGATGTTAATCCAAAAATGTACTTTAAACACCATAAGATGATACAGAAGCAGCATACTGGACAGTTCTCTTTCTTTCTTTGGCTACGGTGATGCTGGAAGAGACACCTGACTAATTAGATACAGCCTAGCTCTCAGTCGAGGCGTGGAAAGGATTGTGTCAAATTTCTTTCGTGCTTTGGTTCTCTTGCTTAACCTTGGAATGCCCAGCTTTCTGTGGATTCCTATGGGTTTCAGAAGAGCCAGAGACCGACAGCCAGGGGCTTCTGTGTTGATACTCACAGTAATGTGCATCTGCTTGAATCAGGCCTTGTAACCCAAAAGTTCAGGGTAGATGTAGCACCAGGCCAAGCGATCAGTGCTGGTTCATAGAGTCTTCTGTTCCCAATAGCTTGCCCTTAGAAGCAGTCATTTATCAGTCTGTTTCCTACAAGATAAAGAATCAGTTTACTGCTCAGTCTGAATGTTAAGTCCTGGTCAGTACAATAATCTGTCCTTCTGAGTACCTGCCCTAGTATAGAAATCCCTACCTCTTTCCCAGGCTCCGTTTGAAGACTTGAATTTTCCAGGCTCTCATCATCTGCTCCAGTTTCTGAGCTGGAAACTAAGTGGAGAAAGGGCAGGTCAGGGTGGCGCACGCCTTTAATCCCAGCACTCGGGAGGCAGAGGCAGGCGGATCTCTGTGAGTTCGAGGCCAGCCTGGTCTACAAGAGCTAGTTCCAGGACAGGCTCTAAAAAAAAGCTGCAGAGAAACCCTGTCTCGAAAAACCAAAAAAAAAAAAAAAAAAAAAAAAAAAAAAAAAAAAAAAAAAAAAAAGAAAGGGCAGGTCAGGCTCGCAGTGGGCAGGCAACATGTCAGCGGTATAAGTTCTAGAAACAACTGCTTTAATGTCTGAGGTTGACATTACAGATTTTTTGTTTTTCTGTTATCCATATAGTCACAGCACACAGTCTGGTATGTCCCCAAGGCCAGCCTATAGAATTGTCTGAGGGGAGAAGGTTACAGATGCCATTGTCTGGCTAGGCATTCAATTTGTGCATTATGGAAGCCCATCCTCTTCTGGGTTCCAAGAGGGAAAGAGACTAAAGTAGTATTTAATGTTCTCACAGTTCTTTATTCTGTCAGGTGGTGTTGGCACACACCTTTAGTTCCAGCACTCTCTAGGCAGGGGCAGGTGGATCTCTATGAGTTCAAGGTTATTCCAGTCTACAAAGGGAGTTCCAGGAAAGCCAGGGCTGTTACACAGAGACCCTTGTCTCCAACTCCCCAAACAAAGAAACAATACCAACAACATAAAGTTCTGATCATTGAGAAACATTACTGAGAACAACAACAACAACAACAACAACAAAAAAGATTGGCATCAACCCAAATGTCAAGACAGGAAAATTATTGACTAGAATATTCTGAAGAGCTTAAAATAATAGTAGCAAAGACCATGGAGCAATTAAAATCTCTATTATGATTATGATTAAAAATATTATTTAGTCATAGTACATTGGAACAAACATGCATGCATACACAAACCTTTAAAATTCCTTCCCAAGTCTGTTCTCCAGTGGTTTTGTGCACTATGCTATCATGTGCTGCTGTGTGCTGCCCGCACATTAATCTCTTCGGTAATTGCAATTATCTACATCCCAGCAAATGTCATGAGGTCTGCCTGAAGGTCTCTAATTCTTCCATCTCTCCATGTTCTCATAAATAATAACTGAGAGCTCCATGACAACAAGTGCATAAAAAGTTTTTAAATCTCCAAGAAGCCTTACAATCTCCAGATTCTTACACTAACAAGGTGCTTCTGGTTCACAGCAGTCCAGCTCCACGTGCCAGGTGATGCAGTGCAGGAGAACCTAGTAAGGAGAGAATCCTTTCTTGAGTGCTCTTGGGTCCTGTTTTGGTAGACACATCTTTATCTGACAAATGCTATCAGTTATTCGGCTACTCACACAGATTTTCTTTTGAAGAGCCTTTCCTGATGACCCCACCCCTTTCCCGAAGGGGCCAGGTCTTTTCTCCAACAGAGCTCTTTGTGTCCTACATGGTCTTTCCATGCTGTATGATGAAATTCCTCAAAAGTAGGTACTATGTTTTGTTCATCTTTGCATGACCAGTAAATGGCCAGTGCTTCTCAGAGTGTCTGGCACTGTTAGGCAGTCAGTATACATGAAACACAAAATAAATTATCTTAATAAACAAAAACTTTCAGGAGTAGCCTTGATCTGCCTTCCAAAAGTAGAGGCAAGGCACAGACACTGATATGGTTGTCTGGTCTCAGGAGCAGGAATGTAACAAACTCTTACTACAGAGCTTAAAATGAGAATACTGCACTCTGGATATCTAAGTCAATGGCTCAGTAGCCTTTCCTTGAGTCTGTGGCAGCCCTTCAGAGACGCATCCTTTCCCCAACACTGCAGAATGCTGTCTAACTACATGGCTTTCTAACTTGTCCTTGTGCTTATATCCTTCTCTAATACCCTTTCTAATCAGATTACCTACTTGTCTTTTTCCTCTTCATTCTCTCTTGCTATAGCCAAACCCTATTCTCAGCAGATAGAAAGATCAAAGAAGCCTCAAATTAAGTTGAAACTCAAGATGTCTGTTCCTCAATCTATGTGAGTTGCTTTTCTGTTATGACCAATACCCACTCAGTTAACCAACTCAGCATCCAGTCATGCTAAAGTTCTGCCCTTCATCCTTTGGGGTGTGGGGTAGAAATAAACAAAGCTAGCATTTGCAAATGAATGGAATTATTCATCTCCTTATTTTCATGGACGACATTTTCAGGATTCATTACCAAAGTCAATATGGGCTCAGTTCGACAAATTTCTTGGGCTGTTTAACTAGCTAAGAGGTTAGAATTTCCTTCTTTATGTATAATTTCCTGATCTCATGTGTAAGACATGTGTTCACTCATGTTTTTCTTGATGGGGGTGAAAACATCATCTGCCACCCAGAAACAGATCAAATGCATGAGTAAGTGCAGGTTATTATTCTTATCTGTCCACTATTTCCTTAATCCTGTTCTGTTCTGAAGTCTGCTCGGACTTTCTTGTTACTAGGGTGCATCAAAATTGGACTCCAATTGTCTAGCTTTCACTGCCTACTAATAACCACAAATGTTAGTGGCTTTATTACCATTGGGAACTTATCATTATTGGTCACTTAGTGATTCTACTGATAGTCCCAGGCTTGATGATTATGGCTTGACTCACCTAGGCATTGTTGTAGTTAGGAAGTGGCCAGTTGGGAACTGGTCTAGATCTCCAAAGTTTTGCATAGCCAACTATTAGTCTCCAGACTTTGCGCTTTCATGAGCAAGCTTGTGATAACCATTTGTGTTGTGAAGCAAAGCATAGTAGGAGACAGGTGAGAGAAAGCCACTTAGACTATCCAGTTACCTAGTGGTCCACATGCTGACGGGCAGAATCAATTTCTCTACCTTTCTATTCGGTTCTTGGCCCTGTTACTTATTTTGACCAATAGAATATGCCATATGTAATATACTGCAAACCCTTCTAGCTGATGGAATTACTGCGAGGAATGGGGCCATTTCTCTGCTCTGCCACACCCAGCACGGTAACTCAGAATCAGTCTTGCTAAGAAGACTAATTAGAGGCCTGATGGCTTCATTTTCTGTTTTGTTTTTTGATTTTCTTTTCCCAGAACATGACCTTTAGCAGAATTCCCTGTTTCCAGATTAGCACCAAGTAATCTTTTAGTAGACGGTTAGCCAAGACCTAATTTTATTAGAATCTAATATTGAAAGGTTATACATAGCAGTGAGGTAAGATCTGAACAGAAACTGACGCCTTTTTCATGACACGTAATTCCGAAGCCCCTGACTTTAAAATGAGGAGTAAAGTATCCAACACCCATTATAGGCTGGTGCCTACACAACACAGGCACAATCACATACCAAACAAAGACTTGTGAGTTTGATTACGTGGGGTGGGGTTGTTGCCTCAGCCACGATAAAAGTGGGAACCTGGACAGTTAGAACATTCTCTGCTTACTGGATATGGGACCAAAGGTCTGATGGATGCCCTTTCTCACTATAAACACTGTGTTTCCAGTTTCTTGGAAACACAAATACATTTTTTAAATCCAGATTTCTTTTCTCTAATTATAGAACCTGGTTGTTGGAAGAAGAGAAAGACAGACGAAATTGTTTCTATGACTCACCCAATATAACTAACCCAATATAACCAGATTTATATTTTTAAATGCCTATTTTAATCAAATACTCAAATATTCTAACATATGAAAACATGGAAATGCTAGGTGAAGATAAATTACAATTTCAAAGCTAAAAAATTCAGCTGGTTGCCTTAAATCAGGAAAATGATCATCAAATTATAAGCCAAAAGGAAAAGAACTGAGAAATACATGTTTTGCTTATTAAAGAAACTGAAAGCTTTGAATTAAATGTTTTTCATCTACAGTTTTGATTTATAGTCAAATACTTAAAGGATGCACACACACACACACACACACACACACACACACACACACACACACGGTATTAACTGCCCAGCTTCTGTCTGGCCCATAGAGACAAGACAGGTTCATATCTATGATGTTATATTGAGTTTCATCCCAGAAAGAAATTAAAGTGATAGTTTTGAAACAACAGTAATAAGTAAGTAAATATTGGGAGGAGAGTAAAATTAAAGATAGAAGCCAGGAAACAAAACCAGAATGAGGTCAACAATGTCAAGCAGGCCAACACATTTATAAGAAGCATCAATAATGTGTCTGGAGACAACAAAGCATGCTTCCTTCTTGTGGTTTTTAAATAACTGTCAGAAGCTAAAACCCAGGAGAAGCATAATTCAGTCCTGATGTGAATACCAAGTGTAAGTTTTCCCAGATGTGCCCCTAAAGAGCAACTCATGCAATGTTCCAAGCAGCACCCTGAAGAACAAGCACAGGAAAACACAGGACCCCAGTGTCTAATAGGACCATGGCAAAGCACTGTGGAGTGTATAATGAGAGTGTGCTTTAAACATGGGACTTATTTATCATTTTTTAACTAATCCCAAACCAAAGATTGGAGAGCACTGGGCTGCTTAACCCTCAGGAAATCTCTGCCAACATGGGTTCCCTCAAATTGGAAGCATGAGTACTACCAAACCCCACAGATAGCCATTCCCTGAAGGCCTTTTCTCTTATTGTTCAGTGTTGCTAGGCAAGGTCAGGCGATCTTCCTTCTAGTATGGGTCACCACACAACACAACAGAAGACTGCCTCTGTGCTATTTCAATCCCTCTCTTAAACCACAGTTTGCTTTCTCTAAAATAAAGCTCTAAGTACACGAATGGCTCAACAAAACTCTTAGAGCAAATCCCAGCATCCTAAAATTGTTGTATGTTTTGGGCTCTCATCTACAAGTTCAGTTTCACTCAGAGAGTTCATTCCACTTGGTTCCCAGTTCAGCTTCCTGAACAAACCTTTTCGAGGTCCCCAAGAAGCTCATCTGTCTTGCTCCTCACAATTTTATAAGTGCTTTTTCCTCTGTAAGAAACAACCAACCCCTTGACCCCTTCCATTGACTGGAATGCTCTTTTCCTAGCTCAATACAGAAGGTGTGTTTCCCCAACAAGGGCATCTTTACCTGTTGGTCTCCTTCTCTAGACTGTAAACGCTGCCCACAGAGCTTCTCTGTCTGTTTTTTGCTCATTTAATCCCATTCAGCACAATGCCAGAGGTGTTTAATAGATATCACATTATTAATTAATTAATTAGTCCATATTACTTACCACAGAAAAACCTTTGGAACTAAATAGTCTATGTTACTCCTTAAGTGAAGAACATTTTGTTCCTTTTAAACAAAAACAAATATAAAGATTTTTTTGATAACTTAATAACATTGACCAACTAGCTCCCTGAACTAAACTGAACAATACTTAGCATCTCTTCTATTTCCATGCATACAGGACCAATATTTTCCTTATAAAGCAAGCTGTAACCCATTCCTCAACAAGAACATATATTGAGGCACTGTTCTTTGTAGTCTGGAGTGAACTATAACAGCAATGGTTTTGGTCTTGGTGAGTGAGCTTATTAAGCACATAGCAAGTCAAGGTAAACAAACCAATAGTGATAGGTAGATATGAAGACAGACAGAGAAACATCATCAAATTGGGTGTTAAAACATCCAGCAGCAGCTGTTTGGAAAGTTTCACTGAGGCAGTCAACTGGAGTTCCGAATGCAGAGAGTCCCAGGCCGAAGATGGTATCCCTTCAGGTAGGACTTTCATGTAAAAGGACAAATGGCAACAGACAGAGATAAACTATCAAATCAGGCACTCACAGCATCTGGAAGAAGCCATCTGGGAAAGTGAAGCAGTCAGCCAAAGCTCCCAACTGAGCGTTCCATCTCCCATCTCTGCAGACAAGTCTCTGTGCAGGCGTTTTCATGTCATTTGATAAACAATAGCAACCTCTGTTGGACATGGTTTGCATTCTGGTTATTGTTAAGGACACAGTTTTGTTTTGTTCCCCCCCCCCCCAGCCTGTTTTGTTGTTATCTTCCTTTCTTGTTGCAGAGATAAGGGGACAGTCTATATCCAGACAAGGGGCCTTGAAGGATACTTTGAGACCAGCAGCTTTAATTCCACAGACAGCTTCTAAATGAACTCAAGTGGCACATGGCAGTTTATCAATACAATACAATGTGTACTGTGGAGCCCCACATGTTATACTTTTAGACCACGATGGTCGTTTAGTGTGGAAAAAGTGTAATCAGATGATGCTGAATGCAAAATTTTCAAGAGATTCACAAAATATTCAGCACTATAAAGTAATTTGAGTTTGAGAATCTTAACCCATCATGTAACATAAAGAAGACTCAGGGACATAGAGCTTGTCTGGACTCTGTCACTGACCATCCACTTGATTTGGAGAAGTAGGATATGGTTCAGTCCTTCCCCAGAGTTGGACAACACCCTAACTTCCCCCTCCCCAGAGCCTGCTCTTCCTGATATCTGAGCAATAAATCCTGGGGATCTCCAAAGCTTACCCCCAAAGAACAGAGTTCCTGGCTCTCACTGCATTGTCATCCTGCCAATATTGTCTTTTACACATCCAAGCACACTCTTTATCCAAGCCGGCTAGGTCGTTTCTGAACTCTAGGCTTGAACTCCGTTCTGTTTGCTGACCTCTCCCAACCTCACCATCATTCTCCACCAGGAGGAACTCTTTCAAGTCATAAATGTAGCAAAACTTCCATTCAAATATGTTTTGAGTTCCCTGGAGGCACTGGAATCCTCCCCCATCCTTTGAATTCCATCATCTTTGATACCTCCTTTCATGATTTCTGCTCCACTCCATTGAAATAATACTCTCGCATCTGTCTTCCCGACTGGAAATCAATAGCTATAAAGCAGGGTTTGGGTCTGGATTCCTCTTGATGC
Organism: Arvicola amphibius; assembly: GCF_903992535.2. Taxonomy (NCBI): domain Eukaryota; kingdom Metazoa; phylum Chordata; class Mammalia; order Rodentia; family Cricetidae; genus Arvicola; species Arvicola amphibius. Next base: position 62,784,392 of record NC_052059.1, on the reverse strand, counting down.
GTCTATTACCAAACATTGCACCAAGAACAGAGTAAGTAGAGAAGGTAGTAAGTGTGAGGTGTGTAGGACAAGGAAAGGAGGAATGAAATCATTATATCCTTTAAAATATTTTCAGGGCTTTGTAGATTTCTGAAATCTTATTTCTGTGATGGGAATAAAAATGCAACTTTCCTCCTGGAAACTATTATGGGATAGAATGAAATGGGCATATAAAGCAATCTGCATGGTGTCTGTGTGCAGCAAGGACTCAGTGGATGCAGAGCAGTGTGAAAGCAGGGCGTGATATATGCGGAACAGAACTGGGACCTTCTTGACATGAAGGGCTCTTCTCATGGCCCCAGATGTCTAGAGGCAAGGTGTACTGCTTTAAGAAGTAAAGTCTCCTTCACAGTGTATTTTTAACCTCCTCTGTAGAGTTACCTGATTGTTCCTTAACCAGTAATTTATATTTTAAATGATTACTAGATGTCAGTACTCATGATGCAGTTAATATTTCCATCAGGATAGGAATATTCTTGACTTTTAGAAATGTATTTAAAATTTTCAAGATTATAATTTAATTGCAACATTTCTCCCTTTCCTGCCTCCAAAGCATCCCATATACCCCTCCTCACTCTTCTTCAAATTAAGTCTTTTTTCTTTTTACTAAGTACTACTGCAGGCATATATGTATACATATCGATGTAGAGACACACAGACACACATACATATATATTTCCAAATATTCAGTCCATATAATGCTACCTCTCTGTTTTTCAGGGGTGTTCATTTGATGTTGGATGACCAAGTGATGTGCTCTTTTCCAGGGAAGACCACCTCTCTTATTCTCAGCTTTCTTCGGTTGTCTGTAATTCTTTGTGTAGAGTTGAGGTTTCATAAGCTTTTCTGTCTATTTTGTCATGTTCATTAGTGTCATCCTTGCTCAGCTAACATTTGGGCAGTCATATTGGTGAGAATTTTTGCATTGAAATAATATTCTCACATCTGTCTTCCAGGCTGGAAATGTTGCATCTAGAACAGTGTAAGTAGAGAAGGTAGGAAGGGTGAGGTGGGTAGGACAAGGGAAGAAGACAACCCAAATGATCAATGTTCATTAAAACTATATACATTGGGTTACATGTATCATTTTTGATAACTTGTTAATAGTATAATTCTGTGTGACTTCTTCAGACATTCTCATTGTTATTTGACCTTCCTTCTTTTCCTGTATTTAATTCCCTTCTCCTCCCTTGGGAGCCCCCTTTTTGTCTCCTATCAGATCATGTGTATTCTACTATTCTCCTTTGTCCTCTTTCCCATCTTCTGAATTTATCCCATAACCTCTACCTAAGGAGTGCCCCACTCTCCCATTTTACCTTTACCCTGATAATCCCCCCTTTATTGTCCTTCAACCCCCTATCCTGGATATGATTCTGGTTTACTTTCCTGGCTTCTATAGTTACTCCAGGCTATGTACTCACATATGAAGATTTGGAGCTGGGAGCCTCCAGTGAGAGAGACTTTTATCTTTCTGTGTCTGTGTTACCTCTCAGATTATTATCTTTTCTAGTGCTCTCCATTTTCTTACAGAGATTATGGTTTCATGTTTTCTTTACAGTTGAATTCCATTGTGTATTTGTGCCACACTTTGATTATCCATTTGTCCATTCAAGGACTGTCGGGTTGTTTCCTTCTCCTAGCTGTTGTGGATAGAGCAGCAATAAATACGGCTGCCCAAATGTCTTTAGAGTAGAACATTGATTCCTGTGGGCATAGCTGGATCATATAGTAGGTTTTTTTTTTTTTAAAGAATTTTGAGAATATTCCTCCACACTGGTTTCCGTAGTGGCTGTGCCAGTTTGCAATCCCACTAAGAGAGAATGATGGTTTCCTTCTCCCACCCCAACCTCCAGCATTTGTTGTAGGTTGTTCCCTTGGTCTCTGTCATTCTTACTGGACTAAGATGAGATCTCAGAGTAGTTTTGTTTTGCATTTTCATTATAACTTTTAAAGATTTAAAAAATGCATGCTTATGTTCAATGTACATGGATGTTCAATGTACATGGATATATGTGTGTCATGTAAGTGTCTGGTGTCTGAGGAGACCAGAAAATATCAGGCCCTCTGGAACTGGGCTTACTAAGTACAATTTGGAAGCTGGAAACCTAACTAAGGTCTTTCTGTAATAGCAACAAGTGCTTTTTAACAACCTAGACATCTCTTTAGCACCTACTCCTATATTCCCCATCCCCATTATGTTTTAAAATGTGGACAGTGAGCCAGTAAGACAACTTAGCCAGCAAAGATGCCTGTAGTAAAGACTGATGATCTGTGCTTGTTTCCTGACACTAAAGTTGTAGTAAGGAAATTGACTTTTGGGAGTTGTCCTCTGACTTGTACAGGTACTCACACTCATAGACATATGCTCATGCAAGTCAATAAAAATGTAACAGTTTTTAAAGGATAAAATATGGACCATAACAGTTAACATTTTTTAAACTAAGTCTTTTTGAAGCTGCATAAGTTGGATAGTGACATTAATCTTTTTATACAAAACAATAAGACATTATTTTAAGTGCTGACATTTGCCAATGTGCTCAGAGTGTTCTCAGGAGGAGGCTGTTCCAATTGCCTGGAGACCTTGTAGGGTACAGTTACCTTTTTACACTTTTCAGAGTTCAGCCCGTATCTTTGCAGATCTGAAAATTTCAATTTGTTGGCACAGGGCTCAAACAAGTTCTTTGAAAAATAACTCAGAAAAACCAACTCAGACAGGTCATTGTGTCCCAATTAATGAGCTGATTTGCTAAAGGATTAATTTATAATAAAAACAGGGTATAGGGAGAATGAACAAGCTGGAACAACCAGTACTATTTTCTCCTTCTGACAGCTCTACCTAAAGAGTCAATATATAATCAGAAATTTGCTTACTGAATTTAGATCCAAAGAAAGCTGTACGTTTTGTAAATGCCATGGAGTCGATTCCACTGTGGCCATCTCTAAAGCTATCAGCAAATTATCTGTACCCAGATCTTCCCATAGTTAATGATGGCCACCTCTTTTCTAAATTTATACTTTCCTCCTCAACATAATAAGACCATCAATCATGCTTTTAGGGTCTGATGTGGGATTCCCCTCTGTATGCTGTGAATACCATTGGTTAACAAAGAAACTAGCTTGGCTTGATAGGGTAGAACAGAGCTAGGTGAGGGAAACTAAACTGAATGCTGGGAGAAAGAAGGGTGGACTCAAGAAGAAGCCATGGAGCTGCCAGAGACAGATATGCCAGAACTTTGCCAGTAGGCCACGAGCCTTGTGGTAAAATATAAAATACAGGAAATGGGTTAATACAAGATGCAAGGGCTAGCTAGTAATACACTTAAGTGATTGGCCAAGTAGTGATTTAGATAATATAGTTTTGTGTGCTTATTTTGGAAGTCTGGGTGGCCAGGAAAACAAACAAGTGGCCTCCATACAACAAATTGGCACTCCAATGTGGTCTACTAAATCCATGTAAAACCTGAGAAAGCTTAAAAAGGAATCATAGACACACACACACACACAAAAAAAAAAACAGCTAAGCGTGGTTTGGTAGTGGCATTTTCTTGGGTGGGCTCTGTTTGCTAGAAGCAAGCAGAGGCATGGCTCCTTTAAGAGATGTTTTCCTAATTCAGTGGTAGCAGAAAAAAAGGCATGCTCTTTTGAAATTGTGGCTTCTTAGGCTGTGCTACCAACATGATCTCTGGCTCTTTCAGGGGGCTGAGCATTTAAATGGGGGTTGTGGGCAGCATGCTACAAGTTACTTGGTGTCAGCAAGGGCCAATTGGTTATCAGAGTTGAGGTGGTAAGGACAGCAGTCTCAGAGGCAGTGAACGGACTTGTGCCTAGTTGGACTGAGTGGAGCAAGTAGGGAGGGTCGTATTTGCTCTAGCAATGTTGCAGCTTAGGTTTTAAAGAAGTACTTAGCATTTTAAAAAGCAGTCCTGTCAGAAAATAATTATAAATACATGATAAAGACAAATTCAGATGGAAAAGACCTCTAAATGGGTTATGGTCTTGGATAAATGTATGTAGGCTTGGGAGAGAGAAGAAAAAGAATATAGACGGTATAAAAAAAGAAGTAAATTGTTTTTAAAAATGATATAGTCTTTAAAGAGACAGAGTACAGAGAATACAGACAGCCATAGATTAAAATAATAAAAAAGCACCACATAAAGATGAAATATACACAGAGAACCTAAATTATGTATCTGATTGTGTTTCCTTTTAATTTTTTGACTGTGAAGGAGCTAAGTACCCAACATATATACTTTAAATGTATCTTGCCTTCAAAATTTGAGCCTAAGGATCTGTTGCTTTAGAAAAGAAGTTCTTCTTTTGTTTCCACACAGGATGAGAACCTGTGGAATTTTTCCAGACTAATGTGGTTTGATGGACCAAGACCCTCTGAAAGGTCACTGTAAACACCTCCCCAAAAATTACTTTGCCCAACAAACAGCAGGAAATAGTTTGAAGAAAATTATCCCAAATTCCCTAAAAAATTGTTTATAAATGTTTGTTTACATTTAAAGGGGGATATGCTATAGAGATTTGCATTTGTATGGATCCTGGTCTATTGATGAAAATTTAACATCAATTTTGTTATACTTTGTATATGTATTTCTGTTCTTGATTAAGGTATTGTGTTTGTGTAGCTCATTAAAATGTAATATACAATTAAGAAATATAGGTTAATAGAGAGTCATCTATAATAGTCAAGCTTGTAGTCATGTTAGATTTTTTTTTTTTTTTTGGTTTTTCTAGACAGGGTTTCTCTGTGGCTTTGGAGCCTGTCCTGGAACTAGCTCTTGTAGACCAGGCTGGTCTCGAACTCACAGAAATCTGCCTGCCTCTGCCTCCCGAGTGCTGGGATTAAAGGCGTGCGCCACCATCGCCCGGCTCATGTTAGATTTTTTAAATGTACAGAGAGGTATTTCAGATGGATAGAAATTGTTCAAATCTTTCAAAGACTACAGAATATGGCATTTAAAATGTTTTAAGAATTTAGGACTTATCATGACAATATGACACATCTGCTTCTGGCAGCACCAATTACTTCAAAAGGAAGATGAATATCGAAGAGGTTTCTTATGGAGTTTGATAGCCATTTGGGCAAGAAACTGCTCTTGCCTGGATTGCTTGATGTTATGCTGTATGAATTGGACAAAAAGGACCAACAGAGAAATGACTGCTGAACTTGCCTAAAGGTGAGACCATCCTTCAGGGTTCCTGCTTCATGAAAAAGTCTGCTTGACATTCTGCAGGACACAGAAAAAAGTGACTAATATATTGCCAATATAGGCAGAACTCTCTTTGAAATTTTCTGCTTTGTGGAAAAGTTTTTCAGATACTATGGGCCTATAGGCTGACGATAGATATCCCAATGATACAGAAGAACTTTTGGGGACTCTCCAGGCAGCAAGAAGTCTCTGTCAATTATAGAGTTTTGGAAGTTGTTTACAATGTACTTTCTGTTAACGTAGGTAATATTATATCCTTCTGGAGTCTTTGATGGAGTTGAGCAATAGATAGCTATAGTTATAGTTTTCCTTAGTCATGATAAAAGATAAAGTAGATATAAATTTTGTATTGTAATTCTTGTTTGATACCTGTTTTGTTATATGTAATTTACTATGTTAAAGTTAAAACCTTCTTTTTTATTTAAACAGAGAAGGGGAAGTGATGTGGGATTACTCTCTGTTAGTTAACAAAGAAACTGTCTTGGCCTGATAGGGTAGAACAGAGCCAGGCAGGGAAAACTAAACTGAATTCTGGGAGAAAGTATGGTGGACTCAAAAGAAGCTATGGAGCTGCTGCCAGAGACAGACACACCAGAACCTTGCCAGTAGGCCACGAGCCTCGTGGTAAAGCATAACATACTGAAAATGGGTTAATACTTGATGTAAGAGCTATCTAGCAATGCACTTAAGTGATTGACCAAGCAATGATTTAAATAATATAGTTTCTTTGTGATTATTTCAGGAGTATGGGTGACTGGGAAAACAAACAAGCAGCCTCAGACCAAGGATTCAATAACTAAACTATATATTCTTACTTCCAAAACACTTTGTGCCTGAGTGACTTTGAAACATATCTTGCATGAGTTGATTTCAGCTTCATCTGCCTGTCCATGAAGGGCACCTCCTGTCCACTCCACAGATGCCTTCCTCCAACACTTCCTGTACCAGGACTTGGATATGAAACAAAAGGTAAAGATAGCACAAAACATTTACATAAACGAAGTATTCCTTGCACATATATAATGAGGGATTGATACTAATGCAGTTGGAATATCTGTTGTGCATTTAATGATCAAAATAATTAACCTCTTTTATCCCCAGACTCCATTTTAAAATAAGCTGGACATTGTGACTCATGCCTAAAGTCATCCTTTGGAGACTGATGCAGGAAGATACATAGTGAGACCCTGCCTTAAAAAACCCAAACCAAAAGAAAACACAATTAACTAATGATAAATAAAATGGGTATAATATTAAGAACATCTGCCTGAAATTCTTGTTATAAGGATTAAATGAGAAAATGATGTTCAGGATACTAAACAAATATTTATTCCTGGCTAGAGTGATGGCTTAGTGGATAACACTGCTTGCTGTACAAGCATGAAGATCAGATTTGAATCTCAGAACCTATATAAAAGACAGAGCTAGTCCCAAACATTCTTATGAGTCCATCACTAAAGGGGATAGTTAGAATGTTGTTGGGTTTTCTGGACACCAGTTTAGGTAAAAAAGGCAAGCTCTAAGTTTTTTTTCTCATTTATTTTTATTAAAAATTTCCATATCCTCCCTTCCTCCTCCCCCCTCCCTCCCCTCCCCTCTACCCATACCCCCACTCCACCCCTCTCCAAGACAAAGAGCCATCAGGGCTCCCCTCACCATGCCAAGTCCAAGGTCCTCCCAGCTCCCCCCAAGTCCAGGAAGGTGAGCAACCAAACTGACAAGGCTCACAGTGTGAGCCCGTCCATGCTGTAGAGTTCAAGCTCATCGCCGTTGTCCTTGGTTTCTCAGTCCTCCTCCACCGTCAGCCACATTCAGAGAGTCCGGTTTGGTCCCCTGTTCCATTAGTCCCACTCCAACTGGACTTGGTGGTCTCCCGTTAGATCTGTCCCACCGTCTCAATGGATAAATGCACTCCTCATGGTCCTGACTTCCCTGCTCATGATCTCCCTCCTTCTCTTCCTCATCAGGACCTTGGGAGCTCAGTCTGGTGCTCCCATGTGGGGCTCTGTCATTTTCTCCATCCAATGCCAGGTGAAGGTTCTATGGTGATATGCAAGATATTCATGAGTATGGCAATAGGATCTGGACATTTCTGGCACCCTCTCCTCAGCTGCCCAAGGAACTAGCTGGGGGCGTCTCTAAGTTTATTAAAAGATGCTGCCTAGTGGAACAAGGGAGTATTATAGAAAAGGATACCCATTTTCTCTGGTCTCTGTGCATATGCACAGGTACACGGTCTTGCACATACAAGTATACATAACCCTTACGCACTTGCATCACACACACACACACACACACACACACACACATACACACACACACACACACACACACACACACAGAGTCCCTTTACTTTAAAGCGAGTTATTACAGTAACAGAAATGGGAATATGATTTACACTGTATGTAGTTTAGACACGCAGAGGCAAAGCTTGCTTATTTATTTTGTGTATCATTATTATGGTCTTCTTGAACTCCATGGGCTTGGGGTTTTATAATCTGGTCCAATCTGGTTTCAAACCTAATAAAATAGATACTTTAAGCAACTCCTCTAGGTGTACTTCATTTCTAGATGCCATGCCTCATTTTCATGCTTTGTCCTTACTTTCTCTGCTGGGTGGCATTATCAAGTGAGTGAGGATGAGCACATCTTACACAGCCTCCTGGAGAGGAAAGGTTCTGAGTTCTCATTTTCCGGGCTTTCGCCCGTCCTCAGTCTCACACATGGCCTCCATCTGGGTCCAGCCTGAGTGGTGGGGTTTACTGCACAGGGGATATTTGTGCCCCTCCTCTCCACCGTTCCTCTTGGAGAGTAACTCAGATCTCAGCTTCCTTCTGAGATGTACACCTGACTCATGGAAAAACTAACAAAATCCTTCTTCCCCTCCAGGATACACAGGAAGCGCACCATTATTGGCCAAAGTACATCATGTCTGCATTTCAGGCATTTCTGTTTTATGCTGGAGCAGATCAGTCAGACCAAGATCCTCTAGACATCCTAATAAGAAGCAGAGGAGAGTCTTTCTGCTCAACCACCTCCCAATTCCTACATGATGCTTCAGGAGAGAAAAAGGGAGAGAGAGAAAGACAGAGGAACACATACTTCTCAGTTTGAGTGTGATCTGATCTATCTGTCTGTCTGTCTATCTATGTATCTATGTATCTATCTATGTATCTCTATCTATCTATCTATCTATCTATCTATCATCATCATCATCATCATCATCATCATCATCATCTGTCTTCTATCTATCATCTATCTATCTGTCTGTCTGTCTGTCTGTCTGTCTGTCTGTCTATCATCTATCTAATCTATCTGTCTATCTATCTATATATCTATCTATGTATCTATCTGTCTATCTATCATCATCATCTCTCTACCTAAACTCTCTGTTTTTGATATGTCTTGGATAGGAAAACACTTGAGATTTTCCTTTAGTTCACATCCTTGATACTCAGTGTGTGCAGCTGATAAGCACTTTCAAGCCAAGTCTTCCTTGGACTGGAAAATGCGACAACCTAGGTTCATTGGCCTATGATTGATTTGTCAAAAGGAAGCCAGCATGCTTGTGAAAATCCTCTTTCTTTACAAATCATGGTTTTCTAGACTGTTTTCTTGCTATGGAGGTCATGTTTCCACCTTCTCCCTCTGGTGGTAAGTTTCAATGTGAAAGACTGCAATGAAATGATTTTAAAGGACTTTTTTTTTCATATGACTTTTTGTACCCAGATATTTGCCTCTTGCTGTATACACAGCATAAACCATGCTGTCTATGCTGTTCTACCCAGGAGAGACTGGGTATTCTTTCCAATGTTAACTTCAGGCCTGACCATGTGACTTGTTTTGGCTAAAAATATAAATAGGAACTAGGGCAATTGTATGTGCCTTCTTGTACCTCTACTCTGTAAGAAGGAGGAGAAGGAGAGAGAGAGAAAGAGAGGAGGGGGAGAGAGAGACAGAAGAGATGCAAGGGAGAAACAGGAGTAGCTGAACTCAAGAAGAGGGTGTTAGGGTGAAGAGCTTGTCTTGAAGCCTCAAGCAGAGTTCAGTCTACATAAGCTACTCCATTATACTGCAGGAGTGTGAAAAATACATGTTTGAAGGGGTATGCCTATAAGATTTTCTATACAGCATGACCGAAGAACTAATTAATTCAAGATGGAAGTTGGAATACCAAATATTTGCATAATATCATATCTATCTCATTATCATGATCTTCAGGTGATAAGCACTTCCTGGGCTGGTCACTCTTCAAAAGGCTGATTGCTCAAACTCTATGCTAGAATGAATCTAATACTAAAACAGCATTTAAAATACCTAATCACTCCAAAGGATTCATACACTAAATATAAATATCCTGATCAAAAGAAAAGTGCTAATTTCATCTTACAGTTCCCAGGTGACAATCCATTACTGAAGGAATTCGGTGCAAAAACACAAGTATGAACTGGAGGCAGGAACTAAAGCACAGACCATGCTTAATGGCTTGCTCTCATCATAGCTCGCTCACCTTGCTTTTCCTCCATAGCCCATAACCACATGTTCATGAGCGGTACTGCCCACAGTGGGCCGGACCCTGCCACATTAATCATTAATCAAGAATGTACCCCACAGAATTGCCTTCAGAGATTCCAAGTGCTTTCCCAGTTGAGGTTCCTTCTCCCATATGTGTCAAACTGACTGACAAACAAAAATGTCAGCAACATATCATGGTGGTTCTGTCAGTGGAGGCTTGTGGCAGCTGCTTGTTACATGGCCTGACCAGGAAGCAGGTAGCTAAGTCAGAAGCAGGCCAGCTGATGACCGTCAAGGCTTGTCTTCTGACTCAGCTACACTGGTTAGGTTTCCTGCTCCAAATGTTCATGGTTTCCCCCAAACAGCCCTATTACTCAGGGACAACATGTTTAAAAACATGTGAAAAAAATTTCACACTGGAGTCATATCAAGAGACAATTTAAGTTCAAGTCTTAATAGGCTCCTACTTCTTTAATGGGCTTCAACATTGTCTAAAAACCATCTTTGGTGGTTCATAATCTTCTCTATGAATATGTATACAGGATGAGATGGTAGTGATGAAGGCTAGGTATATATATTCTCCACTTCAGTGTATGTTTTGTTTTAATTCTGCATCCTTTAGTTTGTCTAGAGCCATCGTTTTCTAACCACTATTTCTTTCTAAATCTTTGTGCTTGATTGTCAGAGTTATTTATAAACTCCAACTAATTTTAAACTTTGAAATCACAAATGTAAGGAGAAGGAAAATTTCTCCAACTTACAGGTCTGGTGATGGAGTTAAGAATAGCAGTGGATAAAATAGCTTCCAAATTATAGTGTCAGGTTCTTGTACTATTTAAGCAGCTTTTTTAGATTTTCTAAGTTCTTTCTCAGCCTTTTAGTAATATTGACAAATCTTGAGTACCTTTATATTCAAGCACTGACTATATCATATGTAGATGATTCTTATTTTTAGGACTCCAAGCAAGCAAAGCTAAAGATTATCAGGACATCTGTTCTTCCTCAACAGGCTTTGACTCTTACTCACCTATGAAACCACCTTTCACAGCAATGCAGACTCAGCCAAGAAAGTCTGTGCAGTCAGAATTCAAGAATAAGTAATTGCACACTCACTCTTCCTAGTGTTATAATTTCCAAATACTGGGTTTGAAGTTTGATTCCAATGTTGAAAACAGATAAGGGCTGTTTTCTGTTTGGTTTCATTGCAATCAAGATACTGATTCCAAGATATCTTCCCAAAGGGTAGAGTTCTGATTTTCCTGATGGGGCATTTCCTGATAAAAGCAGCCATTTCATTTCCTAGTTTCCAGCAATTTATGTATGTCATGCCTTGGCATAGGAATAAAACCTCTCTACAGTGTGCTTGGCAATTGCTTTCCTATGTAATTCAGAAATCAGTTGTTAAAAATCTAAGATCTGAAACAGGGATATGTCTTCTATTATGACTAGAATAAGACAAACAATAATAGCAAATGCCTTCTTAGTAAGAGGTCAGTCACTTTATAGAAAAGCATGGGAGGTAAGAATTCCCACTTGCCTCTGCTGTTACCTGGCTTCATAAACATCAGGAATGCCAAAGACTTCCCGTAGGACCAGTATTACATATCAGTGTTTACTCAAAAAGAGCTCATTAGATAAACCTATTGCTTATCATTATTGGCAATGTTGTCATTTGGAAACAAGTAGGGAAAATCTGCATCCAAACTCACCAGGTTTTTGGCAGAATTTTCAAAATTAGGGCAGAAATAGTCTAAAGTGTCTCTGCCCCAAATGTAAGCCTTAGGAGTCAACATCATAATGTAACTCAGATGTGGGGAAGTTGTTATTCCTTGAGGCTTTTTCTGGATAAGAGAAAGGATATGGGGAGGAAGGGATTTAAACATTTCCTCACTATTTTCCGTCATGTAACCGAGAATTTGAGGAGCAATGTTGTGGTATAAATCTTCTGTACACTGTGAATGTGTGTTGCTCTCATTGGTTAATAAAGAAGCTGATTTGGCCTATAGAAAGGCAGAATAAAGCCAGGTTGGAAAGTCAAATGAAGATACAGGGAGAAAGAAGGGTGGAGTGATGGGGAGACTTGAGCCAGTTATCCAAGAAGAAAAATGCCAGCAGACTGGTAAAGCTACAACCACATATCAATACATAGACTAATAGGAATAGGTTAACTTAAGTGCAAGAGCTAGTTAGTAATAAGCCTGAACTATAGGCCAAACATTCTATAGTTAATATTAAGTCTCTGAGTGATTTTTTTAAGAAGCAACTACAGGACAGAGTGGGACAGATAAACCTCTATTTACAGAGGAAAAATTGCAATTTCCAGAAGTCTGTTATTTATTTGTATGGCTAAAATCAGGGGCGGGGGTGTCCTTTAGCAGAGTTCACTACTGAGCATTTGGCTGCAGGTAATGGAACTAGTCAGAGCATGAATAGGAAATATACAAAATAGATTACTGTGCATAAGAATACAGAAGTATATTGGGTGTTACAAGTTCATCTAGGAAAGAGAAATAACCCTACTAGGATCTGTTACAGAGACATTCTGTGTGGCAAATAGGCAAGAAACTTCAGAAAAGAACTAATTTAAAAATAGCTACCTAGACTACGATAGTTGTACAAATATGTAATTTCAGTGTTAGGGAAGCTGAGGCAAAATGATCTTGATTTCAAGGTGGTTTGTAATATACTCATTTAAAAATCTGCTTCAGCTTAAATCTGCGGCAGTGTGACTTTTGGGGGAATATTTGCACTCTGACTCTGACTTTCTACTGGCAATGCTACCCTGTTGCATGCACATTTGCTCTTTCTCTCAGTTGTTCCCAAACTTTTGCTACAAGTCTGAACCCACAGAAGGCTTCAGTAAAGGCACCTGGGCGGGGTTGGTGGATAAAGTAGTAAAGGCAAAGATAAATCTCATTCTTCTTTACAGCCAAAGAAAACTCCATTACACATGCATGCCGCTCTTTATCTCTTCATTTGCTGGCGGACACCTAGACTGCCTCCCTAGTTTTTACATTATCTCTTCACACTTCCTTTTGATGGTGTCTAAAGTAAGAAGTACCTAAGAGGAAAGTTGACTTAAGTTTCCTTCTGAAGTTCAGACCAAATGGAGATACACTGGCCTTTATTATTTCTGCTTACAACAGGAAATATGGGTTTTCAGAGGTATCTCATAATGGCTGTGCTCTTTCTTAAGCTGACTCTTGATATCAGATTGTTTCTCTGTAGTCTCCTGCTGTTGGAAACGCAGTGGTGAAAGCCACAGGCTTTGTTTACTATGGGGAGTTAGAGTCTTTTGCAGAAAGACAACAGCATGCGATCAATTGCATACATTCATTGTAAGAATTAAAGTAACACAATCATGCTTGATGAGTGAACATTAGTATTTTATTGTTGGCACAGTCATTATCATTGTTTTAAATGATATAATCTACCCAAGGAAGACATTGGAAGGCAGAGAACCATAATTAATAAATTAGGCTGCTTACGCTGTTTCAAATTAGAAAAAATAGATGTATCTTGTTCTTGTTTTGAACTTACTTTACCATATTAAACAAAATAGATTTTTAAATAAAGTTTATTAAGTTTGTTCATGTACATATATAATGCTTTCTTATTGCGTTCCCCTTAGACCCGTTCTTATCTCCCTTCCTCTCTTCTCAACTTCCCCTTCATCCTTGCAAGTCTCTTTCTCACATTCATGTCTTTTTTGTTTTATCTTGTGACTTACTGGGTTTAACCAGGGCCATATGTGTGATCATGAGCTTGGAACCATTCGTTAGAGCCTGTTGGGATCATTAGTAGGTATGCAACTGAAGACAGCGACTTCTCCTCACTCAGAATCCATCATCAGCCATTAGTTCAGTGGGGAGTTACAGGGTCCTATATTTGTGAGTTTTCTGTAGCTGTGTTAAATACCAAGATTAAAAATACATTAGAGAAAGAAGAATTCATTTTGGCCATGGTTCCAGGTAAATAGATGTCTGAAATGGTGGGAGAGGTATGGCAGTAGGAGCAGGAACTGGAACCAAGTATTCAGAGATACGAATCTATGGGGAATTTCTTATCCAAACCACCACAGGCCTCATGATCTCTTTTCCTGTCTATGATTCTCTGTTGACTGTTGACAGGCTCAGATCTGTGCAGGCCCAGTGTAACAACCTCAGCTGTTGCCCGAGTGACATTTCTCCGCTCTTTCCCCTACCTTCCAGCTCTTACATGTTTTCCCTTCTCTTCCTGAACTTTAGAGGGAGTGATATAAATGTCCTCTTTAGGCTGAGCACTCAACCATCACTTAATCTTGATATTTGGCCAGCCATGAATTTCTGCATTAGGAGCCACTCATGGAAAAAAGACATTTCTGTGATTAAGACTGAGGATAACATTTGCCTATGAATATAAAGATAAATATTTAGAAGTCATTATAACACCATGTCAATTTGGCTGAACATCAGTAGGGCCTAAAACCTCTTCAGCCATTGATTTTTGTCTGCATTTACAACATGAAGCACAGATTTACTCCTGTAGAGTGGGTCTCAAATCCAAAGGGAGAGCAGCTGATTATCCTTATAACAGTCATACCACTATTTTACCAATGGGTACATCTTTCTGGGCAGATTCGTGTTATAGTTACTCAGCCGTGAACACTGTGACTTTTATTATGTGCCTTTTAATGCTCTAAACACAGAAACTTGTCATTTAAACCATCACACACTAGACAGCATCCATATTATGGTATAATGAATATTTGAAAGCTAAATGTAAATAGTTTGTAAAATGCATATGCTTTCTCATCATTCAAAGATTAATAGCTGAATGGCCACCGTAAGTTGTGCCTGGTGCCAGACACTAAGATGACAATGTGAAACATGACTAATAAGTTATCTGCCCCAAATTTACATTCTGCTCAGATATTTGAAATATGTTTCTTTCCGCATTAAGTTTCTTATAATAGTTCAGCTACTATTTACTGGTAACTTTTAGATAAACTTTGAGGCTTCCTAAGGCAGTGGCTCTTCTTGGTTGTCAACTCTACTACATCTGGGATAACTAAAACCCTAGCTGCTGTGCATGCCTGTGAGAAATTTATCTTGACTGGATCATTTGAGGTGGGAAGACATATAATTAAATCTGGTCAACATCTTCTGGTTATAGTCTTTATAAAGGACATGGAAGAAGAAAGCTTTTGTTCTTTGCCAGCTTGCTCTCATTCTTTCTGGTAAGTTCATTCTTTCAATGGTATTAGAACCAACTTCTTTGAGACTGACATATACTGAAGACCACCTGAGACACGTAGCCTTGTGAAATAAATCATTATTCACTTCTTGTACTTTTCACTGGGAGACAGCCATTCATGAAATAGTCAGACCACAGCCTGTAAGCCACTCTTAATAAATCCCATAAATATATTTATTATATGTATAATATATAGGATTATTAAATATATATGTATACTATATATTAGATATGTAATTATATTAGACATGGGATTTATTGAGAGTGGCTTACAGGTTGTGGTATGACTGTTCCAACAATGTAGATAAATTTTATTCATCCCGTTTCCCTAGGGAACTCTGAGTAATACACTCTAGGAGGGTCTTTAAAACCACTCTGAGATGCAGTAGCAAACCATGCTCAGCTTCTTGTACAGTGCCAGCATCAACAAGAGCAGGCCACTAAAGAAGCATAAGCCATGTTGGCTGACTCTAACCAGAATGGACAGCACAAAAAACTTGAAATGTGTCTTGCAGCATAGCTTCAAATCATGTGACCCAGATGGTCAGGGTCAGCACAAGAGGGGAAACTGTCATACAGCAATCTCTGCCACATGATTCATGTTCAATAAAAACACTGGTCAGATAAGGAGGCCCAGACACAGAAAGTTTAGTGCAAGACAGGATCTATCATCATTGAAAGTTGCAGAATGGCACTATGTTTCTTCAGTGTGGAGAGGACTTCTGGTCAGAGCAGGGCCTATTAGCTGCACTTATGGGAACACATGAGTCCAGCAAATACTGAGGCATGAATGCAGACTCTGTCTGTTATGTGCAGACTCTGTTATGTGCAGCTATCTTAGACAAATTGTGTCCTAATTTTTAAGTGTCTCTTATTAAGATGAACACTGTTTTTTAAAAATAAGAAGTATCTTACTCTGTGGTCATTAATGCAGTCATTATCCAGGCAGGGCTGTCCACGCCTATAATCCCAGCATTCAGGAAGATTTTCACAAGTTCAAGGCCAACCTGGTCAATGCAATGAATTCCTGCCTCAAGAAATAAAGAGCCTGTTCTTAATCTACTACTGCCAAAACTATTGACTTATTCACACAGTAGATGATGACTGAGCAACTGCAAGTGCCAGGCACCATGGATGCAGTAAAGAACAAAATGGATCCAAGTCCTTCCCTTGTAAAGTTTATGGTCTATGGAGCCAAAGATCACTCAATTACTGCTCAGTAAGGGCTTGTTCCCCGCCCTCTCACTATGGGCAGTTCATTCTCTTTGAATCCATTGAACTTGGATTTGGTTGTTGAAATTGAAATAGGTTATTAATTTGTTGAAACTACAAGAATGTTAGCAGTTGAGAAGTGAACACACACCATCAACATGTCTTTCTCCTTAATGACCTTCTTCTTCATGAGAGCAATGTGTTTTGAGCAACCATCGTCCAAGTTGTGAGAAAATGTAAAGGCATGGACCTACCCATATCCTAAAGACAGACAAACCCCAACTGCCCAGACAGCCCTGGGGACACCTGCCAAGTTAGCTAAACTGCAGGCCCAGGACCTATGAGAGTAAGTGTAAGTACTTACAATTTCATTAGTTTCTCCCACACTATGAGTTTAATGATAGTGTTCTAATACAGAATCAAGAAAATGTTGGTTACTCTTAAAGTGTGAGCTTATATTAAAACTATTATACTTTCTGAAAATCTTGACACAAGCTCTTTGTCCTCCATGCACTGACCATAGCATGGCTAGTTTGTAAACTGGTTGTTTAGGCAAACTGCAAAGAAATTGGAAGATACAAAAAAGGATAAAAATTGATATAAAAAAGTCTTATATTCAAGGCATGGGAGTGTAGGAAAGCAAAATGTTAGGTCTATAATCTAGTGTCTAAAGATACCATTGATTGATGTCAGAAAAGAACAATGAAGGAGCAAACTAATATTTTAAAACATCATATAAATGCAAAGGGTATAGACAGAATCTTTTCTCTTCCTCACTAAAGAGGAAACAAAATTAAATGAGCTCTCTTGGTGGCTTTAGATTAGACACAAGAAAAGACAGCAACTGAAACAGATTCCCAGAGAAGGTCGTTCCTGCTAAACTCACCCAAGGAAAAGAAAAGCCAGGAATGCTGGAGCCTTACCAGTGTTGGAAGAATGGACCAACTCATTGGCCCTTGAGTGTTTCCAGGCTCTAAATTCTTTTATGGGGTAAAAATTCTGGTTACCCAGTCTCCTGTTGTCTCTTATAAGTATCAAAAGATACCCAAACAAACAAACAAACAAACAAATCAATAAACAGACAAGCAAACAGACACACAAACAACCAAACACTTCTTGTGTCTAAGGGCAAAACCAAAGTCTCCTTTATCACAGCACTGTCTTCATTTTTAAGTGGAAAGAGGTCACCCATTAACAAGGCTGCACAAAGCAGCTACAACAGCATGGCTGGCACTGCTTTATCTGGTACCAAGTCAGCCACACTACCTGCTGGGGGAGGTGCCGTCCTATGAGAAGTGTGGCCACTCAGGTAAGGAAGAACAGTGACGGTAACAGGCTGACTGCTGCCCACTCTAGTCAGCTGTGCAGCTCTTCAAATACTGCAGAAAAGCCACGGATTTATTCATCATTTAATTATCTTACACATTATTTTGTCATTGCCATATACTCGTTGTATACAATATGAATTTTGTGATATAATTTTCAAACATCTATATCATGCACTTTGCACAAATTCACTTCCCATTGCTCTCTCTTGCATCCTCTTAATGAATTTATTGCTTATACATATTAAATGAAGTTAGAAAATTCTCAGGATTTTAAAGGATTCCAAAAATCTTGAGAAAACAGTTATATATATATATATATATATACACACATATATATATATTTAATATATATCATCTTCCAAAAATCTATGTGTTCAATTATTAATCAATAACTTTCTGGTATTCTATATAAAGTTAGTTTTGGTGGTGTCTTTTACATTTTTGGCTAAATATATTCTCCTTCATCCCGTCCCTTTTAATCATTTCAGAATGAGAACAGTAAAATGTGGACTGAGAGCACCGTGTATGATTCCATGATGCCATATTGTAGGGCGGTGCTCTGATTAAGCCTGTATCCTGGACTTCCCAGTTTGGAAAGAACGATGCTGAAATGCATTACCCGGATGACAGTTCTGGTCTCACCAGAAGTCATTTTCTCCATGTCCTTCCCCTGCTGTCCCCTGGAGGACTCCAGGAGTGGCAGTCTGGCTGCACAACCACATTCAGAGGATGTGGCTGCCTATCGACCAAGTCCATTAGCACATTATGGGCAGCTAAAAGGCTTGCCAAAAATAATCCCACTCTTCCAGCCATAGCTCCCAGATCACTTGGCAGGAGAGAAACTGGCAGATGTTACAGGAGCAATTCATTTAGAACTTACAAGACCCATTATGGATATCAATACCCAATAAATCCCTGGAAGGAGGGATGAAGAGTATATTAGATACTTTGCTTTGTGTTTGAGGAACATATATGAATTAGATTAGAATTTTGACTTTGGCTGCTGCCTCCTACTGGAACTTTCCCTGAGGTCATGAAGCTGTCATATTCACCATGCCACACTCACAGTCCAACCCCTCTTGTCCATCATCCTTTCTCTACAAGCAGCACCATGCTTCCTGTTTTGTAGTTTTACCAAGGTTTCTAATGACCTGAAACCTTATTCAAGTAGAGACAGTTTTTTAAATGCTGACTTGTAAAAGTCAGTCTGTGAGCAGTTTCCATTATTGGCTGCGGTTGGTTTATACCTCCCTGTTTCTTCCTTAAAAGAAAGCAAACACCCACAGAACGAAAGTGGACTTCATGAAAGACAGAATACAGTCATGGCTCAAAATGCTTTCTATTAGTTTGTAGTCACAGCTTGGATCTCTGTCACCTGCTTAGCAGACCTTTCTGAAATCTCTGTGGAATGACACCAAGGTTTCCTTCCTCTCCTGAAGCCACCCTGGTGACACACAGAAGCAATAAATTCCCTTTCTGGGTTCATTTTTGTCTCACCCACCAGATGAACACTATATCCAAGCAAAAATACTAATACCTAATCACGCACACTGGAAATATCCTGCATATTTTATTTATACACATAGTGCATATATGGTGTATATAACATTACAAGAAACTATGTCATGCTTTGCCATCTGTCCCAGCTATTTAGATGTACTGCTTTCCCTTCTACTCTTTAAAGAGTTAAATGGCGATTTCAGTTAAATGGGACTTTCTTCTCCATGACAACAACCAGCAATCTCACCACTCAGTGAAGGTACTACATGAATTTGAACCTATGTTGAGCACATTCACAACCTTTCTTAATCCAAAATGATGGATGAAATGTTTTCATGAAAATCAACAGTATTGTAAGCCGGGCGGTGGTGGCGCATGCCTTTAATCCCAGCACTCGGGAGGCAGAGGCAGGCGGATCTCTGTGAGTTCGAGGCCAGCCTGGTCTACAAGAGCTAGTTCCAGGACAGGCTCTAAAAAAGCTGCAGAGAAACC
The DNA here is from genome assembly GCF_903992535.2 of Arvicola amphibius. Taxonomy (NCBI): domain Eukaryota; kingdom Metazoa; phylum Chordata; class Mammalia; order Rodentia; family Cricetidae; genus Arvicola; species Arvicola amphibius. The sequence continues at coordinate 62,764,852 of NC_052059.1, read as the reverse complement.
CTGTCTCGAAAAACCAAAAAAAAAAAAAAAAAAAGAAAAGAAAAACAAAAAGGAAAATCAACAGTATTTTGATGTAATTTTAAGTTATGATAACTAAGTTGTTTATGCCTGCAAATACTTTGAGCATTGATACAATTAGATGATTCCCTGCTCTAGTTTGTCAAAGCCATGCCAGCCAGTTAATAGAAAAAAGCAGATAGAGATAGATCAGAGCAAGGAGTTTATACACTCATATTCCGTATAAACTAAAGCAAAGAGCTATTTATAAAACTCTGTGTTTACTGAACCTTATAGAAGAGAAAGTGGGAAGTACACTTGAATGCATTGGCACAGGAGACCACATCCTAAATAGAACCCCAGTAGCACAGACACTGAGAGAAACAATTAATAAATGGAACCTCCTGAAACTGAAAAGATTCTGTAAAGCAAAGGACATGGTCAGCAAGACAAAACAACAGCTTTTTTGTCAGAATCAGAAAAGATCTTCACTAACCCCACATCAGACAGAGATCTGATCTCCAAAATATACAAAGAACTCAAGAAATTGGTCATCAAAAGAATAAATAATCCAACAAAAATGGAGTACAGACCTAAACAGAGAACTCTCAACAAAGAAATCTAAAATGGCTGAAAGACACTTAGGGAAAAGTTCAACATCCTTAATCATCAGAGAAATGCAAATCAAAACAATCTGAGATTCCATCTTACACCTGTAAGAATGGCCCAGATCAAAAATACTGATGACAACTTATGCTGGAGAGCTTGTTGGGTAAAGGGAACACTTCTGCATTGCTGGTGGGAGTACAAGCTGGTACAGCTCCTTTGGATATCAGTATGGTAATATCTCAGAAAATTAGGAAACAACCTTCCTCAAGACCCAGCAATACCACTTTTGGGTATATATCCAAAGGATGCTCAATCGTGCCACAAGGACATGTGCTCAACTATGTTCATAGCAACATTGTTTGTCATAGCCAGAACCTGGAAACAACCTAAATGCTCTTCAACTGATGAATGGATAAGGAAAATGTGGTACATTTACACAATGAATTATTACTACACAGTAGAAAAAAATAATAACATGTTGAAATTTGCAGGCAAATGTTCATCCATCATTTTGAGTGAGGTAACCTGGACCCAGAAAGACAATTATCACATGTACTCACTTATAAGTGGTTTTTAAACATAAAGCAAAGAAAACTATGAAGGGGAACCTTAGTCAATCACCTTGTTTGTGGGGTGTGTTCCCCTGAGGCTAAGATTTACTTATAAAACCTGCGGGTTTGTGGTCTGCCTCCTCTTTGTTTCCTGCTCTTCGCTGGAACTCTGGCTTTGTAAGTTTTCCCCCTTTCCTTCTCTTATTAAAGCTGAATATTTTATTTTAGGCTAGCCTGGTTAATTCTGTTTGTCGTTCATTTACGCCGCTTCAAAACCAGCCCATAAATCACAATCCCAGAGAATCTAGACAACAATGAGGACCCTAAGAGAGACATACATAGATCTATTCTACATGGGTAGTAGAAAGAGACAAGATCTCCTGAGTAAATTGGGAGCATGGGGACCTTGGGAGAGGGTTGAAGAGGAGAGGAAAGACAGAGAGGGGAGCAGGGAAAAATGTAGAGCTCAATAAAAACCAATAAAAGAACTCTGTGTTTGGCATTATTGTGCAAGTTTAAGTAAATATTATTTAAGGCATTTTATGTTGCTGTCAGGGCATGGAATCTAAAATTAAGGAAAAAGAAAATTCTTAAAATAATTCACAACTATAAATCATAATTTCAAATTTCAAGAAAATGGCTTGAAAGAAAGAAGTCGAGATAATAAACCATCCCTTTGTGGCACTGTTTAATAGCGAACAAACAGAAAATTAAGTGTTCAGCGAGAGATGAATTGCTCTGCAGCTGGTTTATTTATGTCGGTGTGGCAACTTTTGAAAGAAGGACATTTGGATTCTGTTATTGCCTAAATGTATAATATAGCATTAAGTCACAAAGGTCAGATAAAACAACAACAAAAAAGCTTCCCAAAGTATAAATGCACATGCACATGTGGGTCTGAACCAATGGCCTTCCTTGCAGTGATTTGTTGACTTGTATGTTTATTTATCTCGCTGCATTTCACCAAGCATACAATATTTGCTAGTAAGTTTTTACCAAATCCTGACACAAAATTATTTATTGGAATAATTAATTTTTAATTACCAAAAAAACCCACCAGTCACTTTCATACACCTCTGTGGATAACTTCCTGCATCATGAAGTCTTGCTTCCCTCATGATTCTTGAAAGTAAAAGAACATTTGGGAGTTGTAGGAATAGACAGTTAATTGAAATTGACTGATAAAACTTTATATAACTGAAGAGCTGACAAATTTTCTTCGCTTCAACATTTATCTTAAGTCAGCGTGCAAGCCTTTCCTTGTACCTCCCTGACAGAGCATGCAGAAGAGTGTGCAGTGAGTGCCTAATTCACACAGCATTGGTCACAGCTAGATGCTAGACGGCTTCAGGTATGTGACTAGGAGGCTGCCTGAGTACTCAGCAAAGTCATTCAATGACAAATGAGTTCAAAAACTTTTTTCAGCATTCCATTGTAGAGCCCACTCTTCTGTGAGTAGACAGAGATCTGGCCCAAGCCTCCAGGATGGACTTAGACTGTGCAAGCACATGGCATATCAACCTCAGGTACCATTTTAATAAAGATAGGCTTGACTGTCTGTTTCTGCTTTCCTTGGGAATCACTTCCAGAATCTACAGTGCACCAAAGCCAACCAGTGCTTAGATTTGTCACTGAGTGTCCTCAAAGCTAAGGAAGGGAATCTTGAGGAGTTTGTGTTCTTTGTGATCTCTTATCCTGGTATGCTACCTTGGCTGTAAATCAACCATGCTCAATG